>NC_133770.1:83750543-84101514 GCF_003597395.2 Chelonoidis abingdonii
GAGTGTGAGGCCTTGTTCTAGCCTAAGTAGAGGTCGTTGAAAACCAGAGGAGCAGAGAAGACTGGTTCATGTATTGGCAGCATTACGAAGTCTTTGTTTTAGTCCACCGAGTGATGAAATGGTCATTGGATTTCCAATTTGAACATACGGAAATATGAACTGAAGACTCAAAGGCAGTTATCTTCTTTGAAGTCTGTTGTTCGCTGAGGTTTTATTGCTTGGCAGGATAGGCCACACTTAAGGTCTGAAGTTAGTGTGGCCAGGGAGGCTGAACGTTGCTCCTCCTCTCTACAGGTATTTTGTTTTGCCATCTTACTGAATATCTGAATTTGGTCCATTTATCTTTTCCGTAAGGAGTGACTGCATGTCGGTTTGGGACGATTAGGTGCTGTGGTATCATAGCAGTAGGAGGCCATTGTCATTGGGGCACTATGATGGCGTATTATATTGACATTGATTTGGACATTGCAGAGTGATGAACCAAGTTGATGAACATAAGTTGATTGTGTGGATGGGGATCGGTATACGGTCCATTGTGGTGTCGCTGGTTGTACAGCTGTAGATAATGTGGGCAGAGTGGATTCGAGGTTGGTGGCTGATTGAGTCTGAGCTGGAGTTACTATTGGATGCAGGTGTGCAGGTTGCTAGTGAGTATAAATTTCAGGCGTTTGGCTGGTTGTCTGTGAGCAAGGACTGGCTGCACCCAAGACCTGTGAAAGGTGGATCATTGTAAGGATGGGTGTAGCATCCCTGATGAATGCGTGAGGGGTTTAGCTGGGGCTGTATGTGTTATGGCAGTGGAGTCCATGTTGGTTTCTATTCTTGGGTTTGTTCTTGCATAGCTGAGGGAGAGGCTATCTCGGGTACACGTTCTGGCTCTGTTGATACTGTTGTCGACTACTGTTCCTCAGTGCGCGTTATGTAGTTACGAGAAATGCTGTGTGGAGAAAGATTTTGTAGGTGGTTGGTCCTGTATGAGGGGTTTAGGGCAGAATGCGTTGTAACTCAGTGCTTGCTGTAGACAATGAGATCGTGTGAGTGTGCCCAGGCGGGATGGAAGTGGCATGCGCCTCAGATGAGGTAGGCAATAGCCGGTCGGTGGTTTATCGTATATGCCCGAGTGTGTTAATGTGCACCATCGCTTATTTGCACTTGGTGTCTAGGAAGTGAGACCTCACGTGTAGATTAGGTTCAGGCTGAGAGTTCGTGGTGGAGGGTGAGTCGTTGAAATTCGTCGGCTGGAATTTTTCTAGATTCTTTCCCTTCCCATGGGTCCGGTGAATGAGATGTATCAATGCTAGCGCTACGGCTTTTGCATGAGAAAGGAGCTCGGCATGATGTGGACGAGAGCTTAGGAGTGTTGTTCCAGAGTCAGCTCTCTTAAATCTATAACTGGCATGATGTCAGGGGCCTGCGGGTGCCCATAGCGTTGCCACTGATTGGATGGTAATCTTATTGTTCATCAACTTGAAATAGGTTGTGTCATGTGAGTTGATAAGGCACCGAGCTCAGCAGCCAGTTGATGCTGCTGGCAGTCATCAGCGGTTGGTGTTTCCTACAGATTGTATTCCTCTGATAGTGTGGGATGTTTGTGTTGAGAGCCTCTAATCCTTAGTGGTAGGCTAAGGATGAGTGTTTTCTGGAGAGGAGTGACCAATGCGTTGTAGTATTCCTCAGGAAATCAGTGGTGTTCACGGAAGATAGTGGGAAAGTGCTAGGTGCGGTCCTGAAGTAGAGAGTCCAATATCCGAACAGTCCTTCTCGTGAGAGTTGGCCATGCGAGATGATGGGGCGTCCAGGTTTCCGGAGTTGTTGGATCTTGAGTGATTAGATAGAATCACCCTGTCGGGGCTCTAAGGGTATATTTGTTATTTTTTCGAGGTGTTAGTGTAGAAGTGTCTGAGTCAAGATGGTAGCAGTTGCTTCGTGTATTCTCAGGGGATCTGAGGAGTGGCTGATAGAATTTGTATTGGAGAGTGGCTGGCGGCTCCTTTTGGTAGGTCAGACGCCGTTCATGATGACAACAGCACTCTTTATCAGCCCTCTTCTGATAGATAATGTCAGGGTCGCCTGGTGTTTCTGAGGCTGTGCGATGGCATTAGCGTTCTGGCCACGCTTAGGATTATGACGGCAAGCAGGTGATGTTTTTCAACAACGCATTTCTGGCCTGTGCACGATCCGGCGAGCATTCAATGTAATAGGTCCAGACTGTCATTTCGACCCTCAGGAGGAGTCCATGTGGCAGTTCTTCTTCTTGTGTGTGGTGGGTGAGGATACCATGTGTATCAGTGCCTGTTCAGTGTTGTTCTGGAATATTCTGTTGGAGTCGCAGATGGCGAACGTTAGCTTCAGATCGCACACAGACACTGTCCTCATGTTGGTGGGGGGTGGCAGGCACAAGAGAGTCCCGAGGCTGGGACAGATCTTTTCTGGGCTGATGTGTGTAGTTGGGGAATTGACTATATTGCTGGGTTGGCGATTAGGGGTACACGGTTGTGGCCCATGTGTCAGGGTAGGAGTTTAGGCCTTCACTGTCTTTTTCCTTTGTAGAGATGTGAATGACGTGGCTGTGTAAGATCTCACTGTCTTTTTTAGTGAGTCCGTTTTTATGGAAGTTTGGTTATTAATTGAAGGTCTACAGTTGGAGAGCTCTTTTTTGATGTTTTCCTGTTTCTGTTGTATAGGATTGTATCAAGTGGTTCCTCATAGTTTCTTTGAGTTGTTGGCATTATCTTCCTGTGGTCTGTGTAGTATTTAGATAGCAGTGGATTTTTATACTGGAATTTCCAATACCTGACGATCTGACGAGTGGGTATTCACCCACGAAAGCTCACGCTCCAAAACCTCTGTTAGTCTATAAGGTGCCACAGGATTCTCTGCTGCTTTCACAGATCCAGACTAACACGGCTACCCCTCTGATACCTTCTAGGACACAGATATTTACACATTTAATTTTGCTAAATATTATACTACCTACTTACTGCTGTAGATACAGATATATGTTGACCTGGGTCTTTTAAAAATAAACTTAGGTTTTTTTTCATTTCTTTCTTTTTAATTTAGAATTACACCTTATCATGCTCTAGTCTAGAGATGGTCAAAATAGAAAAAGTGATTTATAATTTTAATCCAATGTATGTTAGCCACTATTCATCACTTGTCAGTTTCCTGTTTTAGAAGTTGAAGTCATTCAGTTAGGAACAACAGAATGTGACTTAGGTGACCACTCATACAAACAATGAATAGCAGCTAATCAAAGCGAACTGTACACTGAGATTCAATAGAGTGGGCTGAAATTTGTACACATACTACTTTATTTGACAAATACTTTTGTATATATCAGGGCTGGCTTGCAAAGGGGTTGTGAAGAAAACATGAGTGCTATATTTGTTAGATAATCCATACAGAATGAGCAAGTCAACTTGCTCCACTCTAGGCATACTACATTCACCCTCCTTTCCGTCCTCATCGTGGTTCCTTCTCAGCTGCCCCTGTCCCCTTGCCAAATAAGGCCTGGGAAACCAAGTCTTTCTTCCCAGGTGTCATCAAATCTAGGATGTGATGAATCACGGCAGGAAGTGCATTCCAGAACCAAGGATCCACCCATTATCAAAAATATCCTGCCACCATCCCATTCTTTTTATACCAGGAGTGGTCTTTGAGTTGATGAGCATTAGAGGGATGCAATTGCTCCAGTATTAGTGTAGTCAGGGCCAAATTATTAAAGCTTTAGATTTTAAAGATGTTTACATTATTTTTGCCTGGGTAAGGGCAAATAATGCCTCTTGTAGATTTGTATCTTACCTTTTAAGGTCATTCTAGGAAGAACAGACTTGTGGTAGTGCATGGAAAACCGTAAAGGCCAAATTCTACTGTCACTCCATAAACAACTCATTTGAAGTCAGTGGAATGTACATCAAGACAGAGCTGGTTCTAGAGGCCCAACCTTGCACTTACTGATGTCATTTGGAGTTTCGCCATTGACTTCAATTAGAGTACCACTGGAGTCTGGAGGGTAGCATTCCCGTCTCTGATCTGTACTGGATCTCTCTTAGTTGCAATACTGATCTTAGTTCTCTATTTTGCTCTCATGCTCTGCACACAGCACCAACAGAAGTCTGCGTGTAAAGTACAGAATAGACAACAAAGATCATAGCAGAATCTGGAGAAAGAAATTTTGCCCTGTTTTCTTTTTATGTAGTGTTTTATAAAGTCTTGGGAATAAGTACGATATTACCCAAAACCACAATGTAGCATGTGAGAACCACTACATATTAGAACAGTACAAGGTCTTGTCCACATTGTAACTTTAAACTGAGTTTGTAACTCATTAGTGGCATGATGCATACTAAGTAACTGTGGCAGCTCACAGCAGTTTGCCTTTGCCAGTGGTCTGTTCTGCTTCATGGCTGGTTGTTGCTGGCACACTTTTTTTGCAGCAAAGAAAGAACTTCTTGATTATGACTGAGGATCCTGCCAATCCTCTTTGCTCCCAACTCCATGAGGTAAGATATCCCTGAGTGAAACAGCAGATGAGCTTCTGGTGCCACTCAGCTCATCGCTTTAGCCATTGCTGAAGCACTATGGGATGCCAGCCCAGAATTTCAGAGAAGGCACAGACACAAACATGGTTAGTGAGCGTAGGAGGTGTGGATGCACAGGATTGGGTTAAGAGTAAAGCTGCTGCCTTGGCACCCATTAACTGTGCCTGTTGTAGTCAGATCAGATGAAAGACACAAATTAGTTTAAAAAGCAGAGTGTATCTAAAGTGTAGACAAGGCTTTCAAGTCAAACTCAACTAGTTCAGTCCTGCAAGGTGCTGAACACTCTGGCACTGATTCAGCAAAACATGTAAGCGGTTGCAGGATCAAACCCAAAGTTATTTCCAAAATCCAAACTAGATAATTGTTACAGCCTCCAAAACACCTATTTCCACGGCCTTGATGTACCAAGATTACTCTAGACTGACTTTGGCTTTAGGTGAAGGATTCTAGATATATAACCCACAATTTAGTCCTAGCAACAACAGGGACGTTTTAATGAGAATCCCTCAGCTAAAAGGAACATTAGAAAACTCCAATGTGTACTTCTTAGTGAAATCACTAGATAAGCCAATCAGCATTGTTAGACACAGCGCATTGACTCCCAGAAAATTACAGTTTCTGGGGTAGCAATTCCTACAGTGACATTGTGATGGAGTGCTGGGAGCTACCAGGTGAGCCAGCATTCTGATCACTGTGGCATTGATTAGTTTCACCAGACAGATCTGACTTGGCTATGGAATAGAATTAGCTAATCAGGCTGGATGAGCTAAAGGGCTAATTAGCTCATCAACTGAGGCACAGGAAGGCAATCGTGAGATAGAAAAACTAGGGTTAACTGAGCTCAGTCTCACAGAGAAGGGAAACCTCTTCTCCTTTCAGGCCCTGGGGAAGGGCTGAAACCACAGGAGACACTGTGAACAGCATTGCTGCACAGGACTGTGCAAGGAACATAAGTAAGCATTATGGTGTTGATACACAACCAGGGGAGCCGGAGTGGTTTCTGTGTTACTAAAATGCAGAAATGGCATGTGGGCTGTAATGGACATAAATGAAAATGGCGTCACAGGGGAATATACAAAATATAGAAAAAATATGGAAACTGCCTACACAAGCATTGAAATCATCCCACTCCAAAATGAATCAAAAATACTTTGCTAAATACAACTGTGTAACTATAGTAGAAGTGTGCCCCAGAATGAAATGATAGTGTGATTTAAAAAAAAAAAGTCAGAAGAGAGTAAGAAAATATAAAAAAAATGGAAGAAAATAGTAATAGAGAACAAATAGCATTTCAGAAACATAGTATGCATCTGCTAATCCTTCACATCCAGTTCAGAATATAAACACTGGAGATGGAGAGCTATCTATCCATATTGGTGTTCTTACTGTACTCATCATCATCATCCATGCCCATTATTAAAGAAAAGTTGCTGGCTCAAATTTCATCCAGATTTTATGTTTGTAAAAATTGTTGCTTTTTTTAATCCCAATGGAAACAATTTTATTTAAAGCAAATATTCGTCCTCCTATAGCGTTTGCATTTTAAAAATTGCTTCATTGTGCTAGCACAGTACCAGAAAGCATTCCAGCTGAATAGAACAATTGCTTTAATCACAGTTATTGTAGTTCACAAAGTTAAATACAATTATTAAAATGCAAAAGAAATTATTCTAAGGTGCACAAGAACAATAGTTGGATGCCCGATTACACACACAAATTGTTTTGTGGCTCCTGTATGCCAGCACCTGGAGGAAAAACTGCTGGCTTAAAGCTAAGGCAGACTGCTATGATGATGGTTGGATGGAAGAAATGTTGTTCTCCTCTTACATCAAAGATATCTGACCCACTTTGTCAAAATCATGTGAAGTCTCAGAGACCTGCACAACTCATCATTAAGTCTAAATGACCAGGTAGAGTAAGGAGTGAAAATACTCTTCTTCCACAGCAGGTTTGCTAGGGAAATAGCACCTATATAAAGCATATAATCATTTTGGTTGGCATGGAGGACAATGTGTCACTATGACATGGGCATTTTGACATACTATGCCATTGTTTTCCTTTTAAAGGAGGTGGGCCATGGAATGGGGTGGGCCAGGGCTCTGAGGTGATACTAAGCATTCACTCCCTCATGTGTTTAGCCGGCTGATTCTTGCTCACATGTCAGGATCTAACTGATCACCATAGGTCGGGTGGGGAAGGAATTTTCCCTCAAGTCTGATTGGCAGTGATCTTGGAGGGATGTCTCCTTCCTCTGCATCCTGCAGTGATGGTCATTTGCCAGGATCATCTGGTTATTTCTCACTTAATTAGTTCCCTACCATTGCAGGGGCCTCAGGCATTGGTGCACCTTGGTCCCTCCAATTCTCTGCCTGTGGCATGTAATAGGGTCATCCCCCATGGGCTGTAATACTTCTGTCTAATTTTAATTGTTGGGTTTAGGGTGGGGTGCTACATAGTGCGGGTGGCTGATGAAATACAGGAGTTCAGACTAGATGATCTGGGGGTCCTCTCTGCCCTTAAACTCTGTGACTCTAAATCCTTCCTCCCAGATGATAACCTGGCTCAGTAAGACACACTCCAGATAAGGTTACTGGAACTTGCTGTATTTGAGGCTGAAGGTGCAAGCAGAGGAAGGGCGCCATATTGTGCAGAATTCATCAGTCTGCCTCCTCTATGAACCAAAGCCAGAGTGACTACCCCCTTTGAGTGTGATAACTCTGTTAGCTACCATTCTCCTTCCATCAGGGCCGGCTCCAGGCACCAGCTCAGCAAGCAGGTGCTTGGGGCAGCCAAGGCAAAAGGGCAGCACGTCAGGCTCTTCGGTGGCAATTTGACGGCAGGTCCCTCACTCCCTCTTGGAGGGAAGGACTGGCTGCCGAATTGCTGCTGAAGAAGAAAGTGATGCGGTGGAGCCGCCGCCGATTGCGACTCCCCCCCCCCCGGCCACTTGGGGTGGCAAAAACCCTGGAGCTAGCCCTGGCTTCCATTACCAATTCAAGACCTTTGTCCTGATTTCACAGTCATAAATCAGTAACGGACTAGCTACATCAGCAACTACATCTGTCCATGCCCCCTGCCCCTCACCCAAGTCAGCTGTGCTCATGAGTAAGAGGTGATCCTCATCTGCTGTAAATAGACATAGCTCCATTAAAGTTAATGGAGCTCTGCCATCCTACATCAAAATGAGGACCTGGCACTATATTTACACACATCCCACACTCAGTTCCCTATATCCAGGAAAGGGATATGAGCAGAAAGTTCTAGGAATTGCACAATGGCCTTCAGATCAGGGATCTAATTCACCTGTGCAACAATTAGATGCAGTGATGGATTCTATGAAAACCTTATGACAGATAAATCTGAAGTAAGTACATTCACTTCTGTGTCTAACTTTAAACCAGTTAAACAGAGTACAGTCTAACCCACTGAATACAAAAGCACTTTTAATAGTTTCAGATTTATGTTACAAGGAAAAGTTTAAATCTATTTAAACATACTTTTCTGTGCTGAAAAGGGTTGAAAAATATTATATGCCAGTGTAAAAATCTTTAATAGAAACAGTACATTGGCTCGGGTAGAATCCATTTTTGTGGAGATGGGGGCAGGGGCGGCTCTAGGCATTTTGCTGCCCCAAGCACAGCAGGCAGGCTGTCTTCAGTGGCTTGTCTGTGGAAGATCCCCAGTCCTGCGAATTCGGCAGCAGCCTGCGGAAGGTCCATCGAAGCAGCAGGACCAGCGGACCCTCCGCAGGCATGCCGCTGAAGGCAGCGTGCCTGCCGCCCTCACGGCCACCGGCAGAGTGCCTCCTGTGGCTTGCCGCTCCAAGCACGCGCTTGGCGTGCTGGTGCCTGGAGCCGCCCCTGAGTGGGGGACAATGTGTCACTGTGACATGGGCATTATGACAAGCTATGCTATTGTTTTTCTCCTGACAAAAATAGATGAAGAAACCTAGTGTAAGCACCAGCCTTTATCAGATTCAGTGATGTCCAACTATTTAAATATTGCAGAAGTGTTTTTACTGCAATTAGTTGATTACTTCAGCTGGAAATGTTCGTTGAGCTGACAATCTCTTTTCTTCTCTCCACTCCCAATGATACATAAGCAAAAGGGAGGCAGGTATGCAGCTTGGAAAAGAAGGATATAGTCTCATGAAGAAATCTATTCTTTCATAGGTGTGTGTGAGAATTAGCAGTGTAACTTTGACTAGATCAAATTCATCTGTTGCATAACTTCACAGAGAAAGAAGTTATACCTCCAGGCGTGAAGCTGGTCTTTTAGTGTGTATTAGAAAGCGTTAGTGAAGACTGTGTGAAGGTTGGCTGCCTTTGAATACTGTAACTGGTGTCATTCACAGCACAACTTGATCCAGTTTGGCCTGGTGAATTTTAAAAATGTGCAGTGACACAATTGTGTTACTTTTAGGCATGTGCACTCTGAATACTAAACAAACCCTAAATTTCCTAGATGCTACTGCAAAGATCCAGCTGACCACTATTGTCTCATGGTTTCCATCTCCTACCTTGTCAAGCTGTCTGTACCCATCTGTTGTCTGATACTTATACTGTAAGCTCTTTGGGGGAGGGACTGTCTTTTTATTCAGTGTCTGTACAGTGCCCAGGAGCATGCAATCCTGGTCCACAACAAGGGCTTCTAGGCACTATAGAGATACAAATGATAAATATATCCTGTGAGGTTTTTTTAAGATACCACCATATGGCATATGCTGTAGAGGTAAACCTACATCCGAGTATTTATACCATGCTCACAAGAATCCTACCATGTTTAGCACAATCTGATATCACATGATCTAATTTTCTTCCTACTTTCCCAAGGGAGTCATGTCATTTATTTGTTTGGGTTTTTTTGGTTGTCTTCTTCTCTTGTCAGTTGCTTTGGCTGAGGCTGTGTGCAAACTGAATTAAAGAAGCAAATTTGACATTTTTCTATGCATGGGGTTAAATGTTGATGATTCTCATTAAAGTCAAAAGGGAGTTTCCAAGATTTGGACTGGCTGCCAAGAAAGCACTGCTCTCAGGAGAGTCACCCTCCGTGTTGATGGCTTCATAGCTTCTGTGGAATGTAACTGATGAGGGAGAATGCTCCCACAAGGGAAAGAAGGCACCTACATGGGTAGGGTGGGATTTTCAAAAGCACTTCATGTTCTCCTAACTCAGCTACCTTCAACCAGAGCAGCATTCAGTGAACACATTTTGAAAATTCCTCCCTTAAAGCCTCTCTCCTGTTAGAGCTAGCAACATAAGTATATAAGACAAAACAGAAAATAATGTTAGCTTTTACAATGCCATTTGATGGCCTACAAAGCCAGAATATTTTCAGCCCTATTGCTAGATTCCTAAAATAAAGTGGGAGCCGAGAGTGCTTGGAATTAAATGACATTTGAGGGCTGGCACTCTTGGTACGAGTATGTTTTTGCAGCTAGATCTACACAGGGCAGGTGTAGGTTTGCCAGAGGCTGGGAATGAGCAATTGGATCACTTGATGATTGCCTGTTCTATTCATTCCCTCAGGGGCACCTGGCATTGGCCACTGTCCGAGGACAGGATGCTGGGCTGGATGGACCTTTGATCTGAACCAATATAGCCGTTCTTATGCGTATATGATGTATTTATTGTGTCCCTTGGAAATGGAAGATAGCACATTTTCCTCAAAGCAATGTATAAGCATGCCTGCCACTAGAGAGGGCAAGTTATACAGAGCATCGATGCCTTGCATCAGTTGACCATGTTGTGCCAGTGTCTACCATTTAAAAAGAAATCTTCCTCCCAACAGACTGAGGCAGCTCCTGATGTTCCATTACTGGGCTCAAGTGCTCACAAAAGCAGAAACAGTAGGAAAACCATCTTACAACAGGACTTTTTGCCTTTGAATTTGAATGCTTCTGAGAGGCATCTCTTCAGTTCTGATGAACGTGAACAATATGAATTCTATTTTTCCAGGAATCAGAAGTGAGCAAACTCCAGATCTAGCAATTATTAAGGCAGTTTTTATTAATTCTTGCTTTAAACTATATCCTGTGAATTTTATACACTTGTTTTAGGCTGCAGCATGACATCTATGACATTTTGTCAGCTATTTCCCTTAATGTTGCTGGCAATTTTCCATCACCAACAAATTGCTCCCGATTTTAACATATTAAATGGGTCTTAACTTACTTATGAAGACAAGTATTACATAACATAATGAGGACAAACTTTCAACTGATTAAATCTCAAGACTTGTGTGTTAAAATTTACTAAGATCAAAAGTCACTGACAAAGATGTGATTGCACCAGAGGAAGACCAATAAATTGATCAGATCTGTGGTGTCGCAGCTGACCTTGGTTGTAAACCAGATCCTTTTTCTTTAAATTTAACGAATAGCAGGATGTAAAGAAACATCTTCTGACTTACATATGTTGAGGCACTAATTACATCTGCTCCAAGAAAAGTTAACAAGCAAAGAAAGATTTACCAAGATTTATGGCACTTGAGGGAAAAGTTCTTTAGAGGAAATTAGTAACCATTGCCATTGGAGATATTATCAATCCATTGCATGAGGTGGGAAGTTGTTGGACACATTTTTATTCTTGCCAGTTAATTTCGAGCTAATAAATAAAAATACATACTATTTTATTTCTCCTAACACCCAGAGCCAAATCTAGAAATGCCCAAAGGGATCCAATAATGGAAGAATGGCTATTGCCGCCTCCACTGCTGCTACTGCTGCATAAATTCCAATACAAAGTACTGAGACAAAATGGGTTTGCTTCTCAGTGGTTGGGTGGTGGAAGTTATCTTGGGAGAGACTTTTGTATATGGCATATTAAAACTACACCAGTATATACTTGCAATGTTTTCATTTATAAAGATGCAACACTCATAAATAAATCTATGATGGTGTTACTAGGCTTTAGTTTAAACAGCATAAGCACTCATGGTCAGCTTGTGCCCAGCTGCACTGTCAGGGTGCATGGGGCCAAAGAAGCCCCTCTATCACATGCATCCTGGGTAGCAGCAGAGTGCCCTGCTCCCTTCACAAGTCCCCTGGGGTGCAAGTAACCCAAAAGGGGAATAAGGTGAGCAGGAGGCAGGGCTATGGTCCATTTCTAGAATTCATAATGCATAAGACTTACTCCTCCCCTCTTATTCATCTAACTGTATCTCAAATCTTCAGTAGGGCTCTGTCTATCCCAAGCACTTGGTGTGCAAAACATTCTTAAGCTATTGCAAGGATGAGAGTGAGACGGCTGCTATGTGGAGTCTGGAGTTTATGCTTCTTGTTGAGTCTTTTCTTCATTTTGCTTCATCAAACAACAGCAAAAAGAAAACTGAAGTTTGTGTCTGTAGTAAGTAGATGGCAGTGTTAATTTCACTATGTGAATGGAAGTAATTTTTGACATCTTTCTTTGGCTTCTTGCACTGGGACACGATAGGAGATGTTTTGTGAGCAGGAACGTTTTCTCCTTGCCATTTGTATGTGAATGGAAGTAATTTCTTACAGCACCTGTGGTTTATTGTTCTTCTTGAGTTAGAAAGTGTTACCCAGGAGGGAAATGTTTTGTAGGCATTTCAATATTTCCTGAATAGTCAAGCTGTATTATTGCTTCCTATAGAAAAATAAACAAAGTCCCAAACTTTAAAGAACATTTTGTAACTTTGCTTCCTTTTTGCAATCTCAGGAGACGCTGAAGTTTTGCAGTGAGTGCCTTATTGGTGACATCAAAAGAGGCATTCTGCAATGATCATTTAAAGCTGTGAAATAGATGAGATGCTATAACTAATGTTCACTTAGTGGAGAATTTTTCTTTGCCTTGGAACTAATTTATTAGCTCAAGGGAAAGCAATGTCTCCCTTATGTGTAATCAAAAAAAGATGTATGCTGCTTTGTTTATGTATTTATTCATTCAAACAGCCCAGATGCAGGCCTGTTGCAAGTTGGCACAACTTGCATTGATTTGCAAGTTGCCCTGGTTACAGGAGGTCTGAATATGGTCTATGCTAGACATAGCACATGCATTTAAATCGCTAAATATTCTTTTAGATGCAATCTTACATTTTATTTCTACTTTGATGATTTGGGGAAGAATTAATGTGTAATATGTAGTTTTAAAGTGATGTGACTAATAGGTATGTGGAGTCAAGTGAATTATACAGGATTATAACATGAAATGGAATGAAAAGGGACATAGGGATAGATTCAGAGTTTTCACAACTATCTTCCCTGAGTTTAGATTTTAGATGATGAAACTTGCAATATTTGATATCTGCCTGCCTACACACTACTGTCTTAGTAACTTTTTAAGCAAGAAAAATGTGACTGGTGGTTTTTTTTTCATATACGGTCCTGCCTGCTTAATGTAGTGTGACCTATTCCTCCTATGTTATCCTAGCCTCTCCAAAATAGATCTGGCATATGATACATAAGGCCATTATACACATTTATACAGATTGCAAATGAAACCCTGAGCTAGCTACTTTTCAAATGCAGAAGAGTAACGTCCCTATGTCATGGTTCCGTAGGGAGGTGGTGGAATCTCCATCCTTAGAGGTTTTTAAGATCAGGCTTGACAAAGCCCTGGCTGGGATGATTTAGTTGGAGTTGGTCCTGCTTTGAGCAGGGGGTTGGACTAGATGACCTCCTGTGGTCCCTTCCAACCCTGATATTCTATGATTCTATGTAAAGTTCGTAAGTGGATGTCTTACGGACGTGAGTGGAGGACTCTGGAGATCTGTGGCTGGCGGCCCATACCCCGATTGGAGTGACGGGCATGAGTGAGTGAGTGATGTAAAATAAGTTACTGTAGGTCTTAGACTAGGGCTCCTAAGCACAATCATAATACAAATAATTCTTTATTAGTAGTAGATATTATAAACAATATATACAATAAACACGATAGATGTATTAGTACAAGCATATACAGCACTAACTATTAATGAAGACACTATTAATGAAGAAGAATAATTACTTCTAATAAAAAGAGAATTATGTGAATGGAATTCAATCTATTTTGTCAGGTGTTTCGCCATGGTGACCATACCCCATGTGAATCTTTTCCAACTGATAAACACAAGAAAAATGCATGGCCACAGGGATCTGGACAACTTACCAAGGTTTGTGGGCTTTACAGGGGTCCATATTGAAACAGAAATTGTCTTTCACATGCTAAAGTTTTAAGGTGGTGGAACTGTATTTTGGCAAGCAATGACTCAGAAAAGGACTTAGAGGTCATAGTGAATAACTAACTGAACTTGCTCTCTTACCAATGAATCAAACTTGGAGCTCATATGCAATCCTTGAATATATGAGGAGGAGAATATTAAGTAGAAATAAAGACGTGGTATTAACATAGTACATAGCATTAGTGAGACGATTTCTTGAATATTGTGTGCCGTTCTGGTACCCATTTTTAAAAGACTGTTGATAACTTTGATAGGGTTCAGAAAAGAGTTACAAGAACGGTTCAATGTCTGAAAAAAATGCCTTCTAGTGACAAACTAAAGAAACTCAGGCTAGTTAGCTTAACAAAGAGGAGGTTAAGTGTCTTGATCAAAGGAGAACATTTCTGATGGTATGGGGCTCCTTAATCCAGGAGACAAAAGTATAACAAGACCCCATGGTTGGAAAATGATGCTAGACGAATTCAGACAAGAAAAAAGAAGTGAGCTGTTTACACGGAGGGTAAACAAACCATTGGGATATCTTACATACAGAAGTGACAAATTCTTCCTCACCTAAAGTCTTAAATCAGGAGTGCATGTCTTCTCAAAACAGATGCTTTAGCTTGCCCAGAAGATATGCACTTAATTCAGGAACCATGCGGTGAAATTCTATGGCCTTTGTTATATAGGTCAGACTGAATCATAATGGTGCTTTCTGCCCTTAAAATCTATGAAAGTTGGAGTCACATTTGCAGTACAGTCTTTTGTGCAGATGGTCTCTGAAATATACATATTTCATTTGAAACAAAGGAAGCGTTCTATCCAACTGGGTACTGAGCATCCTCAGCCTCCATTCATTGAATAGGTGTTCACGTGCTCAGCACCTTCCATGATCAGGTCTTGAATTTCTATCTTTGTCTGTTATGACAATGCAAACATCACAATACAGACGGATGCACTGCTGCCTTTTTAATACAATTTACAGAAAACTGCATCTAACTCAGTGGTTCTCAAACTTTTGTACTGCTGACCCCTTTCACAAAGCAAGCCTCTGAGGGCAACCCCCCTAATCAATTAAAAACACTTCTTAATGTATATAACACCATTATAAATGCTGGAGGCAAAGCGGGGCTTGGGGTGGAAGCTGACAGCTCATGACCCTCTATGTAATAACCTTGCGACCCCCTGAGGGGTCCCAATCCCCAGTTTGAGAACCCCTCATCTAACTAAACAACAAGAAATATGGGAACTCATCCCTACCCCATCCTGGTCAGTTCAATAAGATATAAATTTCAAAGGCTAACTACAATGATGTAAATTGTATTTGTATGCAATGCAGCTTAATCCCAAACAATCCCCGCCCTCCGCCATTTTTTTTAAATGGCAAAGAAATTAAATGTTGAAAGGACTATGTTCATGCAACACTAATGTTTCACAATTACAGTCAAAGTGAGGAGATGCAAAAGCTAAGGTTGTAACATCAATGTTAACTTTGCAGTATTTCCCCACTTCCTCCAGGCCTACCCCCCTTATACAAATATTTTAAGATATTTTCTTAATTAGGATGTGAATAGTGCTTACTCATGTGAGTTGCCTGGTTGCAGGACTCAAGGTAGTAATAATAAATAAGATAATAATGGATTTATTTAGCTGCTTTCATCCACTAATTTCAATATTATTAAAATGTATAATACCGTGCTGAGGTTCAAAACTGTTGCATTTCCTGATTTTTGTGCTTATGACGATGTATCTTCAAATTGCAGGACTATAGATGTACTGTATTTCATTACCATATATGGAGGAGCTCTTGCTTCTCTTGGATAGCTCAGATTCTATGCACCATAAATGTGAGATACCTAATGGATAAAGACTTAAAATAAATCAGATAGAAAGAGATGTGGACAGGGGAAGCAGGAGTGCCTAGCTAAGGTTCCTGTAACATACAGCAGAGATATAGTGTTTCAGGGTGGGCTTTCTTGGTTTTATTTAAAAAATATCCCAGGGCATCCTGTTTGGCCAGATCAAAAAGAAGGAAAATAACCTATAGGATTTATTTTATCTACTGCTCCCTCCTCTTTTTAAAAATCAGCTAAACCTGAATTATTCATCCACACTACCTTACATTGGCACTAATCAATATTGTTGCTTCCACAGCTTGGAATACAGCGGCAATATGAGCTCGGGCAATACATGCGGAAGAGATATAAACATTTCCTGAGTACCGTATATAATCAGTTTGAGGCAAGTATCAGAATTAGCATGAAGGACACCTTTTTCTACATACTAATGGGCCTTCCTTAAGACATGAGGGGTCTGATCCTGCCCGGTGCTGAGCACCTTTAACTTGCACTGAAGTCAACAACAGTTGAGGGATCTCAGACTCCCTGAGGTTGTGGACCAAATTTTGTTCAAATTTACTCATTATAGAAAGATAACTGAAGAGTTAGTTCAGAAAGATCTTCATTTCAGCGGTATATCAGGTTTGGCAAGAAATCAAATCACACAGAAAGTTGTGGAATTTGGGTAAGCCTGAAAACACCTGAAAAATATTGGTGTTATATTTGGAATCCTGTGAATACAGAGATCATTGCCTTAGGGCATCACTACTAGCAGCCTCACTTCAGTGATGCAATAAGCCCTCCTGTGTAGACCCCACATCCTCCTTACCGTGGACCTCAGCCACTAACAATAGGTGTCCACCTCTCTTGTGCTCATGAGAACCTCAACCAGAAATTCCAAAAGACGCTATTAGAATCTCTTGGCTACTCATTATTTGAAATCTTTGTTTCATTTGGGAGTCCAGTAGCTCATCATATCCATTGCTTCATCCCAAAAGCTAGCTGGCCAACTAGAGCCGGTTGAATTTTTTCCACTAGAATTTCTAATGGGGTTGGTATCACATTCCAGCTCATTATCCCTTCCAGCGCTTGCTCCTGCTCCAGCTCACTGCTTCCTCTCTATCCCAGTTTCCTTTTAGGTCTCAGTCCCTTTGGATGCCAACCCTCCCATCCCGTTTCCAGTTCCCTCCTTTCCCCCTAAAAGTCAGACAATTAACAGGAGTAGGGTTCTGTTAGTGAATGCTAAGAAATAATTCTTTCTATCCTTGCTCCAGATTTATGTTCAAAGCACAGATGCTGATCCAACTCTTATGAGTGCCCAGGCAAGTCTTGCTGGATTGTATCCACTGGCTGGAAATCAGGTCTGGAACCCCAAAATCCTTTGGCAGCCAATCCCAGTTCACACTGTGCCAGTGTCACATGACAAGGTGAGTACAAACTGGGGACTTTCTGCTTCCCATTTGGCTTGATCAGAAAGCCAAAATATGTGACAAAGAGTGAATGAAGTGGATGAAAGTGACACTAAGCTAAGGCATCGTGCACTAAGAACTAATAGCGTGGGCAGCACCATTGAGATCCCTCAAGAGGAGGACTCCTCTACACAGCCTTGTGCTTAATGAAAATAGAAAGATCTAAGTCTAAAATCTAAGGAAGGGAGGGAGTTTGCCCACACTGTATGAGAACACAACTCAGAGTTGGTAACAGATTAACCCACTCTCTTGGCTCACACAGACACTAAAAATAGCTTGCTCCATTTGAGAGCTGAGAGGAAAGTACTTTCCCTCCCCTCTCAACTCTTTAGGGCTGTGGTCTTCAATCTTTTCTGATCCATGACCCACAAAATAGACAAAAAAATTGTCCCATGTCTCTCCATATCTCAGTGAGATTTGGATTGTGGAATAACGTTTTAGCTATTTTGTCAATTGCTAGTTTTAAAAAAGAGTTGGGGTTGGTGCTACTGGGGGTGAGGCTTGTGAGGTAAATAGGCCATTCCTTTCACTCTCTTCTCCTCTGGACCCACATAGTACTCCGGTCTGGGGAGTGGGGAACACTTTTCCAAGGGGATGTGTCAAGCCAGCTACACAGCCACTTGACGTGCTGCTTCCCCTGCCCCAGAGCTGGGACTTGGGCAGGGAAGGGGAAGATATGCCTGGAAGGTAGCAAGGCAGGAATGGCAGCAGGAGTCGAGAGAAAAGAGTGAGCTGTTCCTTCCTTCCCTTTCTCAGGCTCCCACTGAGTCCTACACACCTAGGAATTTTGCAGCTTTCAGTGGAGGTGTGCCCCACTGGTTGAGAATAGGTGGCCTAGAGCACTGGTATCAAACTCAGCAAAATGTCTCACACATGTTTAGCCAGCTGATCAGACAACCATTCCCTGGTCCATGTAACATACACAAGTGAATCAAATGACTATAAAACATTGCTGTAGCCCTTATTTATCTTGACCACTGACTGCTGCCCTGGTCTGATGCCCATTGTAAGTGCTGTACTGCAGTCACTAGAAACTAAGTTAATAAAAAAATTCTCATGAATAGGAAAACAAATGTAGATGTGATTCACACACACACACACACACACACTATTATTTCTTACATTTTACATTACTATGAATATACAGCAGACTTGACTCCACAAGTGTCCTTCTAATCAAAGCTAGTGTCCAATTACATCAAGAAAAACCATACCTATTCATAAAAACGTGGTTAGATTTCAGGATGACATGGCTTAAACAAGTAGATTTTTAAAGCCGTAAAAACTTAGGTGTGCATATTTTCAGGCTAATTATCTCTTCAATTCTCCAAGGTTTTATTTAAAGCTCTTGTTTTAATTGTGTGGCTACAAACAGTTTTATTAATTATTTTGTGAGAGAGAACAAAACACATGTTAGTAGGAAAGATACAGCCAATTTGAAATGAAGTGGCATGTAATTTTGTTTTTTTTACTATTTAAATTTAATGCAGATAATTTCAAATAAAAATTCTCAGATTACACAAATACAAATTCTTAGATCATATAATTTAAACAGTCTTTAGCTTGTGGTGAAAGTAAACAAAGTTTTCAAAAATCTCTACAAGCGAACATTATGGGTGAAATCACCCGTGTAGAAGGCCAGCAAAAGGCATATACAACACTTAAGCCCTATTTTGAAGGCTTAAGCAGAACATGGGCTTGCAACAGCCCTCTGCACAGCTGTGCATTTCACCTTGACTGATTATGTTCTAATTTTCAACCACAGCATCTTTAAGCAGGGACTTCCATAAAGGTTTAATAGTTCTACTACAGAAGTGAGTCCATAGGGCTATTATACTTTACCTAGCGCAAAAGACACTGGAAAACAAACCAAACCCCCGGTACAGATTGCCTCAACTAACACACAAATGAAAAATGGAATCTCATGAAAGAACATTAAATAGCCAAATGGGAAACACCCTGCCTAACTAATCCATTGAATGTTTTGTTTTAGTTGCTACACTTACCTTATCCAAACTGCCCACGATACTACGAACTTCAGAAAGAAACCTTTGCATCAAGGACATTTCGAAGACATTTCAAGCACTACAGGGTAAAGAACACAACATGTTTTCAGTTGTGGAAAAAGTCTAATTAAAAACTGTCAGTAAGGTGTTGCTCAACTCACCACTGGACAGGTTCTGGGTTTTAGCTCAGTCAGGCTGATGTCCCTTCCCATGGTAACAGCCAGTCAGTTTCTCCTAGGCAGCCCTTGTCTCACTCCAGAAACCCCAGCATCCTCTTTATGACTCAGCCATCTGGCTAGGTCACTAGCATGGTTTTCTCTTCTGAGAGAAATGTATCAAGCAGTCTCAGGCAGTCTTCCGCTTCACGGCCTCACAGTGCCACTTCTGCAATGGCAGGCAGGGGAACCCAGGCCTACCCTCTACTCTGGGTTGCAACTCAGGGACCCTCTACAGAGCAGCCAAGGTCCATCCTCTGCTCCTTTCTACCTTTCCCTGAGCTGCTGTCATATCTCCTGGCCTTCCCCACTTCTCTGGTTTGCCACTCTCTTTACTCCCTCATCCCAGGGAGTAATTTTAGGCAAATTCATTGCTGCAGCCCCCTCAAACACACCTCCCTTCTCCCCAGGAATAACTGCAAATACTTTCCCAGTAGACCCCTCTGCTTCCAATTTCCTGTCTTTTATAGAAGCCCTACATGTCCCTCACAGGTGATCTTCTCTCTAATTAGCTGCCTCCAGCCTAAAACTCCCCTATTTGCAGCCAAATTAACTTATTGGCCTCACCTGTCCCAATTCAACTCTTGCAGGGCCAGTTTGCAGACTACACTCCATCACACTGTCACTCATGACAGCATTAGCCAATGGTAGGTCACCAGAATGGAAATCAAGAGATCTCGTTGTGACATTCTCCTCTGGTGTTATCTGGACTGGTGATCCGCTAGGTCACTCCAATCCTTGACTCTGGGAGCCAGCCTTACCCTGCTCTGTGAGAACCCCCACTCCTGGGCTGTTGATGCACAGCCTCTAGCATGTAAGCTGCTCCTTGAATTGTGCAACCAAATGACACTAGCCAATGACACTATAGTACCAGACACAACCCTAGGAACCTCCATCTTGCAGTGTCCACTTATGCCCACTGGATGCTGCAAGCTTGTAGGAGTTTCTCAATTTAACATAGAAATTGATATGTATCAGGCTTGTTATCACAAAAGAAGCCTCTGACTCACTTTAAACCAAATGCACTGCTTCAGGTAGAAAGGACAAACAAATTTATTAACTATAAAGATAGATTTTAAGTGATTATATGTCAAAGTATAACAAATCATATTTGATCAAATGAAATAAACGCAAAGCACATTCTAAGCTGATCTTAACACTTTCAATGCCCTTACAAACTTAGATGCTTCTCACCACAGGCTGGCTGGTTGCACTTCAGCCAGGCTCTCCCTTAGATCAGCGCTTCATTCGCTTGGTGTGGTGTCTGTAGATATAGGTGGAAGAGAGAGGAAGAGCATGGCAAATGTCTCTCTCTTTTATCATGTCCTTTCTTCTGTCTTGGCTTTGCCCCCCTCCTGCTTCAGAGTGAAGTGAGCATTACCTCATCGCAGTCCCAAACTGACCAAAGGAAGGGGGGGTGATTCACTTAGGAGTCCAAGAGATCCTTTGTTGTTGCCTAGGCCAGTTTCCTTTGTTTCTGTGAGACTGGTCTGGGTTTGTCCCATACCTGCCCTGATGAGGTGTGAACTGCCCCTCTGCTCTTGGGGAGTTTTTACCTGGGCTTATTTTAACCCATGAGGTCACATTTTCAGCCTCATAACCATATACATGAAATTACAACCTATAACATTACTCTAACAACAATTATTATAACATTACTATAACAACAATTTTCAATACATCATGAGCCTTCCAAAGACACACGATATGACAAACTTTGTATTGGATACCACACAATCATATTATAAGGATGAATATGGGCATGTAGTGTGTTCCCATGAGGTACAGAACATCACATTCTCCTTTTAATGTAGGTATTTCATTCCTACTAACATTAACAGGCCTAACTACCACATATTGGAAGGCGATTATACCCATTAACTGATTATGAAATTGTAAAACTTGCTAGGCTGGCCTATCCACCCCAAATGACAGGTGCAATTTTAGTGAAGATAAACTCTTGGCCACCAGATTAGTGGAAATCTACAAAACAAAACTCAGCTCTGCTACAAACTCACCTCTCTCTGCTCAGTGTCACATCCACAACACCTCCTCTGACATCTCTCCCCATATGCTCCTCTGCTAATTCAGATGACTTCTCCTCTACAAAAATCTCCTCACTAATTTTTCTCATTTTCATGTTAGAAAATTCCCACAACTTCAGTACAGTCTCAAACACCTCTCTCTCCCCTTCACATCTCACATTCAGGTTGTCGCTCAAGTGTTTCACTTCTTTCACCACAACATCTCAAATGCCTCTCCTTTCCTCCACATCTCAACTATCAAAATCTACTGCAATCTCCTGCTCTCTGGCCTGTCTGACTTCCACTTTCTAGCCCTCAAGTTTATCCAAAACTTTGCTGCCAAACTATCATCTTCCACTGCTTTGACCATGTCATTGCTTCTCAGGCTCTTCACTGGCTCTGCAACTTGGCACCACATTCAGTCTACTCATATTTTACACAGTTCTGCCTCTGCTTACTGTTCACTTTTGTCTCCTGCCACTCTCCTGCTCAATACATACTTTGCACTAATTCTGCTTCTCTACGTGGTACTGTTTACCCCTTTCCCACAAAGTGCCTTGGTGCTTTTCCCCATGTTTCTTCAGATGTCTGCAATCTCCTCCCTGATACAGTAGGTCATGCAGCCTCCCTCTGCTCCTTCAGATCCCATCTCAAAATCTCTTTTTCCTCTTACAGTGTCCCACGTTCCCACAACAGTTTAAGAAGAAGAAAAAAATTAACTTTTTTAGAATGGGAACTAGTGATGTATATATCCATCAACTATGTTGTGTGTAAACTTCCTTTCCTCTTGCCTGTTGTCATCTGTCCCTGACCTGTAGGTTCACTGCAACAGGGACTGTCTTTATTCTTTCTGTAACAATGGCATATATCATTACGGAGTTATATAGGAATGTCATAAATGGACAAAACAAAAGCCTTTCATCATATTTACATGTTTGTTGTTTTTGTCTTCCAGCCATTTCTGAGATTTTTAGCAGTTCACACAGGATACCCATTGAAGAGGCTGAACACTGAAAGAATTATAAAAATATATGACACCTTACTATGTGAGGTAAAAGTACATAAGAAAATTCCCCTAAGATACAATTCAAACATGCTACAGTACAAGAAGGATTGATTTACAAAAGTCATCCTCCGCTCCTTAGTGGTTAGAAAAAAGTTATACATTTGCAAGGAATAGCTGTTTGAGAATGTCCAGAGCTAGGGATTCTTACCAGACCAGTTGCCTCAAATAATTGGCATACATATCCTTCATCCAGTTCTATGCCAACATAGCGTTTCTGTGTGTGTGTGTGTGTTAAATTCCTTGTTGCCCTAAGTACCACTGAGAAAGTCTATCAATCACATTATCACCACAGTTCTGGAAGGGAAAGGAGGAGGTAACTTTTAGACCCCCTGCTTGCTGTATTATTTATAGAGCACCATAAAGATGCACAGTGTTTATAGTAGTAAAAATACATGGATCAGACCAGGAAATGTAATCTTCCTCCTCAAAGATTTTTAGAGTCAAATGGTGCGTGCAGGTACAGTAATAATTAGGTAGTAGCAAATGTAGCAGTGTGTGAATGGAAAAACCTGTAAGATTCATTGAACAAGTAGGATTATAGCAGTAATTTGAAGGAGGCAGAAGGCTATTGGTGAATATTGTTTGGGAGGCTGTTCTAAGCAGAGGGACTATGTCTTCCAGTGCAGGAGTGACCAAAAATTGCAAGGTGTTGCAATGCAAGTTGTTGTTTGTTGTTTTGCTTGTTTGTTTTCCTTTTATTTAAATAACTGTTTGGCATATTACCAAGAAGACTAAAGCGGTTTTAAAGTAGATTACATTGTGGATGCAAACTACCCAATTGTATCACATTTTGCAATAAGTTTCCATCTATCCTGTATTTTCCACAATAGTCCCAGTTTTGCCAAGGCAATCCCACCAGGGACATTTCCCAGATCTCTACATTAGTCCAATGACCCATGAAATGTCAACGTAATGGGAAACTGCAACTTGAGCATGTTACAGTAAGTCATCACCACATACCAGACAGAGATGTGTCAATGCAAGGCCACAATGCTGTATTGCAAACGTCATGGTGTCCTGAGGCAGGAGTTTATTCCATCAGGTAAACTTACAAAATTGCCCATCCCTGTCTGTCATCAGGGGCCCTTATGCCAGAGAGAATTTAACTAATTAGTAGAGTACTTCCTCCAGTGCTGGACTCTGAGTATGGGTCCTTCACGTTGCTCATCTGGGACTCTAGTTGGGACTCCTGCCACAAAAGCAACAACTCTATCAGCTGTGCAAAAAGAGTCTTGTTGTTAGCTGTTTTCATGCAGCCATGGTAGAAGTCACCTCACCATATTATTTATTATGGTCACAGGCCATTTGACTTCTAGGTAACTCCAAAGGCACAAGTATCAGAGGGGTAGCCATGTTAGTCTGGATCTCTAAAAAGCGACAAAGAGTCCAGTAGCACCTTATAGACTAACAGAAACATTGGACTCTTTGTCCAAAGGCACAGGGTACTTGTTTGCCTGCGGCAATGATATGAAACAATATTCACTTAGCATGGCCTCTTCCTTCGAAACAAATCATGTTTGTTAAAGAAATAAATAATACATTGTGACCCAAGCTGATTTAACCTGACATGATCCATTGTTTCCCCTGTTTAAACAAATCCTATGATTAATTAGCAAGTCCTTGTCAGGACATAACAGGTAGAATGGAAGCAGGTAGTTCTGAGAACACTCCCACTATTTAGCTCACTTAAATTGTCACACTTTGATAAGGGTACACTATGTTATGACAAAATAGACTGGGTTTGTTAGACAGGAATTCAGTTCGGTACAAATCTGGAGCACTGTGTGCACTTCCTACCTCTTCACAGTGGCAGCCTTTAACATATCTGAATCCAGCCCCAGAGGCAACCATAGCCTCATTCCACTTTGTTTTGGGAACTGAGGCAACATCTGTAAGAGTTGGTGTAAAATGGGCCAGAACTCATCTCCAGATCCCCAACCCTCACCAGACGTAAGGTTGTTCAAAATGCAGATATAAATGTGGCAGTTTGAGCTGTTCTCTAGCTCACTGATTTCTCAGAGCTGCCAAGCCAAACAGTCTTGACTGCCATGTAAGTTTTGCTTGAATAAGGGTTTCTGGATGTGGCTCAGGAACTTACTGATAACAGAAAATTTTCACTAAGACACAAGATTCATCCTTTATAATTTGATGATGATCATCCACTATACATGCAGCCATTTTGCATATCCCTCCCAATTAGCGCTGTGCCGCCTGCTAGTCTTCATGAATACTGTCATCTCTTCTTACCCTTTAAAAGTTGCTGTCATTGAGCAATATATTGATATAAATGAGAGTTCCACCACCACCCAAGTGCAGTGTCTGGTCCTTAGTTTAATATAAAATAAAGAGAAATCTTTAATTTGGTCAAAATATTCAGGATTTGTACCTGAATGTACCAGAGCATTGTAACAATACAAAAGGAAGCAACACAACCTGGTAGAAATCAGAGAGAAAATCATTGTTTTCCCTCTCTGCTGTAGGAGATCAACAATTACACTTTACCATCATGGGCCACGCATGGTGTCAGGACCAAGCTTCTAAAGCTCACAGAACTGCTGCTACGGGCAGAATTTGGGCTCCACAAACAAAAACAGAAGTCTCGACTCCAGGGAGGTAGGCAAAAATACATAATTCTAAGTGGGGTGAGAGTGTGATGGGAAAACAGAGTGGAAAGGGTGTACAGTCAACACTTGAATTCATATCCTATTTAGAACTATGGAAGCTGCTATGTACACATATATTACAAGGTGATCACCTTCTATTCTTACTTGAATCCATGGAAATCAGGAAGTTACAATGGAGTAACACTAAAGAGAGGGCCAGGCTCACCAATACACTCTGGCTTCTTTGCACTACTCTTGTGAACCAGTCTGTTAAACCAGTTTATGGCTGCTTTCAGCCACTGGGATCTACCAATTAATCTGTCCCTAAAATTGGTGCATGTGTGAACACAATCAGGCCCATTATTTATACAAAGATTGGGTCAGATCCATCAGTGAACTTCAAAAAGTAGCTATAAACACATGTTAACTAATCTACTATGTGTTTAAGCACTTCCTTGTGTTAAGAATATCAACATTAACATAAGCTCCCTATACCATTATTGTCACTATTTTCCAATTTTCTTCCAGGTGTTCTTTTAAAAGATATTCTCAAACATCTCTCGACTGCCAGAAAGCCTTCCAACCGGCAAAAGATAATTATCTATTCTGGAGTGAGTCATCTTTTTCTTTTATGTTGGATTTTTGAAGTTGTCAACTATAGTAAAAGACATGGGACTTCATTTCCTGCATCTAACAACAGTTACACTGTTTTTTTTTTCTTTTGTGGCTAGCTTTAACCATTTCATCATGATTTACTTAGGAAAATTTAGCTCAGATACATACAGCATCGCATTTCCCAGTCCAACCTAGTGGTTTACTTCATTCTTAAGCTGTTTTGATTGTTTAGTGAAGAAATCAAAAGGCTTGGTCCAAGGTCTTTCACTGATCCAATAGGACATCCTTGATCTAGAAACCTGCCAACTGCTGCTTTTTATTTTTAATTAAATGTAGTGACTTTAAAAGGTGCTGGACTTAGATACTGAGGTTTTCTATTTTTGCACAGAACATGCACTTTCTCCCAGTGGGCAGGGAGAGTCCTGGATTACTTGGCAAAAACTATTTATAGCCCAGTTAGGTTGTCAGATGTTGGACCTTAGGGTCAAATCCCAAATCTCATCTAATTCTGGATGACCAGCTGGAGAAAGCTTGGGCCTGTCTGTAAGATGAACGGAATACTCCCAACTCCCGTTCACTTTCTCTAGAGTTGCAAGTGCTCAGGTCTTCTGAAAATCAGACGTGAGTTGTCTCAGGCTGGGCATCCAGAATTGGAGGACACTTGAAAGGGTTTGGCCTAACAGCTGAGGTACTCAAAACAGAAGGCCACTTTTAACCTTCAGGCCTAAGTCTATCATCGGACTGGAACTGATAATTGCCAGTCCTGGGCCTCAGGTCAGCATAATTCTGGGTAAATTAATATATATTTGGAATGAAAAAGAAGGAAACATTTCTCTGGCAGGTTGTTATTGTTATTTTTAATGGCAACTGTTCAAACCTGCTCTGAGATTTGGAATATGAATAGTAGTCCCGGAAGGCTAATATAAATGCATAGGTATCTCCACATCACAAAAAAAAGGAAACTTTTTTCAAAGCTATCTTAAAATAAGAATAATCAAGGAAACAGAGATCAGAGACCAAGTACTTATTCATGGAGTTGTGCAAGTGAAGTGAACTATGCAGCTTAACTGGGGGAGAAATTACTGAATGTTTGCTCAGTAGTGACCACATCATTCTCAGGAATTCTTTAATGGGAATGTTCCTTCTGTTTACAGCACGCTGCTACCATTGTTGCCTTACAGATGGCACTCAATGTTTTCAATGGAAAACTCCCTCCATACAGTGCCTGCCATTTTTTTGAACTTTACCAGGAAAAGGATGGGTAAGTATCTGGATAAAGCTATATTACTGAAATGTACTTTTTAAAAACCAATTTACTGAAGCCCAGAATATTTTATAAATAAAACTGTTTTTTGATGGCCAATATTAAGCTGCCTGGACACATAGGGCCTCAAATAATAATACGGATCATGGTATTAGCTTAATTATTATAATCTGAGTGACTTTAGTGCTTGTGAAAGGCCCCAGATTCACAGCCCTGGAGCCTGAAGTCTCTCCCTACAGTGTAAGCTTCCCCACCAGTGAATTTCAACCCTGTTCTAGGACACCTCCAGTGGTGAGAGGTTTTACTCAGCTCCCACTGCTACTCAGTCCTCTAACTCTCCACTGAGAGTGGATCTGTAGAGTTGAGGATCCCCAGGTCTCTTCAGCTCCCAAATTCCCCCTCCATGCTGGGGAACACAGTGAACCCTTGTGGAACAGAGCAACATAACACCCTCCCCTGACTCACAAAACCCTTTCCACTGTGAAATCACACAATTCTCATGCCTCAGGGCCCTCTAGAATCATGGCTGGAGGAACAGCTTTTTCCAGACACATGACTAGTGCTAGTTCAGGGATACTAGGTGCCATACAAAATGGCTGGATACCAGGTGGGATTCTAACAGGATTTAGAAGGACAAGTCCTACTGAAAGTCAGTAGGAGTTGGGTGTCTAACTCCCTTGGGTCCTTTGAAAATCCCACCCCCATGAACAATGCCCTTACAATAAGTTCAAGTAGAGAACATACAAGTCTTCCAAGGAAAGATGGTGATGTTTCAAAATAAGTTCTTAAAATTAGACTGAACAAAACACTTTCAGAATGTACAGGAAAACCAGTCATGTCAGCGCAGGAAGATTAGCTTAGATGAACTAATGCCAATAAATCTTTTTGATTCTCAATATCTACGTACAAAGGCAGATTTAAATGTTAACTTATAGGACAAAATTCACTCATTCTGTGTTACAGCAGAGGTGAAGTTGATCCATAATGTTTTACAGACATTTATGTATCAATATTTCATTTGGACCTTGTTAAATTGGTGAAATATACCTCTCTAGTCTACCCATGATACCCTTACTAACAGGAGGGCACATGGACTGTAAGTTCCTGTCTCTGATAATAAAGCATTGTTTCTCTTAATTTATTCCATTTGGCACTTTTTATAAAGAGTTAGAAAAAGTGTGTCAAACTTGTCCTTGGTGTAACTACATTTAATAGGGTCCAAACACTGCAACTTCAAAGAAGGCGTACCTAATTTTACTTTTATTTGTGTGCTGTGACTCAGGCAATACACCATTGAAATGTACTATCGGAATCACTCTTTGAAAGATCCCCACCCGCTCACTCTGCCAGGCTGCAAATTTCGCTGTCCACTCGAGCAATTTAATCAGATACTTTCATCAGTTTTAGTGCACCACTGGACAAAAGAATGCAGGATATAGGGCATACGCAAGGTAAATATGGTGCTGTTAAATATTGTGTGTGCATGTGTCATCCTAAATGTGTGGCAAGAGCAGATACAACCCTGACTAGACATAACTTTGAAACAGCAATATTTTTGTACAGGTTTGATCTAAAATGAATGGCAATCCAGATCCATTATGATAATTTTCCTCCTACCTCTCTATTGATGCATATGCCCAGGCAACCCCAAATCTAAACTGCTCTTCTGGTGGAAGACAAATTCAGGTTACGTCTACCTTGAAACCAAGGGTGTAACTTGCAGCTGTTGTATGTCATGCTTGGAAATCCTATATGGCTTTCTGAATCACTGGTATAAAGAGGAATTTGGACCTGCAGATATTAGATGAGCATAATGAGCCAATTCTTACTACACTCTTCCAAATCCATGAACAGAAGGAAGATGTTTTTGCTGGAGTGAGTGAATAATCAGCCATTCATAATTTACTCGGGGAATTTCACAGACTGTCAGTAAGCAGATCAAGAAATCATCATCATTATTCACTATTGAATGTGATTCCTGTATTTTTTTGACAAAAATGATCAAGAAGAGTGTGTTGTAAATATCCAACACCTGCACTGTGCTGTTTAGCTACCTAAGTCATGTCCAATCTGCTCCCTGATTGGATAAATTATGTAAACTAACCAACAAAGAAAAAAGTGAAAAATTACTACCAAATACATAATTGAAATTTGCTTTTGGTTACAATTTGAGTATTCAGACTTAAAGTACACCTCTGTTAAGAGGTCCAGCATAAAGCAAATTCACAAGAACCACACACAGATTCTGGGCAAACTTCAGTCCTAGTGTAAATGGTTGCAATTCTATTTAATTTCACCTCCAACTTTGTCAAAATCATCTTTATCATTGTCCCTTGGTGCTGCATATGCATTTTGTGTTGATGCTTTGAATAATAATGTATTTATGAGTGAGCATCCATTGAATAGAAACCCATAACATGTTTATCTCGAGTAAAATGTAGAAATATCATTAGGACCAAATTATGTGTCCCTCTGCAGGAGTATGCTACATGGGGAGAAGGTGCAGAGGGCTCTTCCCCTCATCACTATAAGCTTGTTGGTGATGAGTCATGTCCACCACACAGGAGAATGTATAGCATTAGGAAACCATTAACACTCCTGGCAACCCTAGAGAGCCAGAGGAGTGTTTCTAGGCAAGGGCCATGTCTTTTCACCTGAACATTAGGACAACTATGCTGAGGGGCAGAGTAGGGTGACCAGACAGCAAATATGAAAAATCGGGAAGGGGGTGAGGGGTAATAGGAGCCTATATAGGAAAAACACCCAAAAATGAGGACTGTCTCTATAAAATCAGGACATCTGGTCACCCTAGGACAGAGAGTTCACTTTACATGCATGTAGGAAGAGAACCCCTTCCTCACACTCTCCTTGATGCTCAGGGAGCATTATGCCTTTCAAAATGGGCTGAGTCACCACTGCTACAAACTTTTAATCACCCACCCCCATTCTTTCTAAATAATCTTCATTCTCTCATTCTGATGAGGACAGCAGGGGCATGTGTCAGCCTCTTCTGTGTCTAGTTACACCAGTCCCATATTCAGATACTGTCAATTCAGCTAGTAGCTGAAATGGTCCCCTACTCCTCTGATTCATGTTCATCATGTTTTGTGAGAACAACTCGCTTGCTAAAAGCTATAATTCATTTACCTTCAGATGCATGCGCTAAGATCTTCAGGAGACTAAGTGAAGTGACATCAACCTTTCAGATATTTCAGCATTAACTTCCATCAGTGTGATCAGAGCCTGCATTGTACCTGTCAAGAGAAAATACATCTTAGTATTGCAGTGGACTGTGAAAATTGTACATGGCTGTGACATTTCTTAAAAATGTTACTTCTGCTTTAATCAAATCATGTATCTTAAATGAAACATTGACTTTACAAAGCCATAGTAATTTACCAAGATTTATGACTGTTTAGTTTATTGACCTTAGTTCAGTGGCATTACTTTAAACTTTATGGATATACTTTTGATGCTAATTTTTGGGGGGCTTATAAGTTTAACTTTCATCAAAGACGTGATATTGCCCATTGAGTGCTGCTGCCTCTTTAAGAAACAACAAGATCCTTGAGGTCAATGGTCAGGTATGGAAAGCAAAATCAGAAGGAAAGATGCATGCAAATAGAAGAGTCAATCCAGTCTGCTTCCACTTCCATCTATTCCAGGAACAGTTAAACATTTTTTACAAAGATCCAGAAATCCTAAGAAACAAGGAAAATTGTTGTTTACTAAGTGAAGGGGTGAGACACAAAAAAAACCCAACATATGAACAGAGAAAAAGAAAGAGGGATGGGGCAAAATGGACTGCTGGCCTGCAACTGAAAAAAAAAAATAATTCCCAGCCAGCACATCTGCTGTAAAAGCAGTGTAGACAGTGAGCTGGAGTGACAAGATAAAGAGGCATCAAGCCATTCCCCTCTTTTTGAGGAGGCTGCAAGTCTCGGTTGTCATGGGTGAAAGAGAAATCACTTGTTGCTTTGTATGTCATCCTTTCATGTAGAAAATGTACCTTGCTTTTGGATATAATTGTAAAAACTCTGATCACAGTAAAGTCCCTGCTTCAGAAAACTCCCTGGCTCAGTGCAAAGTCTGAGTCTAACAACAAAAAATGAAGGTTTTCCAAAAAGTGGAGAAAAAAGCCACAAGCTCTTAAGTGCTAGATAAAACACAGCAGAATACGCTGTAGGGAGCAATCCTCCATTAATTGGAAAATAGGCTAGTTGATTTACAGAACTAGAACTTGAGAAGTCTGCAAGTGCACAACTGTGAGTATAATTTGTGGAAGCAACTACCATGATTGCACGCAATTGGCAAATCAAACACATATCTGGTCATTTTCACATGCAATTACCACCATTTCACCAACCTAACCTAGGAAATTACAACATGCCAATTTGCATATATGAGAGGAATTCACCCCTGTACAGAGAACCCATACAAGGCTTCAGCACCTCTTCAGACCTGAGTGTTAGTGATGTATAGCATTTATGCTGGGATTGGCTGAGCAAGAAGATGGGTGGTGGACACTGGAGCTGGGAGGGAAGAGTGGGATCAGAAGAGGAATTTTGGGTTGTGGGAGACTGGGATGAGGAACCTCAGGAGAGAATTTGGGATTGGGAACCAAGGTGGCTGAGCAAGAAGCCAGAGGAAGAGACTGGAACTAAGAGTCTTTGGGGGAAAGCTGAGACTCAGATGGGGAACCCAAAAGGGGGGACTGGCTAGGTGAAGAGATCTGTATGAGGAGCTGGGGGAAGGAGGAGTTATAGACAAGGCTAAGAGTAGGAAGGAACAGGTTAGGCTAGAGGAAACAGGAGTAGGACGAGTCAGGTGTGGGGGAACAAGGGCAGAAAAGTCTATGACCATTAGAGAACACTCCCTTCCAGAACTGGGAATGGAATCCAAGATTCCTGGCTCTCACCTTTCCAAAGCGAATCTCTGTGAAGCTAACAGGCAACGTGTATCAACTTCCTCTAGTGGCTGGGCCGCACAAAGGACGACAATATACTATTGCTCAAGTGGCAGAGATCTGTATTGTGGACCTAAATGTTCCAGCCCTGCTGATGAACCATATGGGTGTCACTATATTCCACCTGATGGAATTTCTGAGTTTATGTATAACTCTATATATTTATAATAATCCTCTCCACTTCACTCATGTCTGCTTTCCATGTATACAGGGTATTGATAGTCCTATTTTGCTTCAAACCGAGAAAAGAATTTTAGCTGGAATTTTCAAAGCAGCTTAAGTGAACCTGAATTTAAATGGGACCTGAGCACCTAACGATCCTTTATGCCTTTGCAAATTCTGCCCCATGCTGAGTCTATGCCCACCCCCCTTCCCCAGCAGAAAATAAAGAAATCAGGAAAATTGCTTTTTTGCGTGTCAAATAAATTTTTATTAAAGAAAGGAGGAATTCAGTGATTTTTCCTACTTGGTTTTTCTAATCTCACTCTTACACATGTAATTTCTGTAGCTCCCATGGAAGTTGACTCGGACTGAGGTTGCTAACCTCTGGAAACAGAGGGAGTTTCTTGACACCAAAAATATACTCTTCTTTTAAAAGGGGCCTCATACTGCTGCCATTGCCCTCAGTGGGTGCAGAATCAAGTCCTTAAGTAGAGAAACTGTGGTTATATGTGAGAAAGGGGGCCTTTTTGACATTCCAGCTTCCTTTCCACTGTTTTGAAGAATGAGGCGCATCACAGGAGACAGAGCCTTTTAATGTATCTGCCTGTCTCCATCAGCCAAGGTGTGACTGGGTCACCACCGCACACCTGGAATAAGGGTTCCCTACACAACTGAAGAAAAAAAAATACCCAAAATAAACATGTTTAGAACATACAAATTCTTTTCTTCCTTCAGGCAGGTAACACAGGTTCGGGATTCTCCTCTTAGCAGGCAGGCCCATTCTCTCCTCAGCTGGGGCCAAATAGCCACTTCTCTTTCTTCAGTACTGGTAGGGAGCTACAAAGAGGCTCCCAAATGGCATGTTCAAGAAAGAACAGCCACGGGTCTGCTTTGTGGCAAAGAGGAGTGAGAAAATAAACAAAGGATTCCCTCTTGGAAGCATATATAGCCAAAAAAACCTTCCTGCTTTGGCATAGCAGCAAAACAAAGATTAAAAATGTCTTTTCTCCTTAGCTTAAGGGCAACCAATTCCAGATCGTTCCTGATCAAGAGAGCAGGTTCTCCCTCCCACAAGCCTTTATTTCCAGTATAACCCCAATCCTTTTAATAAGCTACAGCTAAAGGCCTTTCCAGCCCTGGCTGTGCATGCAGCCTTTACAGCAGGAGTGGGCAAACTTTTGGCCCGAGGGCCACATCTGGGTGTGGAAATTGCATGCAGGGCCATGACTAGGGGGAAGGATAGCTCAGGGGGTTGAGCATTGGCCTGCTAAACCCAGGGTTGTGAGCACAATCCTTGAGGGGGCTATTTAGGGTACTGGGGTAAATATCTGTCTCACGATTGGTCCTGCTTTGAGCAGGGGGTTGAACTAGATGACCTCCTGAGGTCCCTTCCAACCCTGATATTCTATGAATTTAGGGTTGAAGTGCAGGGGACTGCGGGGTATGAGAGGGGGTGTGGTGTGCAGGAAGGTGCTCAGGGCAAGGGTTTGGGGTGGAGGAGTGGTGCAGGGCATATGGGGGGTTCAGGGGGTTGGAGTGCAGGAGGGGTGTGGGATGCATGAGAAGGCTCAGAGCAGTGGGTTAGGGTGCAGTAGGAGGGCTGTGGAGTGTGGCTGTGGGTTGCAGGAGGGGTACAGTCTCTGGCCCAGCACCACTTACCTGGAACAGCTGCAGGGTGGCAGCAGGACTAAGACAAGCTCCCTGCCTACCCTGGCCCTGCGTCACTCCCAGAAGCAACCAGCACTGTGGCTCCTGGGGGTGGGGGGACCAGAGGGCTCTGTGCTGCCCTTGCCTGCAGGTACCTCCCCTAAAGCTCCCATTGGCTGCAGTTCCCTGTTCCTGCCAATGGGAACTGCAGGGGGCAGTGCCTGTAGGTGAGGGCAGCACTTGGAGCACTCTGCCCCTGCAGGGACATTGTGCTAGCCACTTATGGAGGTGGCAATCCCGTGAGCTGGATCCAGCCCACAAGCCATAGTTTGCCCACCCCTGCTTTACAGTGTAAGTCAGTGAAGCTGTTCAAGCACAAAAACACAGAGTCAGTCAATCATGTCTCCTTTTCCTGAGAGAAATTTATCTTTTGTGCACCAAAAAACAAGTAAAAAGCAAATCTTACTTTTAACTTCTTCTCTGTCTAACCACAACCCATCAGGCGCTTTTCCCTTCTACCAGCAAAACTGCAGATGCACAGCAGGAAATACTTTGTATACTTTCTGTTGTGTTTTAGAGAATATTAACATCAGCTTTTGGGAAAGCAGAAACACAGGATCCAGATCTTCAACTCTTGTTTATAACTGGACATTTAAAATGGAAATGAATGTGGATTTGGTCTTTTCTTTTAAAAAAAACTCTCAAACAAATACAGCTCAGCTTTAGAGCTATTTAGGTATTTACAGCTGCACAGAAACAATGGTACAATGGACCATGTAATAATACCTGTATCACAATGACACATGAGACCCTCATCTTTCACAAAACGTACAAACAAAACACGTTTAAGAACGTAAGAATGAATGACCCTACTGGGTCAGACCAAAGGTCCATCTAGCCCAGTATCCTGTCTTCTGAGAGTGGCCAGTGCCAGGTGCCCCAGAGGGAAAGAACAGAACAGGTAATCATCAAGTGATCCATCTCCTGTTGCTCATTCCCAGCTTCTGGCAAACACAGTCTTGGGACACCATTCCTGCTCATCCTGGCTAATAGTCATTGATGGCCCTATCCTCTATGAATTTATCTAGTTCTTTTTTGAACCCATTTATGGTCTTGGCCTTCACAACATCCTGCTGCAAGGAGTTCCACAGGTAGATTGTGTGTTGTATGAAAAAATACTTCCTTTTATTTGTTTTAAACCTGCTGCCTATTAATTTCATTTGGTGACCCCTAGGTCTTGTGTTATGAAAAACAGTAAACAACACTCCTTATCTACTTTCTCAACATCAGCCATGATTTTATAGACCTCTATCATATCTCTCTTTAGGAATCTCTTTTAAGTCCCAGTCTTATTAATCTCTCCTCATATGGAAGCTGTTCCATATCCCTAATCATTTTTGTTGCCCTTTTCTGAACCTTTTCCAATTCCAGTCTATCTTTTTTGAGATGGGGCGACCACATCTGCACACAATATTCAAGATGTGGACATACCATGGATTTATATAGAGGCAACAAGATATTTTCTGTCCTATTTTCTATCCTCTTCTTAATTATTCCCAGCATTCTGTTAGCTTTTTTGACTGCCGCTGCACACTGAGTGAATGTTTTCATAGAACTATCCACAATGATTCCAAGATCTCTTTCTTGAGTGGTAACAGCTAATTTAGATCCCCATCATTGTATATGTATAGTTGGGATTATGTTTTCCAATGTGCATTACTTTGCATTTATCAACATTAAATTTCATCTGCCATTTTGTTGCCCAGTCACCCAGTTCTGAGAGATCCTTTTGCAGCTCTTTGCAGTCTGCCTGGGTCTTAACTATCTTTAGTAATTACGTATCATTTGCAAATTTTGCCACCTCACTGTTTATCCCTTTTTCCAGATCATTTAAGAATATGTTGAATAGGACTGATCCCAGCACAGACCCCTGAGGGACACCACTATTTACCTGTCTCAATTCTGAAAACTGACCATTTATACCTACCCTTTGTTTCCTATCTTTTAACCAGTTACCGATCCATGAGAGCACCTTCCCTCTTATCCCGTGGCAGCTTACTTTCCTTAAGAACCTTTAGTGAGGGACCTTGTCAAAGGCTTTCTGAAAATCTAAGTACACTATAGCTCAGTGGCTCTCAAACATTTTTTACTGATGACCCCTTTCACAAGTCTGAGTGCAAACTCCCCTTAAAAATTAAAAACACTTTTTATATGTTTAACACCATTATAAATACTGGAGGTAGAGCGGGGTTTGGGGTAGAGGTTGATAGCTCGTGACCCCCCCATGTAATAACTTTGTGACTCCCTGAGGGATCCCGACCCCCAGTTTGAGAACCCCTGCTATATCCACTGGATCCCCTTGGTCCACATGCATGTTGACTCCCTCAAAGAATTCTAGTAGATTGGTGAGGCATGATTTTCCCTTATTAAAATCATGTTGACTCTTCCTCAAATTATGTTCATCTATATGTCTGACAATATTGTTCTTTATTATAGTTTCAATCAGTTTGCCTGGTACTGAAGTCAGGCTTACCGGCCTGTAATTGCCAGGATCACCTCTGGAGCCCTTTTTAAAAATTGATGTCACATTAGCTATCCTCCAGTCATCTGGCACAGAAGCTGATTTAAAAGATAGGTTACAGACTACAGTTAGCAGTTCTGTAATTTCACATTTGAGTTCCTTCTGAACTCTTGGGTAAATACCATCTGGTCCTGGTGACTTACTGCTGTTTAATTTATCAATTTGTTCCAAAACCTCCTCTAATGATACTACAATTTGGGACAATTCCTCAGATCAGTCACCTAAAAAGAATTGCTCAGGTTTGGGAATCTCCCTCACACCCTCAGCCGTGAAAACTGATGCAAAGAATTTATGTAGTTTCTCTGCAATGCCTTTATCATTCTTGAGTGCTCCTTTAGCATCTCAATTATCCACTGGCTGTTTAGCAGGCTTCCTATAGAATATCACGGTTGGAAGGGACCTCAGGAGTCATCTAGTCCAACCTCCTGCTCAAAGGAGGACCAATCCCCAAATCCCTAAATGGCCCCAGTGATGAGCTGGAGCCGGTTCCCACCTGTTCGCAGGAATCGGTTGTTAAATTTAGAACCGGTTGTTTAAATGGCTTTTAAATTTAACAAAATCTGTGGCAGCTCCCTGCCCTGCTCCCTGCCCCAGCTCATCTAGCTCCATCTCCTCCCCTGATGCTCCCCATGGCTTTTCCTCCCCATCCCCTGCTTCCCACAAATCAACTGATTCGCAGGAAGCAGGGCTTCCTGCAGGTGAGCTGGGGTGGGGACAGGGTGCGAGGAGGGCTCCAGGTGCTGCGCAGCCCAGTCTGACTCTGGCCATGCAGCACAGCTCCGGGCCAGGCCTCAGCCCATGCCCTGACTCCAGCTCTGGGCCGGACACCGGCCCTGACCCCAACTCCAGCCATGTGGCTCCGGCCCAGGCCAGCCCTAGCAGCGGTAAGAGGCCGGGGCCGGGGGGGGGGGGGGGGGGGAGGGTTTTGGGAAAAATTTACCGGGCCCAAAAAGGGAACCAAAGGGAAAGTTTAGGGGGGGGGCGGGGTTGGGGGGGGGGGGGGTTTTTTTTTTTTTTTTGGAATTTCAAGGGGGCCAAAGAGGGTTTTTTTTCTGAGGGGCCCCCCCCGGGACATGTCCCCCCCCACCCCAAGGGAAAAAGGATGATGGGGAAGGGGAGTTGGAAGGCATTGTGTGGGAGTTCTGGGGGTCTGTCGAGATGTTGGTGAGTGGGGTTGGGGCAGTCGAGGACAGGGGCAGGGTGAGTTGGGCAGGGGGTTGGGTCCTGGGGCAGTTAGGTGGGGGTCTCAGGTAGGAATGTTCAGGGAACAGGAGTGGGGGGGGTTATGGGTGTGGTTTCTGAGGGCGCAGTTGGGGGTAGAGCAATGGTGGGAGGTGTACTCACTGGGCGGTTCCCTACTAGGTCTTCGGCGGCAGGTCCTTCATCCGCTGGAGCCATGCCACCAAAGACCTGGTAGGGAACCAGTTCGTAAGATTTTGGCAGCTCATCTCTGAATGGACTGAGCTCACAACCCTGGGTTTAGTGGGCCAATGCTCAAACCACTGAGCTATCCCTCTTCCCTGATGTACTTAAAAAAAATTGCTATTACTTTTTAAGCCTTTGGCTAACAGTTTCTCAAATTCTTTTTTGGCCTTCCTAATTGTATTTTTACATTTCATTTGCCAGTGTTTATGCTCCTTTCTATTTTCCTCACTAGGATTTAATTTCCACTTTTTAAAGGATGCCTTTTTGCCCCTCACTGCTTCTTTTACTTTACTGTTTAGCCACGGTTGCTCTTTTTTGGTTCTTTTACTATGTTTTTAAATTTGGAGGATACATTTAAGTTGAGCCTCTATCATGGTGTCTTTAAAAAGTTTCCACGCCTCTTGCAGAGATTTCACTTTTGGCACTGTTCCCTTAATTTCTGTTTAACTAACCTCCTTATTTTTATGTAGCTCCTCTTTCTGAAATTAAATGCTACAGCGTTGGGCCACTGTGGTGTTTTTCCTGCCACAGGGATATTAAATTTAATTATATTAGGGTCACTATTACCAAGCGATCCAGCTATATTCACCTCTGGGACCAGATCCCATGCTCCACTTAGGACTAAATCAAGAATTGCCTCTTCTCTTGTGGGTTCCAGGACCAGCTGCTCCAAGAAGCAATAATTTAAGGTGTCAAGAAACTTTATCTCCGCATCCTGTCATGAGGTGACATGTACGCAGTCAATATGGGGATAATTGAAATCCTCCATTATTATTATTATTGAGTTTTTTATTTTAATAGCCCCTCTTATCTTCCTGAGCATTTCACAGTTACTATCACCATCCTGGTCAGGTGGTTGGTCATATATACCTACCACTATATTATTATTAGAGCATTGAATTTCTATCCGTAGAGATTCTACTTCATTTGATTTTACGCTTTCTTTTACATACAGTACCACTCCCCCACCAGCACAACCTGCTCTGTCCTTCCGATATATTTTGTAGCCTCGTATTACTTTATCCCATTGATTATCCTCATTCCACCAAGTTTCTGTGACGCCTTTTATATCAATAGCCTCATTTAATACGAGGCACTCTAGTTCACCCATTTTATTATTTAGACTTCTAGCACTGGTATACAAGCACTTTAAAAACCTGTCTCCTTTTAGCTGTCTGCCATTACACAATGTAATTGAAAGAGACTTTTTTTTATTTGATTGTTTCTGATTGGACCTTGTCTGTATTTTATCATTTTCCATCCTCTCATCCTCACTAGGACATAGAGATTGTCTATTAATAGATCTTCCCTTAAGGGATGTCTGAACCATGCCCTCCTCCACACCTGTCAGCTTTCCCCCAGCCCTTAGTTTAAAAACTGCTATATAACCTTTTTAATGTTAAATACCAGCAATCTGGTTACATTTTGGGTTAGGTGGAGCCCATCCTTCCTGTATAGGCTCCCCCCTTCACAAAAGTTTCCCCAGTTCCTAATAAATCTAAACCCAGATTTCATCAAGAAAAGTATTTTAATGAAGATTTATAGCAGGAGAGATTAATCACCATGTGATGTAACTATGGTTCTTCAAGTGGTATCCTTATGGATGCTCCATTTCAGGTGCTCCATGGCACCTTTGATCAGAGATTTCCGGGAGCAGTGCCTATTCTGCCCATGCATGCGCTCCAGACATCCTCATGCTCCATAGTGAGGATATATAGGACTGTGCAGGTGAACCACCTTTAGTTCCTTTTCTACCATGGAGTCCTGTGAGACAAAACTCTGAAGCAGAGGCAAAGGAGGGTGGGTAGTGCAACACCCACAGGTACACATATATTGAAAAAAACAGCTACTGCACAATTCAGTAATTTCTCCTCCTCCTTCAAGCAGTGTCCATCAGGGTGCTCCACTTCAGGTGACACCCAAGCAGTGTCCCCAAAAGGACAAGGGGGCTTCTAAGTCCGATCTATCACTGAAGACAGAACTGCCAACCACAACTGATCTGGAAGTGTGAAAATTGAGGCCCAGTTTGCAGCTCTGCAACTTTCAACAACTTGGAACATCTTGCAGTAGCTAAACACTGGTGGTGTCATAACAAAAGAGAACATACCCACAGTGCCGAGTCTTTGAGTGGAAATTGTGAGTCCTTTGGTTCTGTCTGCAAATGAAAACAATCAGTCTGGGAGACTTTCCAAACAGTCTGGCTTTTGTTCTGTCCAGATAGAAGGTTAAGTAAGTAAAGTGAACTATACCAGAACTAGAGTAGAATGGCTACAGATAAGCTGAAAGCAGGCACACTAGGTGATACGCCTCAGGTTATAGGGCAGTTGAGAAGGAACTGAGGATGGTTCACTCATGCAGCTCTGTATGTCCTCAGGATGGGGCACAAAGTTGTCTGAAGCACATGTGCAGATCGAACAGGCACCACTCTTTGGGTTATTCCCTCACAAGCAGACCGTTTCCATGAGAGCAAACAGACATCAGCACTTACATTTCCAGCTGCCAGGGCCGGCTCCAGCCATTTCGCCACCCCAAGCACGGTGGCATGCCACTGGGGGCGCTCTGCCACTCGCCAGTCTCGTGGCTCTGGTGGATCTCCCACAGACGTGGCTGTGGAAGGTCCGTTGGTCCCGCGGCTCTGGTGGACCTCCAGCAGGCGTGCCTGCGGATGCTCCACCAGAGCCATGGGACCTGTGGACCCTCCGCAGGCATGCCTGTGGGAGATCCACCGGAGCCGCCTGCTGCCCTCCCAGCAACCGGCAGAGCGCCCCCAGTGGCATGCCGCCCCAAGCACGCACTTGGCGTGCTGGGGCCTGGAGCCGGACCTGCCAGCTGCAATAGACATCCTCACCTCTCCCCTTCCATGTTACGTGGATATCCCTGCACCATCTAAAGTACGTCTTATGTACATTAGAGAACAGGCACTGTGTAACTAGATCAATTTAAAACCACTCTAGTTACATTGGTGCAAACCCACTGATATAGACAGATGCATTTAAACTGGCTTAAATTGTGTTTACAACAATTTAGCTTAATGCAGCAATTTACCAAACATAACGTATCTCATTAAACTAAATGGGTTTAAAGGTGATTTACAATGGTTTAAGTCCATCTATACCATGGGGTTTGCACCGGTGTGACTAGATTCACTTTAAACTAATTTCACTACACTGGAACAACAGTCCTAATATGGATATGGTCTTAGGTTGTCAAATATGGTGACTGGAGTTGGTAGTTGCCAAGAAAACAGCAGCGTTCAGGTGAGTTTGTACTCAGCCTGGCTAAGCTGTGCTGTGCTGCCCTATTCACGCTGCCCTGGTTACACTGCTATTTATATTCACACTAGCTTGATGAGGGTAGTGCAAGTACATGTACAAGAGCAAGAGAATCACACCCCTAGTTCATACTGTACATGTAGCTTTAATAGAGAATAGTATCCTCTCTACTGACTTTAGAACCATCCAACAGAATTCCAGAGCCACAATATTATTCTCTATTACATTCTACAGGCTGATTTAAAAAACTAGAGGAAGGTGATCAGGTTATGTTAAATTTGGAAGGAATTTTACATAAGACTAGGTTAGTATATAACATGAGAATAACACTAGGTCTGCCCTGCATAGGGTTCCCAGGTGTCCAGTTTTTGACTGGAACACCTGGTCGAAAAGGGACCCTGGTGGCTTCAGTCATCACCGTTGATTGGCGGCACAGGTAGGCATTCTATCTGGCTCTGCATGATTCCCAGGAAGCTGCCAGCATCTCCCTCTGACTCCTAGGCAGAGGGACAGCAATGAGGGCTCTGCACACTGCCCCCAGCACCAGCTCAGCAGCTCCCATTGGCCAGGAACTGTGGCAAACTGGACCTGAGGGGGTGGTGCCCGTAGGCGCAGGCAGTGTGCAGAGCCAAATGGTCAGGCCTCCACTTAGGAGTCAGAAGGGAAAGTTGCTGCTTCCCAGGAGCCACCGGAGGTAAGCGCTGCCCAGAGCCTGCACCCTGAAACCCCTCCCGCATCCCATCACCAGATGGAGCTCTGAAGACCTTGTGACTTACAGGATGTCAGATGCCTCTTGATACATTTTAAACTAAAATTAAAGTGGTAAGATGTGCTTTGTACCCCGTCCTGAGATCCCTACTGCAGGACCTCAGTGGAGGACACTGAGGAGTGATAGGAATGGGGCACTTTGGACAATTCCCAAGAAATCATTACCGATAATAATACTTAGTGCTTTTTTAGCCCTTTGCCTGCCCTTTGTCTGCACACAGCCCTCGGGAGGTGAGTGTGAAAGCATCATTGTCCCCATTTTATAGAGGGAAAAACCGCGGCAGGAAGGTTATGCAACCTGCTCACAGCCAGTGATTCAATTTCAGAACCAGAACTATAATTATTATTTGTTGTTTGTATCATGTCTAAAACATACTTGGCACTTTACAGGCACAGTCTGCACCCAATCGATCACAATCTATGGCCGATTCTGCATTGGGCTCAGTGTGAGCTCAGGGATCCACGCACACAGCATTCATTGCAGGATTGAGGCCTATAAGACAGAACACAAACAGATCCAAAGGGGTAAAATAGGCTTGCAACAGAAAGTGAGGCCAGTAGGTACAAGTACAAAATCAGACAGTAGAACCTCAGAGTTAGGAACACCTCGGGAATGAAGGTTGTTCGTAACTCTGAAGCATTTGTAACTCTGAACAAAATATTATGCTTGTTCTTTCAAAATTTCCTAACTGGACATTGACATTATACAGCTTTGAAACTTTACTATGCAGAAGAAAAATGTCGCTTTTAACCATCTTGATTTAAATAAAACAAGCACGGAAAGAGAGTTTCCTTACCTTGTCAAATCTTTTTTAAGCTTTCCCTTTATTTTTTTAGTAGTTTACATTTAACGTTGTATATGTTTTTTGGTTTGTTTTTTTGTCTCTGCTGCTGACTGATTGTGTATTTCCAGTTCAAAATGAGGTTTGTAGTTGACCAGTCAGTTCGTAACTCCGGTGTTCATAACCCTGAGGTTCTACTGTACTGTTGCTCAGAGAGCTGTACCTGCATCTAGGGGGGTTATTTTACAGTTGTTTGGAACAGGGTAGTTTTAATATTTTAGTTTTTGTTTATACTATTTTTTAAAAGTAGCTTGACATGGTCATGGGAAGTTGAGTTAGAGTGTAGGAGGAGAATGATGGAGGAATGGAAGAAGGGCTTAAAATAATGGTGAAGGGGGGAGGAGAGGTGACTGGGAGGGAACAAAGGGAAACTGAGGATTGCCCTTCTCCTAGTCCAATGCTTATTCCTCCAGTCCGTACTGCCTCCTGTAAAGTGTCCAAGAACTGAAAAATATAGATAAAGCAGAGATGCAAAAATCTGAAAATCTGGTTATTTATGGAATGATGACCCCCTTATTTTAACCACACCCCCCCCAAATCACATGGGAAAAAACAAAACTGCACTATTGTCAACCCCAAATGTTCAAAAATCAATGACGCAGGCTCACCAAAAATCACGAGATTGGTCTTAATATCACGAGAGTTAGTGAAAATAATAGATTTGGCATTCTTTTTAGCATTCCAGCCTTCTGCTTTTGGAGCCTTTAGGGTGCACTGGTGTCACACTTTGAAGCTTTCTCCACAGCCACGAGGGCTAGGAACTTACTTTTTCTTTAAGAATGAAGGCTGGAATCATCACATATCCACTTGACTTCAGGAGCTGGGGCTGGAAGGAAAATAACAATTATGGTGAGACTCATCACAAAAATCATGAGAGTTGGCAACACTGAATGAGGTTGAAATGAATGTAAACAGCAACCTGGAAAGAAAATGATTTAAAAGGATAGATGTGTTACATAATCACCCCCAAGTTTCTCCTGCATTTGAAATGCACAGGAAGCAGATCCACCCCCTTTGTCCTTTTCAAAGTACAGCTTCACTTCAGGTTGATAAACCTGAAGAGCTACTGTAGCTACAAAGCTTATTCAGCTGCTGCCAGGATGGGAATGACACGGCTTCCATGCAGGTCCAGGAGTTCTTGCTTCGCTTTTAGTCTTTTCCTCACTCTGCTTCACCAAACTGCTGCAGAAAGCAAGCTGAAATTTGTGATTGTCGTAAGTAGATGGCCTCTTCATTTAATCGCTGGTAATGATTTTAGTGTGGTGTTCCTTGATTTGATAAAAATGTAAGATTTCAACCTCTCTTTGTACAGATTCCACAAGGAAAGAAATATTCTAGGCTTTTCCATGTACAGTGGATAATCAAGCCTTTAAAGGCTCATTTTAATGAAGATAAAATAAGTCAAATTGTAAAGATTTTTTACAAGATAAAAGAATCCTCCAGATGTGTGGTTAAAGCACATAAATGGCAGTCAAGAGATTGGGGATCTATCCTTGTCTGTCCCTCCCATCCTTTGTGTGCCCATGTCAATCTCTATGTGCCTCAGTGTTCCCATCTGTAGAATTGAGGATACTTACCTAGCTCATAGGTGTTGCAAAGGTAAATTCAAAAGGAAGACATGCTAAAAATGGATGTGTTTTATTTCTTATGACAGCTGAATTGGCCTAGAAGCATGCAGAGGCGTATGTAGCCTCATTTATATAGTGTTGTGATGTACATGCTGCATGAACTAGGATGAATTTGGAAACTGGCTGCAACAATTTTTCATGGCTCATTTCTAGATCTAAAGTCTATAGAATGACAATATAACATCCATTTCCCCTCAACAGATTTGGGGAGGCTTTCCCCCATTGATCTGGAATTTCAACAGTATGTTTTGAAGCTAGCCCTTTATATTTTTCTTTTTAGATATATATACGGGTGGCAGTGATAAAGAAGATTTGGTTTAAATTGTTGTTTCCAATAGAGAATCCGAGGCACTGGAATTATTGTTTGTAACAAAGAACTCTGTTATCCAAACATTCTCATACCTTCAAGAGTTCCCAATGAGATCCATGTAGAGAAAACACTATGACTTACTGTGTGCATACTCTACTGTCTGTGCCAAAGAAAGAAAACCTGTGATATTTCTTATGTCTCTATTGGCTGACATTAGTAGAAGTACCATTTGGCTCGTGGGCCGGAATGTCTTATCCTACTCCCATTGACTTCAGTGGGAATCTCAAAGGGAGTTGGATCAGGCACCAGGCAAAGAAGAGACCCAAGTTCTGTTTTCAGCAACATGTTCAAAATCTGTCCCATTCATTAGTGCATGTATATAGGAATATCTTAAGCGTATTAAAGTGATGAAAGAGCACTGAATGCATAGGTGGCATCAGGCAGATGGCACATCTGGAGAATGGAACTCTCTAAAGCAGTGGTTCTCAAATGTATTGATTGGGCCCCTCTTCTTTGTGTCTGTAGTTGTTTATGTCCCTCTGTCCCCATATATATAGTGCCATCCAGCTCTGAAGGCAGAGTGGAGAGCAGCGGCTGCTGGCCAGGCATCCGGCTCTGAAGGCAGTGCACACCAGCAGCAACACAGAAGGGTGGCAACATAGGTGTGGGAAGTAGGGGTGCTGCAGCACCCCTAGGTTTTGCGTATGCAGGGTCCTGGCTGCCAGCCCAGTGTCCAAAACTGATGACACATGAAAATAAAATAAGGCACCAAAAAAAGAGTGAGACATAATATGAATATTTTTTATTTAACAAATGCTTTTCTAGCCTTTGTCTGTGCAAATGCACTAATTATTGAGGAAAAATCTATCTTTCGTGCAATCTCACAGTTGATATTAAGCATGGTGAGCCCATTCAAATGCTATCACATAGTTGAATGGTGCTAGTTCTTTACCTGCTTTAACTCATTAAAGGTGCTTTCACCTGAAGCCACTGATGCAGGCAAACTGACAAAAATTCATGATGCAATTGTGATATTAGGAAACACCCCAGAGTCCAAGTTTGAGTATTTCTTGAAGCAGTTCCTTTGAGGCACCCTTTAAGCTTGAGGCCCAGGCCAAATGGCCCTCCTGGCCCTCTGCCTCTGATTGGCCCTCCCCGTACTCTAAAAACTGTTCCAGAGCCACTGGGTGGCAATGTGAAAAGTGATATTCATCAATATCACTTTTCACAGCAGACTTAGGGTCCCATTGCCATCCTTATTTTTGCACTGCTGCTGCTACCCCGACACTGGCAGCCCCAGGCTGCTGGGACTCCAGCTGTCCCCTTTATCCCCACCTCATGGATGTGCATGGCCCTTCTGCACGAGCCCCAACTAATCGTGACTGACAGCCAGCACTCTTTCCCCTCACATCCCCCCAAGAAAAAGGGTACTGCTCACACCTCCCTTGACACTTTCTCACGCCTTGGGAGGTCTGCCCCATAGTTTGAGAACCACTACTTTAAAGTAACTTAGGCTTGAGCTGAATAGGTGTAAGTATGTTCTACAAATTGATGTCCTGACCCAATTTATTAACTGAGTTCTGCAGAGCCATTCATAGGAAGTGCTCACTTGTTTGGAGAAACAAGTCCTTAATATCTAAGAACCACCTCTTTACTTCTATTCCATTCACTTTCTCCCACCCACTAAAAGAACATAGTATTCCATTTATTTCTAGGATAGCATACACCATTTTATTTATTTCCTTATTTATAATAATTGCTATTCCAGAGAATTTTCATATAAATTCTCCTCCTTTTCAAATAATGTCTAAATTATTCTAGTATTCCAGTTACTCTTTAGCTGGTAGAGCAATCAGCTATATAATTCCTATAGAACTGGTCTTAACATCAGAGTGTATTTCCCTTTCCCTGGCACTGCATCACTGGGTTGAATTCTTATCTTGTAAGTGTTGTCTCCTGGGCTCACTGATCTGAGTTTGAATGATATACTGAAATGATGTGCCAAAATGGAAACCATTTTCACCCCTGCCTTTTTCTTATTACTTTTCCCTCCTAGCAGCAACTCACAGCGTAAAGCACACCTGCAGGAGTAAACAAGACAAATGTTTCCCTTTCTTACTTTCAGGACTTTGGCACATTCTGAAAAGCTGCCAAGCTTTCTCCAGCTGACTTTCACCTTTGCGCTGACTCTGCACTTTGTGCTTTACAGACCACTAGTTCTTTTCACTGAACAGGGATAATTTAAGCCATTTTATCAAAATGCTATTTTGACTTTCCTTCTGATGTGTAAACTTTAGCCTCCACTGAAGCTGTTGTGCAGGGCCCCAATGCTGAATGTCAAATGCAATCTGATAGAAAAAATGGGAAATATCTAACAGAATCCCATTAGGTAGAAATGACCTTCTAAGAGAGGGGTCAGCAGCCTTTCAGAAGTGGTGTGCCGAGTTTTCATTTATTCACTCAAATTTAAAGTTTTGCATGCCAGTAATACCTTCTAAAAATGTTAAGATGTCTCTTTCTACAAGTCTATAATATATAATTAAACTATTGTTGTATGTAAAGTAAATAAGGTTTTAAAAATGTTTAAGAAGTTTCATTTAAAATTAAATTAAAATGCAGAGCTCCCCGGACCAGTGGTCAGGACCTGGGCAGTGTGAGTGCCACTGAAAATCAGCTTGCGTGCCGCCTTCGGCACACGTGCCATAGGTTGCTTACTCCTGTTCTAAGACATTGCATCTATAAATCACAGATTCATAGAGCCATATAGTCCCCACCCACGAATCTAGGAAAGAAGTCACTCGCCCAAAAGGTGAGTCATTTCTGAGAAGCTGCAGTTGCACCACATCCTCCCTGTTGTAACACAGGATAGGCAGCACTGGAGAAGAGGCAGAGGGGCATGGCACACAGGCAAAGAATCCAGGAACAATGATAGTTCAAACACTTTAGAACTTTGAGAAAACCTGCTCAGCTTCCCAGCCTCTGTGGATTTCCTGGCACTGGTAGCATGGCTGGTTTCATTGCCATACTGCTTTTGCCTCCCCACTTTCTCTATGATCTCTCTGTTGGAGTTAGTATGGCACAGAGTGAGCGTCAGGGGCTCAAAATTACCCAGAGCCATATATTTCAGCATAATTTACTATGTTTTCCAATGGACAATACCAGATATTCCCCACCCACTGAATTTCCCCTTCCCCTCCTTTTTGTGCATTATGGTTCTGCCCACGCTTGCCATCATCTTTGCTCTGAGTTATGCAAGGAGAGATGAATCCTAGCTGTGAAGTTCAGATTCAAACTTCTACAAACTTGCGGGGAGTCATTCGAATGCAGCGTTTTGGCTTGGGCCCATCTCTGGAGAGATAGAAACAAGATAAGGAAAAAACAGGCAAGGAAGAGATAGGAAAAGGACAAAAGGGAAGGAAACCCCACTTATAAATATTGTTCAAACATTCCAGTTTTGGGAGGCAATTTGTTTTTGTTAAACCTATAAATTCAACCTCCACCTCTGTTGTGACATGGGCTATCTTAATTGCCAGAAACTTGCTGATTGGCAATATGTTCTGGATGGTGTTACAGACACATATCAAGTTCAACCTGTTTGAAACTCAAGAAAACATAACTCAGAGATGACTGGAGTAACTCACTGTGAACCCAAGATCAGAAGAGGACATTGGGGTCTATAGTCTAAATCATGGGGGGAGAAGACCAAAGGCCTAAATGGCAGTTAGGCACTTAACATCCATGGACTTCCAATGGGTCCTAGATGTCTAACTGCCATTTGTGCCTTTAAAATCTCTCTCTCACCCACCACCCACCCCCAATACCTGCAAAGCTCAGAAGCAGTAAAATACACAAACCAAATTCTGAGTTGCGTAAAGGCATTAAACTGAAGCTGGATGAAAACAAAACCACAATGATCCCCTTTCCCATGGCTTAAACCCCCTTTTGTGTCTTCAGGAGAGATCCAGGGATCTCAATCTGCTCCACTCACAGGAGGAGGAGAGATGATATGGTCTCTGGTTTCCTTCAGATTTGGTTTAATACTTTTATGCAGCCAACGAACATAGCATATGACACAAATGATGTATGTTTTTATAAAACCCTCCCTCCCTCCCTAAGGATTGAGTTGAGTAAAATATTTGAATTAATGATGCTGAAGTGAACACATTTATCAAAGGAAACTGCTCTCATTTTGTCCCATCTCCATATCTCCTTCCTGCCCTGCCTTTTTTTGTTTCCCAGTGTCACAAGTATAAAAATCTACTCTTGCCATCACACAATCCCTTCTCTCTTTTTTCCCCTTTCATCCTGCCATTCTCTACTGAATTGCCAAGTGAGACCAGGAAAGCTCCAAGTCACTACAACATGGGTGTGTTTTAAACTTAACTGGAAGTAACAGCTCCATTTTAACTAGAGGTAAAAGGCCTAAGTGTAAACTTTGAAATACACATTTATAGCACAAGGAGCACCTGGATCTTGGCCCACAGTTGAAGGTGCTGGATCACATATGAGGTTTATGAGTTGGTTATAGCTGCCTACTTAAGATAGTTAGTCCTTTAGATCCACCAATAGGAATTCATCCCTTTAGAACAAAAGGTCTCAGCTTCAATCTCCACTCCCAGCCTGACCAGGGTAAGTTTCAAAAGTAGTACAACACATCTGGGGCTTGAACTTAAGCAGAACATAGATGCTTGAGAAGCTCAGTCACATATATTTCCAAGAACCATGGGCTTAGGCCTCAGTAGTCTTTATTCAGCTCTTCACCCTTCCAATACAGAGAAATGGAGTTACATAAAGTTTACGCTATGCAGTGATCTTTAGATGAAGACATACAAACCAAGGTGTTTTCTGCTTTTTGTGGACTTAAAGAAGCCACAGCACTTTTCAGAAGAGGGCAAATCCCTCCCCTTCTGAAAAAGGTTTCTTTAATCTAGACCAAACAGAAAGGACACTGGTTTATATGTTTTCGTCTTAAAAACTCCCATGTACATTTGCACTCTTTACCCACCCAGACAGAGCTACAATGCTGTCTTACTCAGCACTATAAATGCTCTTGAAGGAGAGAACTGGGACTGAAGAGTGTGCAATAAGTTATGTCGCATACAGAGTACAGGATGCTGAGTGCTACTATTACAAATTTACCATGATTTTAGTGACTTTCTACTAGTTAACAAATAAGGCACACTTCTGTATCAAGGGCTCGAGCCAACAATCGTTGAAGTCTACAGAAGTCTTTCTACTGACTTCAATGGGAGTTGGTCTGGGCAACTTCCTTGTACTTAAAATTAGAAAAAAATGTCTTGCTATGAAGTTATATTTTCAGTTGCATGCAAATTACATAGCTGCCTTTTAATTGGGAATTTAATCTTCATTCTTAGAAAAGGCATCAGCTTCTCCAAAAGAGCAAATTAATCCCACAAGAGACCTGTGGTATGTCAGCATGACAAATACTTGGCCAAAGAAACAAGCGACTTTTCTTCCCCATCCCCCCAGCAGAGATGCAAGTGTCCCACATTCCTTCCCGCCCTGTCCACTTGATTCAATCATCAGGGAACACAGCTCTTTACTTAAGTATCTTGTTCATTAGAGGTATCCTGAGATGGGATTAAAAACACTGTTTTAAGATTTTAAATAAGTAACAAAAAAGTGTGGAATTAAAAATTACATATTGAAAATCAGATTCTCCTTTGCTTACATCCCAACACCAGAGTTCAGGAATTTAAGGCTCTGTTTTTTCTTCTGCAACATTTATTCACAACATTAGCACCTTACAGAAAGCTTCCTTATGCTATTTTAGGTGTTAGTCGGGACATCTACTCTAGCAAGATGAACTCTGAATTGGTAAAAACACAGTTACGTTCACCTTAAAGGACTGGCAGCTTTTCTTTACTTTTAACACTCACCTTACTACCTGGTGTTTGTGGATATTGGTATTGAGGGCTACCAGGAAGGGTGGGCATGGTAACTGGCACTTTTAGGAGAGTGGTTAAAAGCGGCATGCTTTAGGTTACGTGTAAAGTGAATATAAATAATAATAATACACCTCACAGCAGGTACTGGGGGACTTAATATTTGTACATTTTTGTGAGCTTCTGCGATAAAAGGTGCAGTGGCAGTGGAAAGTATTAGTTATAATGAAGCTGTTTGCAAAATCAAATTGCTTTGTGGAAGTCAGGGAATGAATCTGAGATTATTTTAAATGGGGTACAGGGTGGGTTGGGGCTTTTTGGGGGGGATGACATTTTTGTGACCCTACAATATGAGCGAGTTGGCAAGGGAAATTCAGAGTTATTCAGAGCTATTTAAAACAGAATATGTAAGGCTGAAATTTTCTTTGTACACTGGAATAAAAAGATCACAAAAGCAACCATATATGCCCTCTAATGCATGAGTCATGTCTCCACTTGCCTTGCATGTACATGCACAGCAGCTCAGGTGTTCTGCTGATCCGAGGGACCAAACTCTCAGGGTAAAATCCTGGTTCCATTGAAGTTAATCGCAAAACTCCCAACGACTTCGAAGGGCCAGGATTTTACTCCAAGTCCACCCAAAATCTAGGTAGATACCTTCTTAAATCAATCAGATTTACATGGCATACCAGTCATTTCAGACATATATAAGGGCAAAAAAATGAATACTCCCTGTTTTCAGGGTTAATGGAAACAAATTCTTGAATTTAAACTTTTAAGAACAGTCCCATCATCTGAGGTGACCAAAACAAGAGGTAACATTGAGATAACATATATTAGTATCTATATCCAATGGAGACAGATTGTGCCTTGCCTTTATGCAAGAGTGTGTATGTGTGTGGAGTGGAGAGGATTGCAGTCAGTAGATACTTACTAATATCAGTAGATATTTACTATTTACTTAGCCAAAGCTAAGAACCTAAATCCATATTTAGGCCCCTGAATCAGTGGTGTGGTTTTCAGAAGTGAGCATTCACAAGTCAGTCAGGCCGCTTGTTTAAGTGCCTAAATATGGCTTTGGACGCCTACCTCTTGAATTTGGGTTTCAAAATTTTAGCCAATATACTTTTATGTTCTATGTGGGAAAAACTGTTCCCACTCACAGTTCAGTGGGCATAACAATGATACCTCAATATCTTAATATATACTTCAGGCAGACTTGATGGGTTGACCTGTGTTTCTGCAGACTCTCCAGTTCTTTGGATTGCCCAAGAGGGGCTAGGACTAAAATGATATGCTAGTCTTCCAGACAAGTAAAAAGGAAACCCAAAGGGAATTAATTCAGTCTTTGATTCATCTCACTAGGTTTTTCGACATGGTGACCGAACCCCAGTTGAAAACTTTCCAACTGGTCTACACGAAGAAAGTGAATGGCCACAAGGATTTGGACAGCTTACCAAGGTTTGTTGGCTTTTCACAGAAATGAGAACATTAATGCAATAAAAATTATGCAGGTGTCTGATCTGTGACTGATAAAATATTAGCAACTAACCAGGTAGGTGTAATTCATAAATTAAACCTTTAGTGTAGTGATATTTCACTAGTAGGTGTTAAACTCCATCTGGCTCTTTATAGGTAGAGATGTGACTCAGCCTGGGGGAAGGTATTGCATACCTTCCTGATGATGTGATTGTATTCAGATAAGAGGCAATTTAATTTAAAAAAAAACAAAACAAAAACATAATCATGCTGGTTAGACCTGTATTTGTGTTGGCAATCCATTTAAGATAAGAAAAAACTTCTTTGTCTTAGCTTGTAGAAAGCTGCTCTAATTTATTTTAATTAATAATTTTTCAGTGTTTCATTAATTATTTTTTATTCTAAGTATGTGAAATTCTTTTGTGGATCTCTGAGATTCCAGTTCAATAAAAGTGCTTTTTTGGCTGCTAAGGTTAAGGGATCCTACCCACAGCCTTGGAGAGCTCTAATAGAACAGAGAGAATACCACTCCAAGACATGTTAACAGCTGCTGTTACACCAAAACAAGTTTGCAGAATGTAATTAAAGGGATGAGAGTCAAGCTACAAACTCAGGAGTCAGACCAATAATTTAGTCATGAGTTACTATGAATAAGCCAATCATTTTCTTCATAAGTATTTGTATCAAGTAAACAGACACACTCATTTGGCACTAACTGACCACACAACTTAATGGGCATGATTCTCCTCACACACACCTCACAGTGTAAATCAGGAATAACTCTGCTGAAGTCAGTGGAGTTACAACAGTGTGAAAGCTCTAAGAGAGAGTAGAATCAGGCCCAACATCTCTCCCAGCAGGACATGACCTATGACTTACTATTAACACCCTCAATATCTTAGAAAATGTAGTGTCCTAGTATAGTGATACTAGTTTATGGATAAAAGTGAACTTTCCTGTTGAAAAACAATATGTAAACATGCACAAAGCATACAATATGGCATAAAATGGTTAATGATCACCTGAAAAATTCACTGAAGACAGAAGGAAGAGTGGAAAGAAAAGCTGTAATAAAGTTTCACAGCTACCTAAAACTGACACTCACCTGTACTGCTGTCCATACAGATTGGAATGCAGCAGCAATATGAGCTTGGACAGTATACTCGGAAAAGATACTCAAACTTCTTGAATGCCACATATAACCGGCATGAGGTAAGCATCAGAATTTGTGTGAAGGAAATTTCTCTTGCACCATTGGACTGTAAGACTTGTACTACTGGGTCAAAAAAAAACAACCCAAACCCATCATATTAAAGCAAGAGATAAGGTTAACAACATTTCAGCATTTTTGAAAATCAGGCCACTTAATTAGATGCATAAATATAAATTAAGGAGCCTAACGTTAAGCACCTAAATTTGAAAATTCTGGCCATAGAGCATATCATATAAAGGGTTAACAGAATTTCAGAAAGTCACAAGAGAGGGAGGGAAACTGCATTACAGTCCCACATTTCCCTAAAACCCTGTCCCACTGGGCTAATGGATGAGATGAGAAATGCTCTAAGCATGGCTGAAAAGGCTGTTACCCGGATGATATCCTAATCAGGGTCCTGTTATCTGAGAAAATTCTTATTGCAAAAAATGTATGTAATGGAAGTAATATGGTATACTGTGAACTATGATTGGCAGGGGAATGAAGGCAGCACCAGCAAACACCATGTGTAAACTGTCAACCTTGCCCCAGAAGTGGCACATACAAGTACTTTAAAACACATCTTAAATATACAAACCTATACACAGGGGTGCTGGAACAATGTTTATAGTGGGGGTGCTGAGAGCCACTGAACCAAATTGAAAACCCTGTATATGATAGAAACCACTTCAAGCCAGGGGGTGCTGCAGTACCCCCGCACCCCTAGTTCCAGCTCCTATGACGATACATGCTTGAATCTCAGGGGAATGGATAAATGTTTTTTTTAATCTAGATTTTAATGCTTCTTCATAATTTTTTCAATGTTTAGATTCCAAGGTGAAAGGTGCCTTAGAGAAATTCCATTTAGACTGATGAAGTAGATTCCTAGAAAGAGGACTTCAATGTGACTTAAGTGGTGCACAAATCTACTGCTAGTCCTCTGCACAAGCGTGAATTTCACCTTTTGTGATTTATGCAAAATAGGAGAAAGGAAAAGAGGGAAGCATGGAATGGGAATTTGGATAAAATTGCCCTCTTGTTAATTATTAGGAAAAAAATATTTGTCATTTTACTTTCAGATTTTCATTCAAAGCACAGATTACGATCGAACCATTATGAGCACTCAGGTATATCTCGCTGGACTCTTTCCCCCAGTGGGCAACCAGATCTGGAATCCCCAGATCCTTTGGCAACCCATCCCAGTTCATATTGTGCCACTATCGGAAGACCATGTGAGTACCAATTGGGAACTTTCCACCTCTGATCAGATTTTTCAGTAGGAACATAAATTAGGAGATGAGAAAATATCATTCCTCTCAACATGTTCAATCCAACACCTTCCACAGCTGGTCTATAAATACATGCAGTCATGCAGGCCCAACCAAAACTGTTGCATGAAAGTTTACAGGGGCTGAACAGCTGACATGCATTCCTCATCACCATCTCCTCCACAGGGAAGTTCTGATGTTATCCTGTCAGGAATGAAGCTGAGGAAGTTCCACTAAAATCTTTTCATGGGGGCAGGTTCTTTCAGACAGACAGACCTTTAAGGTGATTTCAAGTTGAAATGTGCTTTGTATTCTTCCCTCCCTGACAGGTTGGCTCCTGAGACGTTTACATCAGCCACGGAGAGACGTTTACATCAAAACTGTAACAATCTCTCTGTGGTTATTACTAATTTATATTGCAGTAGCACCCAGGGGCCTCAGTCATAGATTGGAGTCCCATTGTGCTAGGTGCTGTATAAACACATAATTGAAAGACAGACCCAACCCTGAGAAGCATACAGCCCAAGTGAATGTATCTAAGAAATGACAGGGCAGGTACAGATCTGTCGGCCTGGGGTGATACTGCAACGAGGCATTGTGCAGGCCAAAGATTTAACAAGAACAAAAGCTGCGGAGAGCAGGAACAGAAAGGGCTTCATTCCTTGCGCTACCTACAGTACTTGGAGGAAACAGAAACAAGACACAATAAAACCACCACACACCATGTCATCAAGGTCATCAGAGGACGGGCCACGGTCATTAGGCCATCATGCCTGTCTACTTCAGAGATGTTCATGAGCATTACTCCATTCTAAAGCCATGTGTGAAAGTGAGATGTGCTTCAAGCAAACTGGATCAGACACAATGTGACCCAGCTTGAATCTTCACTCAGTCCTCCAGTGAAGCAAGAGGAAGGGAGGTTTGCAAGTGGGAAAGGCTTGAAAGACATTTTGATAAGCATCAGACCTGTCAGATGTTTATCCAAACCAAACCTCCAAACTCTCTGAGTCACCACTTTAAAGGGAAAGGGAGCTCTGGTCATTTGCAGGAGTGCTCTTCTTCCCTGCCAGGTCTGCAACTTTCCCATGTTGGGGAATTAAAGTTTAATTACAATGACTTACTGGAACAACTTGAAGTTTCTGCTGAATAGGCCAACCACCTATAAGCCAGGAATTCTGTCTTCCTGAGCCTTCCAGGTCCAGATGTCTGTGGATATTTTCAAGCCCCAAACAACACAGACTGGGAAATCAAGGCAAAGTATCATATAGTAATAAACCTGGTCACAGATTATTTTCTTGGCCTATTGTGAATGTGATCCATTCAGAACTGAGAGTTAACAGCACTGCGTACTACTTAATGAAACCAGAGGGAGTGGTTTAAGTAATAACACCCGAAGGGTGGTAATTAAGCAAAAGGAGTATTTGTTATTATGCAATTCCAAAGCCTCCCAACATAGCCTTGAACCTCCAAGGTGTGTGGCTATTGCAGAACAACACGCACTCTGGAGGTCATGCAATATTTCCTATTTAAAATGTTAACTCCTCTCTGCTAACATCTGCTCCAGCCTCTGTAGCGACACTTCAGTGAGGAAGGACCATTACAGGGGGATGCACTGGAGGTGCATTCTGCCCAATTTACCCAGAGTGAAATTCACATTAGGTCAGAAAAGGCAAATACAAGACATGCGACATTTAAGTCCCTCTTAAGTTATCAAAATTGGGCTTAAGTAGGAGTTAAGTGATGCATGGGTTGGGTAGATTCTCTGAATAAGGATGAATTTCACACATGGCGTATTAAGCAGCAATGAAACTATTACATAGGCACCCTTTCAATATTTAGAGCACAATTCACTTCTGTCTCTTGTTTATTCCCAAGAATACTCAATGGCAAAACAGGTACCATGTTATTGTGGTTCCACTGAAACAATGCCATATTTTACACACAAATCTGAGAGCAGGATTTGGACAAAGAAATCAAATTTTCAGCAGTCTAATATGCAGGTTCCAGTGCTGGGCTGTATTTGGTGTGACTTAGGAGTTGAGAAGTGGGGGGGAACGTAGTTTCAATCACCTTTACACACTGGATCCAGGGAACTGGGCCAGTTCTCAGAGCAGTTCTAAGATATACACAGCTGCATAAGAGGATCATTCTGACAGCCAGGGATCAGCTACAATAACAGCTTCCTGGACATGCCAGCAAAATCTTCCACTGCCCAAATTCACCAAGTATATGAACAACTTGCACCAATGGATTGGCACAAAGCAGTTGCAGCATGTCCATGAATCTGATCCACAACAGTTAGACACCACAATGATAGATGAAGCTAAGGCGGGTTAAATAGATAGTCACAGTGGTCCAGATCCAGCAAGGTATTTAGGTATCTAAACCCCAGACTGTTTAAGCACTTATCCACAATGGACCACTCACTGGGCAAGAGAGAGATGCTGTAAGTCAGTGGTTAGGGCACCACCTAGGAGGTGGGAAACTCCAGGTCCAGTCCCCCTGATCCAATCACTCTTTCATTATTTAGCCATAGTGCAACAGCTTCCACAGGAGAGACTGAAGAAGCCCTAAATCAGAATATCCCATAGCTCAGGAGTTGGACAATGTGCCTGAGAAGGCAGAGACCCCAGATCATATCTTTTCTCCCTCTCTGGCAGAGAGTGGGGAGTTGAACCTGGGTCTCACAGATCCCAGGTGAGTGTTCTAACCACTGGGCAAAAAGCTATCAGCTGGGCACCCCCACCACCACCCTCTCCTCTGGCTGTTGTGTGTGGAGCAAGGCAGGCACCTAACTCAATGTCTCAAGAAGTAGCTTAGGTACTTCAGCTGCCTGACTCCATGTGGCTGATTCCCATTCACGGATTGCTAAGCAAAGATACGCGCCTCCTTTCAGCCTGGACTTAGGTACCTAACTCTGAGAGAGATGGGCAGTGCTTAGCAACTGCCATTGGCTAGCTTGGGCAGCTCCCAACCTAGTCATGCTGGCTTTTGTGGATCACAGTCTAAGGAGCCTACCTCTCCCCTTCATTGGATAGGGAGCTTAGACCCCTTTCTTAGGCTTTGTGGATCCCAGTGTTGTTCGTGTTATTTTCTAGGCACCTAAAAGTTAGGCGCTGTGATGCCGGCTTTGCAACACCTAAGTTCCTGTGTGGATCCCATTCAAAGTGCCTGACCATCAGGGGCAGCCCCAGGCACTGCGAAGGCGGCAGGCAGGTTGCCTTCGGCAGCATGCCTGCCGAGGGTCCGCTGGTCCAGCAGCTTCAGCGGACCTCCCACAGGCTGCCACCGAATCCACGGGACCCAGGACCTCCCGCAGGCAAGCCGCCGAAGGCAGCCTGCCTGCCATGCTTGGGGCGACAAAATCCCTAGAGCCGCCTCTGCTGACTACATGACAAGTTTAACTTTTTTTTTTTTATTTCAGATGCTGCACTTTCCTTCTCCTAACTGTCCATGTTTTGATGAACTTCAGAATGAAACCCAGGCATCATGGCAATTTCAAAACAAGTTGCAACCCTATATGGTAAAACAAAAAGGAAAGAATGTAAATTTAAGGGATTGTAACATTGGATTGTTTCCATTTACTGAAATGCTGTTACTGTCTCCCGAGGAACAACAGCCTCTTAAAAATAAAATTACCATAAGACAGGCTAATATTACTATAAAATATTAATATACTTGTACACTGAACAAGTCTCAAATATATATTTGAACTTGAGTTTTGTTTTAATTTTAATTTTTAGATGTGAATATATCACTAACTAGCTCAGGCTACTTTGAGTTATATTTAATTTGTGCTAAATAGTCTAATGAGACTGAAAATATTCCAGAGGCAGCAATTTCCTGCACTACAGTATAGCACAAAACCAATCATACAGATGTGATTATCCTGCTGAAACTGAGGAGAAATAAAGACTTCAGGATGTGACTGCTGCAATGGAAAACCAATGTAAAAACAACTCAAGCATTTCTCCTTGTGCAAGTTTCATTACAATGTTATTTTTTTGCATCCTCTCACCCGAAGATGAGCAGTGTTTCTGCTTTGGCCTTGACACACATCTTCACCCAAATACCCCACAACTTTTCCTGCTACAAAGGCTATAGCAGACAATAAGTAGATAGGGTGAACAGGCCTTGAACAACACTGCACAGTCTGTGGAGTAGCCACTGTTACATTCGGTAGACTGCTTAAGCAGTGCCTAGTTGTGCTGCCTCAGTGTCACTAGTCAGTTCCTGCTTCCTCCTTGTTTCATGGGGGAAAGCAAGCTGTGCCCGACTTTTTCCTTGTGCAGCTGACTTCCCACTCTGCACCAACTCCTGTGCTGGCCAGCTTCACCCATTCCCACAGCCAACTGCATGGGAGGGGAAGTAATAGCTGACACCACTACCCCTCTCCCATGGTTCAGGTAGAGAACACATGGCGTAAAGTGGCTTGGAGTCCCCTTATACCCTCTGCAGGAGCACAGAGCAAGGGTCCCTGTGGAACCAGTTATGAAACGCTTACTGATACAAATAAATTCACAGTAAGGCCTGGTCTGAAATAGGAATTTACTTTTGTATGGCTACATCTCTCATGGATGAGACAAAGCCTGCCCCCCCACCACCACCACACATACTCCCAGTTATACCAACCTAACCACTGGTGTAGACCAGCTCTAGGTTGATGGAAGAATTCTTCCATCAACCTAGTGCTGGGCTATACCAAGGGTTAGATCAGTATAGTTAGGTCTCTGGGGGGTTGGATTTTTCACATGGCTGAGAGACAGATAGACCAGGCCTACCATGAGCAGGGCTTCACAAATGGTCTCTGGAAATGATACATAAATAGGTTATTGCAAAAAAGATAAGAAAGGCAGAGCCCTGCAGAACCTCAGGCAGTTTCAGGCCCCTAGAAGTTAGAAGGAAAGACAACTCTCACAAACATTATTAAAAAAAATACCTGGAATGTAAAGTCAAATTGATATAAATCATTCACAAGGAGCGAGGGATATAGTGGGGCTTCCATATTTCATGTTAATTTTACTCCAAGGTAATTCTGCTTACTTTTCACAGGACTGGTAGTCAAGGACTGTGGTTCTCAAACTGGTTGCCATTCTGGTAGTCCAGAGGCAAGGTGCAGGATTGCTCAGTTTTGAAAGATTTTTCCAAAGTCAGTCCTAGAGGTGTAGAGGTCACCTGGCTGCCAGCTAGAGTATACACATCCTGGTGACATTTCGATGGCATCTCGTATGATTCATTTAATTATCAGAACCCCAAAGCTGATATAGTTTTTCAGGCTGTTTCAAAGAACTGATCCTCCTCCTGGATTGAAAATCCCTCATTCGCTACATTCTTTGCCCCATACATTGCACCCTTACAGCAATATGTAATGATGTTTTGTCACAAGAACACAAGCTGCAAACGCATGAATCAATATTGTAAAATACACATATTAAACAGTGATGGGAGAATCCTGAGTTTTCAAGAAGCAACTTAACCTTTGGATGCTTATCCAACCCCACCAAACTGCTCAACTGCTCATACACAACCAACTCTCCCCCATTATAGGACTTAGCCCCCGCAAACTGTTGTCTTCTGTGGGAGAGAGAAGGCTGGTGGTCTGCTATGCTCACCAGAGTGACTGGGAACAGATACCAGGTCTTGTCTCCTCTCCTCACCACTATCTTCATGGGGCAGTTGGCAATCCTGGTTCCCTTTCTGGCATCTTTGTGAGACATTTCTCCCATCCCATCATTGCCCTTTTCCAGTTATCCAGGCAGTCTCCTTCTTTCTGTCCCTACATAATTTGTTTTTCTCTCTTCTTTTTTTCCTTAATTCTTCCTCTGGGCTTTGTTCCCATTCCATCCCGTAGGTTCTCCACCACCCTCCTGCCTTGGGGTTTCCATTTCCTTTTTCCCTTGTTCCTTTCTTCCTCTTCCTCTTCCCCCCAGTGCCTTCTCTCTCTTTATCCACTTCCCCAGGGGAGCTCCCATTTTGGAAGGTTAACTTGAAGAGGTGAGTGAGGTTGCACCCTCTCCTTGGGGTGAAGTACTCAGGGCAGGGAGAGAAGAAGCCAGCAAGTGGAGCCTTCCAATGAAGAATAGCAAGGATGAGCAAAAGGCAGACACAGAAACTAAAAGAGCAGTAGCATCTAGGAGCCACGAGTGAGAACTGCAACAACAAAAGAACCCTCATTGGGACTATTCACATGTGTAAAGTTCAGCACGCATGTAAGAGTTTGCAGGATCAGGGTCTATGAGTCCACATGAACATGTATCTGAGTGTACTGAGGCATTTGTTGTGTTTGTTTCCTTTTGTTCTTGTCTTTCAGGGTGTTTTAAAAACTATGGCAGCTAACACAGGATATGACATGGACACTCTCAAACAACTGAATAAGTTCAAAGCCTGGAATACATATGATACTCTGCTTTGTGAGGTATTTAAAAGAGAAAGCAAGAGGGAGACTAATCCAGAAGATCTGATTCAGCTAAACTCAGCAATTTGGTTTCAACCAAACACAGTAATGACTGATCTTCTGTTCTGTCCTGAGCTTGGTTTCTTTTCAGCACCATTTGAAGAATGATAATGAACCATAATTTAGTGCATTAGAAAAGGATATTCTCAAAGCATAGTTTACAGTTTAGAAAACTAATCGTCATTCATCCCTGTTATTTATCATCCCTCTAAAACAGGACAATAAAATCCATCTCCTTATATTATTTCCCTTTCTGTACAACCCAGTGTGTTACTGTAGTTACTCAAGCATGCTGAGAAGCTCATCATGATTTTTGCTAATAGAAAAAGTGAAGTATTTTCTTTAGAACAACTCCTTATAACTATAGAATACTTAGCAGGACGTTGAAAATAAGCAGTAGCATCACTGTCTAGTGGTTAGAACAGGGAACTGGGACTCAGAAGATGAGAGTTCCCCACTGTGAGCTGGATTATGCTTTGCAGATCCTGTGCTAGAGAAGGATCAGAGTGAGTTGGCCATGTGGGACATGCATCTTCCTCTCCAAACCCGCACACTAGCAGAAACCACGTTGAAAAGTGACTGCAGTAAGAGAAAGAATTAAATTTCCATTGGGACCCCAATGGAACCTCCCTAAAAGGCTGTTCTGGGGAAAATGCCAGGAAATGAAGCCACATGATGAAGGAACTGGGAGAAAGCCTCAGGGAGTCCAAAGGCAACCGTGTAAGGGTGGTCTGGGGGAAAAGAAAATTAATGGGAGAAAAATAATGTTCATTTTCCTTTTTTACTATAGAGTATTCACAATTATACTCTCCCTGAATGGGCTTCTCGAGATGTAATGAAGAAGATGAAGGAGCTGGCAGCATTGTCCTTACAGTCAATCTTTGGGATATACAAAACAAAAGACAAAGCACGACTACAGGGAGGTAAATAAAATATTACACAGCACTGAAAAGGGAGGAGCTGATATTATATAACAAATCAAGTCTGTTTACTCATGCAAAGCTCCTTGTTAAAACGGCACTACAATGTGTTTCTAAATATACCTGCACACAGTAATAAACATTTAAAAATATATTTTGAACACTCGTATTTTCATGATCCTTGGGATGTCCTAAATGTACATTTCCTAAATGTAGAAATGCCTTTAGTTACCCTAGGCCAAATTTAAGAGATGGTTGCAGAAATCCTAGGAGAAGATTCAAGACCATTCTGACCTGAGCCTGACATAGAATCATAGGACTGCAAGGAACCTTGAAAGGTCATCTAATCCAGTCCTCTGACTCATGGCAGGACTGAGTATTATCTAGACCATGCCTGACAGGTGTTTGTCTAACCTGCTCTTAAAAATCTCCAATGATGGAGATTCCACAGTCTCCCTAGACAATTTATTCCAGTGCTTAATCACCCTGACAGTTAGGAAGTTTGATGCAATTTAAGCCCATTGCTTCTTTTCCTATACTCAGAGGTTAAGAAAAACAATTTTCTCCCTCCTCCTTGTAATCACCTTCTACATACTTGAAAATCATTATGTCCCTTCTCAGTCTTCTCTTTTCCAGACTAAAACAAACCCAATTTTTTCAATCTTCCCCCATAGGTCATGTTTTCTAGACCTTTAATCATTTTTGTCTCTCTTCTCTTGACTTTCTCCAATTTGTCCACGTCTTTGCTGAAATGTGACTCTCAGAACTGGACACAATACGCCAGCTGAGACCTAATCAGCACAGAGCAGAAGAATTATTTCTCATGTCTTGCTTACAACACTCCTGCTAATACATCCCAAAATGATATTCGCTTTTTTTGCAACAGGGTTACACTGTTGGCTCATATTTAGCTTCTGGTCCACTATGACCCCCAGATCCTTTTCTGCAGTACTCCTTCCTAGACAATCATTTCCCATTTTGTATGTGTGCAATTGATTGTTCCTTCCTAAATGGAGTATTTTGCATTTGTCCATATTGAATTTCATCCTCTTTACTTCAGATCATTTCTCCAGTTCATTCTGAATTTTAATCCTGTCGTCCAAAGCGCTTGCAAACCCTCCCAGCTTGGTATCATCTGCAAATGTTATAAGTGTGCTCTCTATGCCATTATCTAAATCATTGATGAAGATATTGAGCAGAACCAGACCCAGAACTAATCCCTGTGGGACCCCACTTGTTATGCCCTTTCAGAATGACTGTGAACCACTGATAACTACTCTCTGGGAACGGTTTTCCAGCCATTTTTTCAACCACCTTATAGCTCCATCGAGATTGCATTTCCCTAGTTTGATTATGAGAAGGCCATGCAAGACAGTATCAAAAGCTTTACTAAAGTCAAGATATACCACATCTGCCACTTTCCCCCTATCCACAAGGCTTGTTCTTCTGTCAAAGAAAGCTATCAGGTTGGTTTGACAGCATTTGTTCTTGAAAAATCCATGCTGGTTGTTACTTATCGCCTTATTATCTTCTAGATGTTTGCAATTTGATAGCTTAATTATTTGCTCCATGATCTTTTGGGGTACAGAAGTGAAGCTGACTGGTTTTTAATTCCCCAGGTTCTCCTTATTTCCCTTTTTATAGATTGGCACTACATTTGCCCTTTGCCAGTCTTCTGGAATCTCTTCCATCTTCCATCGTTTTTCAAAGATAATTGCTAATGGCTCCAATATCTCCTCAGTCAGCACCTGGAGTATTCTAGGATGTATTTCATCAGGCGCTGGTGACTTGAAGACATCTAATTTATCTAATTTTTAACTTGTTCTTTCCTTATTTTAGCCTCTTATGATTCTACCTCATTTTTCACAGGTATTCACTATGTTAGATGTCCAATCACCACCAGCCTTCTCAGTGAAAACTGAAACAAAGAAGTTATTAAGCACCTTTTTCATTTCCACATTTTCTGTTATTTTCCCCCTCTCATTGAGTAAGGGCCAACACTGTCCTTGGTCTTCCTTTTGCTTCTAGTGTATTTGTAGAATGTTTTCTTGTGACCTCTTATGTCTCTAGCTAGTTTGATCTCGTTTTGTGCCTTGGCCTTTCTAATTTTGTCCCTACATACTTGTGTTATTGTTTGTATTCATCCTTCATAATTTGACTTAGTTTTCACTTTTTGTAGAACTCTTGTTTCGATTTTTAAATCATTGATGATCTCCTGGTTAAGCCAGGGTGGTCTCTTGCCATACTTCCTATCTTTCCTACCAGTGGGATAGTTTGCTCTGGTGCCCTTAATAGTGTCCCTTTGAAAATCTTCAATTGTTTTTCCTCTTAAACTTTCTTCCCATGGGATCTTATCTACCAACTCCCTGAGTTTGCTAAAGTCTGCCTTCTTGAAATCCATTGTTTTTACTGTGCATTGTCTTTATTGTCCATTGTTGTCCATTGTCCATTGTCTTTATTTTGCTGTTCTCCCTTAGAATCATGAACTCTATCATTTCATGATCACTTTCACCCAAGCTGCCTTCCACTTTCAAATTCTCAGCCAGTTCCTCTCTATTTGTCAAAATCACATCTGGAACAGCCTTTCCCCTAGTAGCTTTCTCCACCGTCTGAAAAAAAAAATTGTCTCCAACACATTCCAAGAATGTATTGAATAATCTGTGCCCTGCTGTGTTATTTTCCCAACAAATGTCTGAGTAATTGAAGTACCCCATCACCACCAAGTCCTGTGCTTTAGATTATTTTGTTAGTTGTTTAAAAAAGCCTCATCCACCTCTTCTTCCTGTTTAGGTGGTCTGTAGTAGACCCCTACCATGACATCACCTTGGTTTTTACCCCTTTTCTGCTTACCCAGAGATTTTAACAAACCTCTCTCCTATTTCCATCTCCACCTCAGTCCAAGCGTGTACATTTTTAATATATAAGGCAACACCTCCTCCCTTTTCCCCGTCTGTCCTTCCTGAGCAAGCTGTGCCCTTTTATACTAATATTCCAGCTATGTGTATTAGCCCACCAGGTCTCTGTGATGCCAATTATGTCATAGCTGTGTTTATTTATTTATTAGTATTTAAATGAATGACAGCAGCCTAAACCAGGTTTAGGTTCTATTTCTCCAATATTAAATCTAATTGTTTATTGAGCTTTGATTTATTTTCTCTCATTTAATGTTAACCTTGGAAACACCTTCATGGTGACCTCACTGAGGCCCACATATAAACCTGCCCCCAAGCAGCTCTGGGCACAGCTGATTATAGGAGATTCAGAGTCCTTGGTAGCCCTCTCATCTTGGGTCTGGTTCTACATTGGTTCCCACCATAAAGTAAATTAGAAGAGCCTCAAGTCAGCTCTAAACTCCATTGCCTGACAGCTGGCCCCCAGGGCTATTCTAGCAGGCAGGGATTGGCAAACTGCAGGGGCACCTCAACCACATCCCTTCTCCCTGGCCAAGCGCCTATGCTAGGAGCAGAGAAGGGAATGGTGTAGGTGCCACTAGAAGGATTCCTCCATTAGCTGGTTCTGACAGCTTTAGGACACTTTTGTACTGGGAGAACAGCACAAAAGTGCCCTAAGCTAAAAAAGACTCAAGAACCAAGCCTTGAGGGAAAAGGCAACAGTCAGAAGTTATGGCAAGTGAATGGTTGAAATATTTCTCTGACCTGCAGCTATTAATGGAAGGAAATGTCATCAAGGAGACGGCAGCACAGCCTAACTTAAGGGGCAGGCATTGTAACCCTGATTTTCAGCCACATTCTAGCCTGGGTTCTAATGCTCCTGTTTCTCAAACTACCTGGGTTAAAAATATTTTTTTCTTTTCTGTAGAGTCCACTGTCAAGCTCTAAATTCCATGTGAACTAAAAATGAATTACTGTTGTACAGTCATGAACAGATCTTCCTGTTTAATACCAGGGATATTCAAGTTTGGGCTTCCAGCTGAATACACTTTATTCATCAACATCCTCATTGCTCTTCTCTATCTTCTTTAAGGTGTCCTTGTGAATGCTATTCTAAAAAGCATCAAAAAAGCCACTCAACCATTAAACAAGAGAAAAATTCAGATCTTTTCCGCAGTGAGTAACTTTATTTTTCCTAACATTGGATTGATATTGTTTACTAGTGGGAATTCAACAGAATGGGCTTCATTTGACTTGTACTAAAAGCAAATGCAGGGGGAAAATTATAAGCAATGTTACCAATGTATTTTGATGCAACAACTTTCCAGTGTTAAAAGAAAAAGGTTACATTCCTGCTGCAAGCTAAGAAAAGCAATGAGGTGATACAATTGGACTCAACACATTGAATGGAATTATGTATTTTTGCAACATCTGCAACAAACAAAAACATAGACTTTACTCCTCATCTTCAGCCAACCTGTGCTTGGCAAAGGCAGCTTTACTCCCCACTAACCCCAATTCTAAGACTTGGTCCCCAGTGCAACATAGAGCAACTTCAGGGCTTCTCTAAGAGGCATCCTGATGCAACAAACCACCAAGGTGCTGTTCTACTAGCAGGGGATCACTGGAATATAGCAGCACTTCAACCACACCTCCCAGACATAATCTATACTTGAGCTGGCTATGCCAGTTATATGTCACCTGGAGATTCCCCTAGCGTAAGCCATCTTTACAGCCACTTTGTGCTGCTGGCTTGGTGCAAGCGGGCTGTATGAAATCTATATTTTTCATTTTAACATATTGTAACCAAATTCATGCTTGTTGTAACTCAATTTATCTATCTGTTGCAATTTATAAAGTATCTATAGTTCTAGACCCTGTATAATGATTAAAATACAACAATTAGAGTGGTATATAAACAAGCTCAGTAAACATACGAACAAGAGACTTACTCTAGGGCAGGGGTTGGCAACCTTTCAGAAGTGGTATGCTGAGTCTTCATTTATTCACTCTGATTTAAGGTTTCACGTGCCAGTAATACATTTTAACATTTTTAAAAGGTCTTTTTTTGTGTCTATAATATATAACTAAACTATCATTGTATGTAAAGAAAATAAGGTTTTTAAAATATTTAAGAAGCTTCATTTAAAACTAAATTAAAATGCAGAGCCCCCCAGACCAGTGGCCAGGACCCGGGCAGTGTGAGTGCCACTGAAAATCAGCTCACGTGCCGCCTTCAGCACCTGTGCCATAGGTTGCCTATCCCTGCTCTAGGGAAAGATTTGGATTCCCTCCTCCCTCCTTCAACACCCTGCCATGGGTTTTCCTGCAAAAGGGGCAATGGGTTTTTCAAAAATAAACAACAAAGACCACAACTGGAGTTTTACTTTAATATCCCTTCCTAGAACTAAAAAAAGGTTTTTGGAAGTAGGGGCAGCAAAACCCCACTTAAAAGCAACTACTGTATTACATGGGAGCATTCTTTTTCTTTTTTATAGCATGACACCACAATTGGCGCCCTACAGATGGCGCTCAATATTTTCAATGGAAAACTGCCACCGTACAGTGCTTGCCAGTTTTTTGAACTCTACCAAGAAAACAGTGGGTAAGTATCTTGACACATCTGCAGAAAGCAAATGTGTTTTGCTTTCAGATACCAGTTCAGTAATGCCTTAGATTATTTTTGAGAGAAAAACATCCTCATGAAATAATTATATTTTAAATGAATTTTACTGAGCAGTCCTATTCACAATGTTGCATTAAATGCATTCAAAATTAATAATTAACTGAAATATATGAGAGAGAGAAAGAGAGAGAGAGAGAGAGAACACACTTAAGTTTAGTGGTGGGAATTAAGTGAATGGATAAATGTGACTGCTTCCCTAAGTGGTAGCAGTAGTTTTCAAGCTACCCCTTAAAGCTTATCACAATCAAACATCCTTACGTGGGGTCTAGTTCTGTTTTCATTTAATTAAATATTTCAAAAGGGCCTGCTGACATGACCTGTGACTTTAGCAGTGATATGACTGTTCTAAGGAACACTGAGCTTTGGATGTCTTTGCCAAGGTCTCTGTTCTTGAAGAATTTTTTCTACAATAATTTCCATTAACAAAGGCTGTAATTTGCAGAAGGCTGTCTCTGTGAAGAGGAAATCTCAGGTATAAAGATCTAATTTTTCTTTTTCTTCCGGGCTCTGCAAATCAGGCACTACAGCATTGAAATGTACTATCGGAATGACTCCTTGACGGATCCTTATCCACTCAGGCTGCCAGGCTGCACGTCTCCTTGTCCGCTTGAGAAGTTTGCTAAGTTGGTCTCTTCTGTCATAGTGGAAGACTGGTCAAAAGAATGTGGAAAGTGTCAGGTGAGAAATTCCCAGGGTTGAGGAAGCAGATCCCAGCCACACACCTCTGCACAAAGACCAATCCCCTGCCACCAAGGGGGTCAGAGTTCATGTCTGGATCAAGCACCATGCTTAACAACAGAACAACACTTATCCAACCCAGGCAAAGCCAGGAGTAGACCCAAGGCATGGTGTCTGGTTAGAGATAACAGACCTCCCCACCTTGATACAACACAGAGCCCCTGTTCCCATATCTGGCTAACACACACAGATTCTGCCCCATGCCCATGCAACCCCCACCCCCACCCCCAGGTCAGTCCAACCTCTCTCCATGCTGGTGCTGGTATGCGTTGTGAGCTCAAACTGGTGGGTGTTGCTGTGTGGTCTCAGCTGATCTGTCAGCTCCAGGCTGTGTCTGTAAGAGTCCCCCTGTGCAAGAACCGATGCAGCAGTACTAACTGTCCTCCAAGCAGCTCTCTGGTTCAGACTCTGTCTCTGCTCCAGCTTAGGCTTATTGCTCTGCTCTTTCTTTGTTCTCTCTGTAAATCTTCCCCAGCTTATTTCTCCCCATCCCCTCACCATCAACTCATTAGTTTAAGTCCTTCCAGGTGGTCTGTAGTCAGGGGTGGCTCTAGATATTTTGCTGCCCCAAGCATGGCAGCAGGCTGCCTTTGGCGGCTTGCCTGCAGGAGGTCTGCTGAAGCTGTGGAACCAGCGGACCCTCCGCAGGCATGTCGCTGAAGGCAACCTGCCTGCTGCCCTCGCAACGACTAGCAGAGTGCCCCCTGTGGCTTGCCGCCCCAGGCACGAGCTTGGTGTGCTAGTGCCTGGAGCCGCCCCTGTCTGTGGTGTCCTNAGCCATACAGGTTTGTGCAGAGTAATAGGGAGAGGAGAAAGAGGGGATAAAGGAAGGGGAAAGGGCTCTTTACCCAGTCCCACACCAGTCACCACATAAACACACCTGTCCCCAGGTACCAGGCATGCCTCGTGGCTTGGCCACCCTCGGCATTACTGTATCAGTAGGGTAGGACGTTGAATCCCCCCATTCAATCTTTGATAATGTCAAAGTGTTGCAATTCTCCCACCTCCCTGTTCTGCTCCTCACCTGCAATGGGGCCAGATTTGGGTGCCTCTTCCATAGGTGCTGGAACTAGGGGTGCTTGAATAGTAATAACTCAAATACATGATGCCTTCAGCACCCTCACTGTAAAAATTGTTCCAGCACCACTGGGCTCTTTCCTGGGACACACAATCCAATTCTACTTACCCCTGCCTCAGAGCCAGGAGAAGGGTTGGGTGCTGCCACTGGGGATCCCCCCATGTGAACCACCCTACTAATGGGAACACAGTGACTCCTTCCATCCCTGCCTCTTGGCTACTAGGACTAAGATCTGCTCTCCCTACTCTGTTTGGTGGCTTGGGCTAAAAGTGTCAAGGCCTGACCATATTCCAATGGACCACCTCTCTGCAGGCTGCTTGGATCTTCTAAACTAGCGCCATTTGGAGTATGGGATCCCATAGATGCACAGTTTGGGGCATCAGGCTGCATCCAGGTGGAGATCCTCTGCTGTGTGAATAGGACCTGCCAATGGTCCAGCAACATGTTTGTTACAGCTCCATCTCTGCCCGTTTCACGCTTAGTCCAGGTTAGTGGCTACAAGCCAACCTGCCTCACGGGGGTGTTGGTGATGTTCATTCTGAAGCCCCTGGTTGGATGCCCGAGGTCATGTGTATTGGCAGCTGCCCATTCCTGCCGAAGATCAGGAAGTAGGGAGGGTACTCCATGGATGTGTGCAGCATATTGTTATATAGATAGGTCAGCTCTGGCAGGCAAGAAGTCCACTGTCTCCACCACATCCCTGCTAGGAGCATCTAGTTGACTCACTCACAGAGGCCACAGCTTTGTTGGTGGTAGGCTGTCATCCTTAGCTTGTGGCTGCCACATAGGGAGCACAATTTCTTGAACAACTGTAATTCAAGTGGGGTTCTGCAGGGGTCTGTTCTGGGACCGGCTCTGTTCAATATCTTCATCAACGACTTAGGTTTTGGCATAGAAAGTACGCTTATTAAGTTTGCGGACGATACCAAACTGGGAGGGATTGCAACTGCTTTGGAGGACAGGGTCAAAATTCAAAATGATCTGGACAAATTGGAGAAATGGTCTGAGGTAAACAGGATAAAGTTCAATAAAGACAAATGCAAAGTGCTCCACTTAGGGAGGAACAATCAGTTTCACACATACAGAATTGGAAGAGACTATCTAGGAAGGAGTATGGCAGAAAGAGATCTAGGGGTCATAGTGGACCACAAGCTGAATATGAGTCAACAGTATGATACTGTTGCAAGAAAAGCAAACGTGATTCTGGGATGCATTAACATTAACAGGTGTGTTGTAACAAGACACGAGAAGTCATTCTTCTGCTTTCTTTACTCTGCGCTGGTTAGGCTCAAACTGGAGTATTGTGTCCAGTTCTGGGCACCGCATTTCAAAAGATGTGAGAAAATTGGAGAGGGTCCATCGAGAAGAGCAAACAAGAATGATTAAAGGTCTTGAGAACATGACCTATGAAGGAAGGCTGAAAGAATTGGTTTATTTAGTTTGGAAAAGAGAAGACTGAGAGGGGTACATTTGATAGCAGTTTCAGGTATCTAATAAGGGTGTCATAGGAGGAGGAGAAAACTTGTTCACCTTAGCCTCTAATGATTTAGAACAAGAAAGCAATGGGCTTAAACTGCATGGAAGGGAGTGATTTAGGTGGACATTAGGAAAAAGTTCCTAACTGTCAGGGTGGTTTGGACACTGGATTAAATTGCTAGGGAGGTTGTGGAATTCTTCCATCCTATAGAGCTAGAGAAGTGTACGATATATATATGTCTAGCAAGGGAGCTCTAGACAGTATTTGGTCCTGCCATGAGGGCAGGGGACCGGACTCAATGACCTCTTGAGGTCCCTTCCAGTCCTAGAGTCTATGAATCTATGAAAGTGCAAGCCTTGCTCTGTGAGCAGCTTGGCGGGGTAGCCAGAGGGCTGGACAAAGTAGCACCAGAAAGCTTCTGCGGTTGCTCTAGCTATGATCTCCCTGAGGGGTGCGGCAACCAGAAATTTGGTGCAGTGATTCACCCTAGTCAGGATGTAGGATGCACCACTCTGGCTTGGCTCTACTTTCAAATGGTCCCGTGCTACCAAAGCCAAGGGCATAATGGCCTCTGTCACCCATTCCAGGGTTCCTTCTGCTGGTGCAGACCCAATCTTCCTGCTCATTAGGTGCTGGCATGCACTATGAGCACAAACTGGTGGGCCTTGCTGGGTGGTCTTAGCTGTCCTGCTGGCTCCAGTAAGAATTCCCTTTTGAAAGCACCAGTGCAGCAGCTGGCTCTTCTCCAAGAAGCTTCCTGGTTCAGACTCTGTCTCTGCCCCAACTCAGGGCTGCTGCTCCTTCTGCTCTTTCTTTGTTCTCTCTCCAAATCTTATTCTCTTCCCTAACCACCATTGATTTAAAGCCTTCCAAGTGGTCTGTAGTTAATTCTGTGTCTTTGTTTTGGAGTGGCACTCCCCACCCCCAGCCAATCAGGTTTGTACAGAGTCATGGGTTTTGGGGGGTGTGGAAGGGACTCTTTCCCCAAGCCCACTAAAGAGAAACAAAATGAAAGGCAATGCAATAGTATTGCATCTTGTCTGCACATAGCATTTAAGCAGTAACTGCAGGAATGGCTTCAAACTTTCTATGTGCCATGATTCTTTAAAATAGTAGACTGACCTTCAGATAAAGGCTATGGGCCATATGGGCCATATTCATCACTGATGGGGAAGGGTGGTATAAATTACATTGCCTTGTGCAAGTGAGCTCTCTTGCATGCGAAGGGGAAATTCACCCAAAAGGAGTGAAAGTAGTGTTATTCCCAGCACTTTTCTCCGGTGTTTCTGATGTGGGGCAGCAGCTTTCGTACATAGCCACAACTCTATAAGGCCCATATAAGACCATTGAGACTCCTAACTGAATCAAAGCATCTTCCAACACTCCTGGCCATGCCCTCTTCCCACTCATATTGGGTTTTGCTGACCCCCTCCCACTGGCATGTGGTACATAGCTCTGATCTTGTGAACACTTATGGCCATGAACAAGAACTACTCACATGAATGATGTTATGTACATCAGTGTTTCCAGAATTGGGGTATTTATATAGGTGTAGCATATGTATTAATGTACTGACAGATATATAAACTTATCAGAAAAATAAACAAAATTCAGCTACAAAATACTTTAATGCAAAATATTAAAAGTTCAGACTATGGTCTGGAACTCTAAGCTGACATATATTGAAACCTCTTCCTAACATGAATATTTTTCCTTTACTATTTTTTCCAAAGATACATTCCTAGGATTTGACTTTGCTGTTGGCCTGTTGTTCATTTTTGATGCTCTGCTGTTGTAACTCCTCTATGAATATGGAAGTTGCAGGTGTAAAAACACTTATCAGAACTTTTAAAGGTAAAAGAATGAATAGGTAGAAACTGCAAAACTTCAAGACCAGCTAGATGTCTGTTGTTATTGTTAAGTTGCCCTCAATGTTTTACAATCTACGATTATCTCTGATCAAATGTTTCCACAAAGTACATTGAATGATGAGACTCTGCAACCTAATTCATAAATCACTGGAACATCACTGAAATAAGCTCATGTTTAGAATTTACCTTTGTAATTTTGTTTAGGAAAACAGTGCTTAAAATTATCTAAACCATCTCTTTACTAATATGACTGACAGCTTTTACAGCTGATCATCATTTATGCTGTTCACTCAGATCTTTTCAAAGTCAAATCTTTATCTGTGGTTTTTATACCAATTATTAATGTAACCACCAGAGAAAGCAGTGATATATTGTCCAACTTTGATAGAAGTTATTACCATCTGTCCCTCTCTCACCTCCACCAAAGTTATCTTTGTTGAAAATCAGTGTCTATACTGTTTTCCTTACTTCTTACGTGTGATTATTCTGTCAACATAGAGGAACATACATTCAGCAGATGGAAACTGCAATTACTGTGTGAAAAATGTTTGTACCAGCATTTGTGTCCACAATTACCACATTTATTCATGCAAACCATGCCTAAGTGCTGACCTCAGCTTCCAAAAATGGGCAACCTGACTTGCAAAGGTGCTATATTGTCACACTGTCACTGAATTCAGCTGGAACTGTGGACACTCACTAGCACATCTGAAAATCAGGCCAGAAGCCAATATTGTGTTTATCATCTACTACTTCATTCCCCTCTCTCACCACTCTTCCCACCCTTGGACCTCCTCCAAGCCATGGTTCTCCACTCGCCTTTGTTTTCTCTGCCCCGGGTCCTACTCCTATACCTAGAGTAGCGTACCTCCTTCAGTACACTACCCACCTCCCACCCTTCCTTCAAGTCCCTCCATAAACACCATTCCTTTCCGTCAGCTTTTAGACACTAAGCCTCCATATACCTGATCTCAGGCCTCACCTTATCTTTTATTTGAATTCATATTGCATGTTCACTCCCTGGCAGAAGCAGTGCCTGCCCACTGGGGTTGCTAAGCAGGAATATTTTTTCCCCTTCATACTAATAAAAGTCCACTTTTATTATAATAATAAAAAGTGAATAAGGGGCTCCCTTGAGCTGTTCAGAGCTCTAAGCAATTTCTTGGTCTGCTTATGCCTAGCACCAGTTCTGCTCCCTGGCCTCTCTAAAAATCCTTGGAACTAAGACGACATGTATTGAAAGAAACTAATCAGTTGCTTTGTTTTTTATGTTGCATCTCTTTCCTGAACTGCATTTAATCTATTTAGTTTGTAAATTCTTTGGGCAAAGAACTTGTCTCCTTCCATGTCTGTAACATGTCATACACAATGATGGTGCCATATAAGATATGATTATTAATAGTAATTTAAGGGTTAGTTTGTACCTTTTCTGCCACAGCTCTATAGGGGATGATGTGGGCCACATTGCCCCAGCAGAAACATCATGAATCAATTTCTCTCAGTGCTGCTCCATGCACAATCGCCATCATTGCCCTAGGAAGATGAACATTTAGAATGGAGGAAATTGCTCCCCTTAATGCAACAGCCCCACTCCATGGCTGTGGAGAGGAGGCAGCCCTTGGCTGTGCCTCAGTTTCAGACTCTTGTTATCCGGCGGTGAGCAAGCATTTCCTCTATCATCCTTGTGCTGACACACTCTGAGGAGAAATTTCTTGGTGTCCCCTGTTGTAATAACTGGGTCCAAAGAGTTACCCTAATTGTGAACTCAACTGTGAAATGCGAGTGGAAGTTTATAAAATGTCAAACACCTATAAACAACAAATGCTGAAGGGAAAAGGTATAAAAAACACAGACAATGACTGAACTAGTCCAAACAAAAAGGCTTACAGCTATAATTCAAGGATTGCGTTAAGATCATGACTAGTAAACAAGTCTCTGCCACGTGTCCTTTTCCTCTCCCACCTTATTTCTTCTCTTTCCTATCTCTCTCCTTTTCCTTCTGTCGAGTAAGAGTCTGGCTTAGCTGCACAACGCTGCATATTTTGCAACACTGCTGTAAGGCTGTGACCAGAAAGGCAGCTAAATGCAACATCCTAACCAGCACAACACCGGTACAAGGTTGCCAGTTCTTGGAGTGGTAGATAAGACTGTGTGCTCTGCCTGTGTTTTTCCAGCAGTGATGTTACAAGTGAAAGTCAATGCCAGAGACAGATGCTCCATTTTGTTATCTTTACTATTCTTTTCTTTCCCCTTTTGTGAAATGAATATGAAATCTGGTTAAAATAAAAGCCTTAATTTTATGTTTTAAATCTATCTTTAATAAGTTGTGCCATGGTACTAAGGAGGCTGAGGTCTCTGTATAGTGTGACAAGATGGCTGATGTTAGTATGGTGGGTCCTGCACTTTTCTTGGCGCGGGGGGACGGGGACTAAAATGCCACCTCTTGCCCCTGCTCTTGAGGCACCAAAGGCCCCGCTAGTGGCCCAGGAAGGTGGTAGAGAAGGGAAGTGTGGGAGGGGTCTGGGTTTGCTCCTCACTCTGAGCCCCAGCCCCTCTCAATTACTGCGGGTTTTTACCCTCTTCCCCATTGGGTGGAGTACCTTCAGTCCTTAGACCCAGGTTCTCCCTTACTTCAGTTCTCTGGTCTTTCAAATCTTACAACACACCTCAAAGCTCCAGTCCTCTCTCTTTCCTCCTCTTCCCTGACTGCCTGAGGCAGGGGGTTTTATTAGGTTCCTGACAGGGCCTTAATTGACTGCAGGTGCTCCAATTAACCTGTAGCCACCCGCCCTAGTCTACAGGGAACCACACCTTAGTTGGCCTAGGGCTTATATATTTTCCCTTGACCACTCTGCCACTGCTCCCTGACCCTCCTGTATCACAATGCCAAACCCTGAACCTGGCTTAAAACTGGTCAAGTTAACACCTTTAACTCTTTGGACCCATATATTCCTTCTAAAGGGATAATACAACACCTCTCCACAGCCACAGATGAGTTGTACACAATCTGTCCCTAATAGTACAAAATGATATAGATCTAGTATCTAGATGCTATAACTATGGACACATTAGAAGTGTGAGACACAGATTAGATAGATACCGAATGGCATAAACAGAAGAGTGGGATAGCACAGACTTGTGGGAATAAGAAGTTTCCCAAGTACCTCTCTTTTTTGCCTACAGTAACTTCAGCCAGTCAGGTGACCAGCTTTTTGAAGTGATGCTCTTCAATTAGTGATAACACCGCATTTACATCCCTGACATTAAGACTGCCATATTTGTGTTGGGGATGTCACAATCAAATGATGGATTTAATTCATCAGTGTTGAGGTGCTGTATTGTACAATGTTTTGGGGAAATGCTGTTAAAAAGAATAAATGTATCCTTAAATCAGATGTTTTGGCTGCACCAGCCTCATAGATTTGTTACTTCTAATATAGGTTAGCTACCTGTAAAGAAAACAACTTGGTAAATAAGTGGCAGCGAAGACAGCCATTTTGCGGCACTGGAAAGACAGTGGCATTCCAACTGAGGTGGAATGGAGCATGGAGATGGCTTACTACAAAAGATTATATTCAGATAGGGAAATAGAGGGGTTTTGAGGGCATTTGGAAACCTTTGTATGGGTTACATTTCTAAAGTTGATGCCATTACTCAGAATTTCAGGTGGCCATCCTAACTATATTGACTGCTGGCATGAAGGAGTTTTATTTCGGGATTCATTTCTGTTAAAGGCATAAAAATTATTACAAATGATATTTGAGAAAATCCAAGTGCCCTTAATAAGGATACAGTAAACACATAATAGAATATAATGGATTGATCCAAATCTGCAAATTCTAAATTCTCACTGTGATGTAGGGCCTGATTCTCATTTACACCCAGTCCCCTTTACACTGCTCCAACAGATTAAATTAAAGTCACACCATTTTAAGGCCTCTTTGCAGTGCCAAAGCAATATAAAGCGACCTTAGTGTAAATGAGAATCAGGCTTGCTGGCTTTTAAAAGCTAAATGAAAAACTCAAAAGCCTTAAAAAAGTTAACTTTTTTCTCACTGGTGACTCATTAGATCATTTGAGACAAACTATACTGCCCACAATTTTGTGAAACTGCAATAAAAATATTAAAGAAAAAAGTGTGTGCATTTATATTTGAACGAACTACTGTAGAACCCTACTGATGTGCACTTAGTGATCGGTAAATCCACAACAAAATTGAATTTTCTAGTTTCCTGTTCACTGAAGCAGGGAACAGAAAAACACTAATGTATGGTCAAGGGTAGGGCCGATGCTGATGGCAGCTTAGTCCCCAAGGACAAATGGAAGAGCTCCACATAACCCTGTGGGTCTGCCCACAGTACAGTCATGGAAGCAGTGACAGCAGTTGGGTATACAGCTCTGTTGCAGGGTTTGCCAGTGCACCCAGGAGCTGGCAGAGGTGGCAAGGTATTCTCACACTGGCTCACCAGAAGAATGCTCATACACATTGGTTCCACTCCAGTGCTCACTAATCCTCATGCATAAATGTGGCTGGAGCCCCAGTGTGTGTGTTAGGATTTCTGCTGTTCTACTGTATTTTTAAGGCGGAACAATTACATGAGACAGACCTATGTGCTATCCTGTGTGGCTTTCTTGACTTTGCCTTTTCACTTCCTGAAAGATCCCAAGTCTCCATTCCTGTTGGATGACTTTAGTCACATGCCATCCTACTATTGCTTGACAATATCACAGTGTGAATTGTTTCTAGAGATTTGATTTTCTACAGTCTCTTCTGAGCTGCACATTCTTCTGCAGTTCTCTGAATGGCACATGGCTGAGATTTGACAGCTGTAACATCCAGAGCTGACTGAACCCTGGCTCCTGTCATACTAACTCGACATCTGCATGTTTACAGACAGATGATGGAGAACAGTCTGACAACATGTTGCAACGAGTCTGAGTGGCTGACTTTGCTCACTTTACAGTCAGCTTTTGCAAGACAAGAACCAAAGAGAAAATCTCCCAGATCATAGTGCACATCACATCACTTGTTAGGTCCCAAAGTCAAAGTGGAAACAAGTACCACAGCCTACCTGACTGGCTGCTGTAAATATGAACGAGCAATCATCAGTCTTGATACATAAGGTGACACATCATCATGATGATATCATAAGACCATCCGTTATGTTTAAAACTTGATTTATGTATAAATCCAATTTCAATTGCATATTCTTTCCATCCCTAGAGAGAAAACTTCTCATCTTACTTCACACAAAGCACTGGATCAGTATTCATTATTTATGAGAAACAAAATCACCATTTCATGCATTAAAGATAATCTGTTAGAGTCTTCCATTTCTGTTTTACATATGTAAAGGTGCTCAGAGTTAGAAAACCAAACTAAGCCTTCTTTCATTTCAAGGTTACTTTTTAAAATTCTGGGCCAAATCCTTAACTGGTGTTAATTGACATAACTTCACTGACATCAGTGGAGCTGCACTGATTTGCACCAAACAGAGATCTGGCCCATAACTTTAGTTGTGTACAATATTTTAAATGTATGGCCCAATGCTTCCTTCACCTATTCAGGTGGAGAAAGCAAAAGCAAGCAAAAAAAAAGGCCAAGGAGAGTCAAAGATATGGAGCAGCAGCCTTTCTGCATGCTTGCTCCCTGACAACTCACAGATTCCTCTCTGCCAACATTTCATGAGAGGAATAATAAAAAGGGCAAGAGGGGACAAAGCTAAGGAACAGATAGCCATGCACTTATATAGGCAGGAATAATAGAGTTTTATACGCACTTTGCACCAACATAAATGACAATGTAAGATTGTGATAGTCTATATCAGAGGTGGGCAAACTATGGCCCGCGGGACCCTCCTGCCCGGCACCTGAGCTCCTGCCCCGAGAGGCTAGCCCTCAGCACCTCCCCTGCTGTTCCCCTCCCCTGCAACCTCAGCTCATTCCCCCACCGGCACAATGCTCTGAGGGGTGAGGCTGCAAGCTCTTGGGGCAGCGCAGTTGCAGAGCCGGGGCCTGACCCAGTGATCTATGCTGTGCGATAGCATGGCTGGCTCCAGCTGGGCAGCAAGGCTGCCTGTCCTGGTGCTCTGGGTGGCACGGCTGTAGTGCCACCAGCCACCCATGCTCCAGGCAGCGCATTAAGGGGTCAGGGAGTAGGGGGGGTTGGATAGAGGGCAGGGGAGTTCGGGTGGTGGTCAGGGGGTGGGGGTGTGGATAGGGGTTGGGCTGGTCAGAGGGCAGGAAACAGGGGGCTGAATGGGGGCAAGGAACAGTCAGGAGCAGAGGTTCTGGGGGCGGTCAAGGTACGGGGCGGTTGGATGGGGCAGGAGTCCCAGGGGGAAATCAGGGGGCAAGAAGCAGGAGGAGTCAGATGGGAGGCGGGGCTAAGCCATGCCTGGCTGTTTGGGGAGGCACAGCCTCCGCTAACCGTCCCTCTGTACAATTTTGGAAACCCAATGTGGCCCTCAGGCCAAAAAGTTTGCCCACCTATGGTCTATATTATGATGCTCACCACTTTCATAAGACTAGGAAAAGTATGCCTTGTGAGAGATCATTTGAAAACTCATAAGCTACTGAACATTATTGTCCTGGTAAAATATGCGTATCAACATTGTGCGTGAATTTAAAAGATTCTGGTGTATAACATTGTTATGACATGCTCCAAGGTTAAGAAAAGCAGGCTCAGATCAGTTTTTCAGAGACAACACCACGTTGACACCCCTGCCAGGTATTAAACAGCTGTCACCTGCTTAAGCAGCCATTCTCCAGTAACAGGAAAGTGTGAATAAGAAATTTATATTCCATCACAGGATGGGTCCGACCTAGGGTTTTCAACTGTAATGGCCCCAGCCCTTCCTCATCCCCATGGCTACGCCCCTACCCCACCCCTTCTCTGAAGCTACGTGTCTGCTTGCTCCAGACCCCACCCTCACTCAGTTTCACCAGGCTGCAGCAATGGGTTGGGGGACAGGCTCTGGGCTGGGGTCGAGGGGCTCAGAGTGTGGGAAGGGGCTCCAGGCTGATCTGGGGACAGGGCTGTTGGAGGGGGTGCTAGGTGCAGGCTCTGGGAGGGAGTTTGGATTTGGGAGGGGGGATGAGGGCTGGGGTGCGAGACAGGGCTCAGGACTCTTACCTCAGGTGGCTGCTGAAAATTACAGCATGTCCAGCAGCAGCTTCTAGCTCAGATGGCATGGCAGCATTGCACACTGTCCCCACTCACAGTACCACCTCCGCAGCTCCCATTGGCCGCAGTTTCCTGTTTCTGGCCAATGAAAGGTGTGGAGTTGGCACTCAGGGTGAGGGCAGCATGCAGAGACCCCTCTGCTGGCTGTTTCTCCTGGATTGGCTTCAGTAGCCTCTGGGAGATTGAGCCCAATTCCAGGAGCCTCCCAGCCAAACTGGGAGGGTTGGCAACCCTAGTCAGACCTCACATCCACAAGAGATTACTTGTCACCTACACCCCAGTTGGGGGCAATCCTCAAAGAGCAAAGGGTGGTTAAAGAATGAGGGGCAGTGGCCTCCATCCCTGCTCATGACATCAATGACTTTCAAAGAACTGAAATAAGGGGGAGGGATCCCAGACTGAAAGGAGACTCAGCCTGTGAGATTTACTGCAGCGTATGGTGAGAGAAAACATTTTGCTTTTAAGTTCACTTGGTTTGTTAAGTTAGGTCTTAGTTTGCATTTTACTTTTATTTTCTTTTTGTAACCAATCCTGGCTTTTTATGCATCATCACCTGTAATCACTTAAAACTATCTTTTTGTAATTAATAAACTTATTTTATTGTTTTATCTTAACCATTGTGTATGGATTAAAGTGCATGAGAAATTCCATTTGAGATTACAAGGCTGGTGCATTATCATTTTGCTTTGATGAAATGACAGACTTCCTATGAGACTGTACTATTCAGAAAGGTGCTGAGCAGTACAAGATGCACATTTCTGGGGACAAGGCTGGGACTAGAATTTGCAGGCGTCATTCTCTATTATAATTCATGAGTGACTGGTCAAAGTGCTCATGTATTTAGTTTGGAGTGAATTTGCCTGCTGACGGCTCTGTGAGCAGGCCAAAAGTGACTGTTTTGATAACAAAGCAATGTAAAAGACACCCCAAACTAGCGAATTAAGGGGACACAGTTGTTCAACAGTCCAGATTGTATCCTGGGTAATGTCACAAAGATACAAGGCAATGAGGAATAAAGTCTCAAGTGTTAGTTGTGTTTTAGAGCAGGGCGAGAACATTCCTTACTCAAGAAGTCTAAACTTTATTCTTGTATCAAGTTATCAGGTGCAACCTGTTCTCAGAAAAACACAAAAAAATCCCTTTAATTATAAAGGATCTTCCACAGGTTTAGTTGAGAGTACAATTTGATCTGTATGTAATATATCAGAGGGGTAGCCATGTTAGTCTGGATCTGTAAAAGCAGCAAAGAATTCTGTGGCACCTTATAGACTAACAGACGTTTTGGAGCATGAGCTTTCGTGGGTGAATACCCACTTCGTCAGATGCATTATGCTCCAAAACGTCTGTTAGTCTATAAGGTGCCACAGGATTCTTTGCTGCTGTATGTAATATGTAGATCTGGTGCCATTTGAAAAACATGAAATGTTACTATTCAAGACACGTACGTTCACAGTTAATTCCCAGTGCTGGAGGAGTCTGAACACAAATGGACCCAGGTTGTGATATTCAGAACATACCAAACTTGGAGCAATGTTCAGATCTAGGGATTTGGTTCTGGACCACCTCTAATTCTGATGTATTTTGTGTTCTGTTTCTGGCATGGAGTTCTGTGGCATTATTGTTATCTCTAATAAAGAGTAAAAACAACCAACTCGATTCAAACTTCCTGTGTCTTGCAAGCCCGGGTATAAGCATCTGCTGTAATGATCACACAGCGTTAGCACTTGACTCAGCCTGATCTGTGGAGATTCCCCAATCTTATTGCAGACCACCTCTCCCAGTCTGCACTCTCCCAGTCTCTGCAAATACTATGCCCCTTTGCAGCAGGGGTGTTTATAATTATATGCTGTTATCTGAACCTGAGGTGGAAATGATTCTCAAAGAATGAAAATGCTTTAAGAAGGGAAAACAGAGGACACATCATCTCTCCCTTCCTCTCTAGTCACGGCATCAACAGCACTTGAAAGACAAAGGAAGCATTAGTGAACAGGAGGGTGGGGGGAGGAGATGGTCCTGACTGAAGGAGTTCTGCCAGTAAAAGCATGTGGTAAGAAAAACCTTTGCTTTGAATTCATTTAGCTTGTTAAATTAGATTTTAGTTTGTTTTTTACCTTTTATTTCTTTGAAACCAATTCTGACTTTTATGCTTCATTGTAATCACTTAAAATCTTTCTGTAGTTAATAAATGTGTTTTATTATCTAAACTAGTGTTTTTGAATTGAAGTGTTCGAAACCTCCATTTGAGATAACAGGGTTTGTGCACATCATTTTCTGTTAATGAAATAACAGGCTTTCTTTGACCGTGTACTGCACAGAACGAAAGAGCTGAGCAGTAGAAGATGCACATTTCTGGGGACAAGTCTGGGACTAAGAATTTGCTGGTGTCATTCTGCAATGTAATTCAGGAATGGCTGTCCAGATGCACTCATATAATTCATCTGGGAGTGATTGTGCATGCTAGAAGATGTATGAGAACAGGACAGGAGTAGTTGTTCTCACAGCAAAGTAGTGTGAAAGGCACCCCAAGCCTGGAGGGTGGAGAGGACACAACTGTTCAACTACTCCAGATTGTACCATGGGGAACGTCATAGAAAGGTACTAGTTTTTGAGTTTCACAAAGGTCTTCTTTATGTCTAGGAAAGGTAACCAGAGTGTCTGAGCTAAATACAAGTTGGGACAGACTGAGATACATCAATGATATTTTCATCCTCTGGACAGACAACCTAAACTCCCTCAAAGATTTCCACCACAACTTCAGCAACCACCACCACCCATCCAAACTCTGTCTAGAACACACCCACACTAGCATCAATTTTCTGGACACTATGATGAGCTTCCAACAATGGAACTCTGCAGACAAACATAGACAGGAAACCCACAAATCACCAGACAACAGATCCAGCAACCACCCCAGACACATCAAGAAATCTGTTATCTACAGCTAGGCACTCAGATATTATAGAATACGTTCTGAGAATAAAGTCAAGACACACACCTAAGCACACTGAAAATCAAGAACACTCAACCAGAGAAATAGATCACATCATGGAAAGGATCGCCGAAATACCCCTGGAAAACCTGCTTCGATATAAGAGGAAAAAACCTCACTAACCACACACCCTTAGTTGTCACCTACCACTCCACACTGGAACCCCTACAGGATATCAAACCATTACATCCCAGATTTGATGGGGACCCCATTCTGAAAGAAATCTTTCCCAACCTCCACTATTCTGCCCTTCAAACAACCCCACAACCTAACCAAGAAGCAAGCTCCCCACAGACTAGGACACACCAACTCAGAGCGACACCAGACCTTATCAGAACAGATGGAAAACCTGAAGACATAACTCCACTGTTTATGATGATTAATAATCTCCACAACATACCTTTCAAGATTCATGGGTCCTATACATGCCGATCACAACATGTGGTATACCTCATTCAGTGCATCTAATGTCTCAACAACAACTATGTGGGCGAAACCAGACAAACACTATGTTCTCCAAAGAACTCACACAGAAAAATGGTAAAAAACAAACACCCCATCAGCTGTGGGCAAAAACTCTTCATAAAATGATTACTCCATATCTGATCTCTCAGCCCTCATCCTCAAATGAAACCTGCACAACACCTTCAAAAGACAAGCCAGGAACTCAAATTCATAACTCTGCTAAATACTGAAAAACAAAGTGGTTTTATGCTCATTATAAACATACCTTACTGCTTGCTAACCCTTAACTGCACATTTCATTTTAAGTGATCTCTTACAGCAGTAGTTCTCAATCTGTATCCCTGATGATATACAGAGGTCTTTCAGGGGGGAACATCAACTCTTCTAGATATTCGCCTAGTTTTACAACAGGCTACATAAAAAGCACTAGCAGACTCAGTACAAACTAAAATTTCATACAATGACTTTTTTATACTGCTCTATATGCTATACACTGAAATATACATACAATATTTATATTGCAAATGATTTTTTATAATTATATGATAAAAATGAGAAAATAGCAATTTTTATGTAATAATGTGCTGTGACATTTTTATATTTTGATGTCTGATTGTGTAGGCAAGTCATTTTTAAATGAGGTGAAACTTGGGGTATGCAAGACAAATCAGACTCCTGAAAGAGGTACAGTAGTCTGGAAAGGTTGAAACTGCTGTCTTACCGCATGTGTGAAACTCATATGCTTAACAATCTGTCCCAATTTGTATTTAGCTCAGAGGCTCTAGTTACCTTCCCTAGCCAGCCCTGAAAAAGAGCTCAGTGAAGCTCCAATGTTTGTCCCTTCCATTCATAAAAGTTGGCCCAATAAAAGCTGTTGGCCCAATAAAATCTGTTGCCTCACCTACCTTGTCTCTCTTATAAAACTACACTGAATCATCAATTTATTATGAACAGAACAGAGTTGTATGATGCATCTATACCATGCATAATTTGCAGTAGATCTAAAATAGCTGATCTATTTATATCTAATCTCTGTCTTCTTCTCTTATCTGAACTGTCTAGATAGACTCTATCTGATAGAGATAACAGACAGAAGATAGGGTTTGATGAGATGTGAATACTTGTCTCATTAGGAATGGACTGAAAACCCCAAATTCATTTCAGACAGAGGCCACAACACAGGTATAATTTACTACCTAGCTGCACTGGGTAAGAACATATTGATTATCACAAGTGGAAGGGTCTGCAAATATGATTTACAGCTGTAGTTTTCAGGAGAAACCTTGGCGCACATTGACAATTAAATCTGCTGGAACAATATAGTGCAGTGGATGGAACCCCTGGGACTCGGGGAAGTTGGGTTCTATTCCAAGTTCAGCCTCTGATTTATTGTGTGACCTTGGGCTAGTCACTTCTCCTGTATGTGCCTCAGTTTCCCCTCATACCTGTTGTCTGTCTCATCTATTTATATTATAAGCTTTTGGTAGACTGTCTATGGGTTTGTACCACACCTAACCCAGTGGGGCCCCAATGTTTGTCGGGGCCTGTAGGTGCTAATATAAAGCAAACAGTGTTGCCAACCCCAAATATTCAAAAAACAGGAATCAGGCCTCAACAATCATGATACCGGTTTAAAAACCATGAGATTTTTTACATACACATTTTGGTTCCTTTTTGTGTTTTCTGGTTTCTGACTTTTTCGTGTATACTACAATCACATTTTCAAGCTTTTGTCCACAACCAAGAGAACTAACACCTTACTTCTTTAACAAAAAGAAAGATGAAAAGAAATAGAAAACAGATTCTAATGTGATCACTTGGCTTCAGAAACTGGGCCTTTAAGAAAATAAGTGTAATGAGATAAATTGTGAGAGTGAGCAACACAGTTAATAATCATGAAAATGAAAATAAGCCACAAAATCAGGCACAGAGGGAAGGTCCACTCGTTGGGATTTTACATGCAAATGGACAGCAATAAAATTCTACACTTGGTTGGACTATCAACACTACGTGGACAGAAACACTAAGGCCTGGTCCACACTACGCCGTTAAATCGATTTTAACAGCGTTAAATCGATTTAACGCTGTACCCGTCCACACTACAGTGCTCTTTAAATCGATTTCTGTACTCCTCCCCAAAGAGAGGAGTAACGCTAAAATTGATATTATTATATCGGAATAGTGTTAGTGTGGACGGAAATTGACATTATCTCCGGGAGTACTCACAGTGCACCACTGACCGCTCTGGACAGCAATCAGATCAGAGGCACTGGCCAGGTAACAGGAAAAGCCCCACCGCGACTTTGAATTCAATTTCCTGTTTGGCCACCTGGAGCTCTGATCAGCACAGATGCACGCAGAGTCATCAGCCAGGTAACAATGCAGTCTCCTCGAGAAAGAAAAGAGCACCAGCGGACCGAGGAGAGGTAAGGATCGATGCTATAGTGGGGAAGATCTCAGTGTCTAACAGAACTCCATTCTACAAGACAAAACAGAAAAATATTTGAAAAAATTTCAAGAGCTATGTAGAAAAAGGCCATAAAAAAGCACAGCAGGGACTCAGTGCAGTGCAGAGTGAAGTTAAGGAGTCAGAAAGAACTACCAGAAAACAGAGAAGCAAACGAAGCTGGGCCAGGGCTGAACATGCCGTTCTACGCTGACCTGCATGCAATTTTAGGGGCGCGCCACCCACACCCCTTGTCCGTGGATTCCGAGGTGGGTATCATCGTCAACCATGGTGGAGATTCAGCGGGGGAACTGAGGAGGGGAGGAGGAGAGAAAAAGACGAGAACCTGCATGGCACACAGCACATCCATTACGTCCAAACAGCGGAGCTGTTTGTGACACACGACGGAATACCCCCAGCTTCCCAACCACTAGCCCAAACAGTGAAGCATGGAGACTCTGGCGAGTGGTATTTGTAAATATCAAACTGTTTAAAAGAAACCACTTTTTAATGATGAATTTGCCACCAGGGCTGGATGCATGCAGCCAGTAAAGTCTAAAAGGAAAAGTGGTAACGATGTCTAGATGAGCGAAAACCCCACAAGAATCTCCATCCAATCGCTCCTGAGGTACTGTGCGTAGAAGCTTGCAGAAGGTTTCGGCAAGGCAGATCTATACGTCCACGCATGAAGGACAGCTGCTGCCTCGCAGCATGTAGCAAGTAATTGGGTAACCATTGCGTGCACAAAGCACAGCACGTATGGTCTGGTGATTCCTGGCATTCAGAAACAATTGTTCTCATTCGCGCAGACTCCTCAGTAGAGTTATCATCAATTTGACGGTTGAAATTCAGGAATTTAATAAAAGGGACAGAGATGGCATTTCCTATTGGCGTTCTAGCTGGGCTGTTGCTACATCAATCCTTCGAATTTAGCAAGCTGGGGAGGGGGAGAACCGCATGGCGCGAGCGTTTGTCGCGCATGAACTCCAGCACCAGCCACGCATTGGGGGGAGGGGAAGGAGAGTGGGTGTTTAGCACTGATAGCACCGATGCGTGGGGGAGAATATAGAAAAATCTTACATAGGGAAAGAGGAGGGATGGGTCTGCTGCTTCTGTTAATAGAAAAAAGGCTCATAGGGCACTGTGTATATGAAGGGGTAAAGTCAACAAGATAAAGCGTTACAATGCGCATGGAAGCTTGAAGTAATCCGGACTGCGTACTTGAGTCTGCAACACAAGCCACAGCACTCAATATTAAAAGAGGCAAAATCGACCTTGAGTGAGAATTCAGTTGTACATTCAGGTGCATAGTGTGAAAGAGCATAAGCATTGTCTATAAAATGTATCTTTTAGCATATGTTTTTGCTCGTCTCCCTGTTCCCTCCCCATGAGCTGCACACAGGTTTCCAGCCGTCCTACGCCATCCCGAAGGCTAGTCAGATAAGCGGAGGAAGAAAGAGGAATAGCGAGATGAAAATGGTTTCTCTGAAATCATGGAATAACGCCGCAAATGACAGAGCTCACAAAAGAGTGGAAGACACGAGCAAAGTACATGGAAAGATGCCATGAACAGTAGGACAGGAGGGACGCTCGAGATGAGAAGTGCGCCAGGAAATAGTAGGTGTAGGGCAGGAAGCAGAGGTAGGCACGAAGATCAGAAGGTGGCGGAATGCACGCCTGGAGCTGCTGCGTGATGCAACTCGGATATCCCCGACGTCTGGTTGATCTTCAGGAAGAGCGGATCCAAGTAGTGCACTGAGCCCCTTGAACGCTCACCCACCCAACTGTTCAATATTCTCCTCACCCGCCCACGTCTCAGGCCGCCGGGACAGTCCAAAACGGCTGTCCTTACACGAAATGTCTTAATAGCCTTCATTCCCTCCTATCCTCCTCCAAACACAAACCTGTATATCTTGATAAATTCTCTGGCCTTTATAATACTGTTAACAAAGAATACTGCAAAGCGGGGAGGGTGGGTGCTTACAGGAATGTCTTTTAAGTAAGAATAGCATGATTTTTAAATATAGTGACTTGTATTCCCTATAGCAAGCTATCAAAGGGGGAGGGTGGGTGCTTACGGAGGATAGTGAATGGGTGGGGTGTTCTTGAAGGCAGCAAACTCAACAGTCACTATCGTACTGGCCAGTGATAACTCGTTTCATGGCTTCTCGGATGCGCCGCTCCTGGTGTCTCTCTAATCGCTGGTTCGCGCTCGTAAGTCAGCAGCCAGGCATTGCCCAGCTCTCCCGACCGCGCACAAAGGTCTCGCCTTCCTCTCACCACAGATTGGACACACAGCAAGCAGCAATAACAAAGGTCATTGTTGGTGAGGTCTAGCAATTAATAATTGTCTCCAGCGACCTTTTAAACACGGCCAAATCACATTTTACCAACCTATCCTTCCTTCTCAGCCTGTAGTGAACGCTTCCTGAACCACTGTCCAGGCTGCCTGGATGCACCACATTCATAGTCATTACATCAGGGTAGGCTGGTCCCCAGGATAACGACAGGCATTTGAACATCCCCAACTGTTATTTCTGGTCTGGGAGTAATTCTCTTGCAGCGCCGTTTTAAACAGAGTAGGCTTCTGAAGACACGAGCGTCATGAACTTCTGCCCACCCACGTGGATGTTGGTGAAACGTCCCTTGGATCCACCAGTGCTTGCAGCACCACTGAAAAGTCCCCTTGCAGTTACGTACTGGGTGCCGGTGCCCGGGGCCAAGATAGGATATGGGTTCCATCTATGGCCCCCCCACAGTTAGGGATCCATTGCAGCACAACCCAATCCACTCATGACCTGCACGTTTCCGCGAAGTCAACACCTTTCAGTTAGCAGCAGCTTAATGATTGCTTTGGCTACTTGCATCACAGCGAGCCCCCACAGAAAATTTGCCCATCCCAAATATTCCTGACTGCACGGTAGCTTCTGGAGTTGAAGTTTCCAGAGGGCTATTGCCACTCGATTCTCCACTGGAGGGCTGCTCTATCTTGGTATTCTGGCTTTCAGAGGCGGAAAGCAAGTCACAAAGTTCAAAGAAAGTGCTCTTACGCATGCGAAAGTTTCGGCAGCCACTGTGAATCATCCACACCTGCAAAACTATGCGTGTCCCACCAGTCTGTGCTTGTTTCCCGCGCCCAAAATCAGCGTTCAATGGGTAGAAGCTGCGCCCATTACCAGCAGTAGCTCCAAAACGCAGAGGCCCGCGTTTAGGGAGAATTCAGTGTCCACGTCCTCATCGCTCTCGTCACCGCGCTGCCGTAGCTGCCTCCTCCTCGCCTGCCTTTGCAGTTCATGGTTACCTAAACAGCACAAGAATGTGCGAGGTGTTTACAACATCCACGATTGCGTTACTGATCTCAGCAGGGTCCATGCTTGCAGTTCTATGGCGTTTGCTCAGTTCACCCAGGGAAAAAGGCGTGAAATGGTTGTCTGCTGCTTTCACAAAGGGAGGGGTGAGGCTGTACCCAGAACCACCAGCGACAATGATTTTTGCCCCATCAGGCACTGGGCTCTCAACCCGGAATTCCAAGGGGTGGGGGAGACAGGGAACTATGGGATAGCTACGGAATAGCTACCCAAAGTGCACTGCTCCAGAAATCGACGCTAGCCTCGGACCATGGACGCACACCGTCGAATTAATGTGCCTAGTGTGGACGCGCACAATCGACGTTTTAATATCTGTTTAATAAAACCGGTTTTAGCTCATTCGAAATTATGCCATAGTGTGGACGTAGCCTAACAATGGTAGCTGTATAATGTTACAGTGTCTGATGAGATGACTGTGAGAAATAGAACAGCCACTAGAGGCCACTGTGTACACTATGTACTCTCACAGGAGAGGAGAATATGGTTAGTTCATGCAGCAGGACCTCACATCCATCAACAAGCTACTATGGGAAAGCACACCTCGTACACTTCCCTCAATATCTGGTTGATATTTGCAATTATTTATTTGTATTCCCATGTTGCTCATGAAAATGAAGTATTAATAATAACGGCTACTGCCTGGAACAGACAACGCAGAGCTGCCAATGCACCTTGGTATTGACCCTGTTATTCCAGGCCAGTGATGGGTTAATCTGGCCAATGTTATTTATCCATCAGCAGAAAGGGGTTTGTACCGTAGTTCTTTGGAGAGTAACAGGGTTGCAACTGGGGCTGTTCTTGCGCAAGGCTTTACTTAAATTACGAGAGTCAAAATATCACAACCTCAGACACCTCCATCTCTCCCCATAAATATATTCTAAATTCTGGGAACACTTCAATTTCTGATGCAGTTTTGAACCATCATATGCCAGTGCCCCAGAAAAGCTACATGTACTACAGTCATTTTTTCATTTGTGGAATTAATATATCGCCTGTGGAAAAGCTACCTCCTCTGGAGTATAAGGTAGCAGCCAAGTGAACAACTCAAGCACACAATGCTGCATTCTAGTGCACGAAGAGAAAACATTAGCCACAAACACACAAGCAGCCCTTCATCTCAATCATATGAGACATCTCTAATATCCGTGTAAGAAACTGCAGTAGCAATCCCTTTGTGTACAGTAAACAAAAGTGAGGACCTTTTCTCTCACTAAAGGAAGATGTGAGCTAAAAAATACCCTTTTACTAAGGATGCTGTGCAACTTTATACCCTCCAAATAAGTGCTCTTCTGATTTTTTTCCCCCAAATGGCAACACACTCACTCTGACATATAGGCAAGCTTTATTCTCACTTCATGGAGGAGAGAGAATGGATGAAGCTGTAGCGAGTGGCCTGACACCACACAATCTGTAGCATAGCTATTGAGTTGTTTTTCTTCCCACCCTGCTTGCTCATATCACTGAAACGAACTTCACTGTAGTTCGAAATATAACAGGAGTCCTATTTCTCTAAACCAGTGGTGGGCAACCTGCAGCCTGTCAGGGTAATCCGCTGGCCAGCCAGTGGACAGTTTGTTTACATTTGCATGGCCGCCCACAGCTCCCACTGGCCTGGAACAGTGAACAACAACCACTGGGGATTGCGGGAAGTGGCTGTGCAAATGTAAACAAACTGGGTCGCAGCACGCCAGCGGATTACCCTGATGGGCCGCAGGTTGCCCACCACTGCTCTAAACCAGTGGCTCTCGAACTTTTTTTACTGGTGACACCTTTCACATAGCAAGCCTCTGAGTGCAACTCCCTCTTACACATTAAAAGCACTTTTTTATATATTTAACACCATTATAAATGCTGGAGGCAAAGCAGGGCTTGGGATGGAGGCTGACAGCTTACAACCCCCCATGTAATAACCTCGTGACTCCCTGAGGGGTCCCAACCCCCAGTTTGAGAACCCCTGCTCTAACCACTTCATTCTAGCCAGAGCTTAAATTCAGCTGGAGCTGAGCTCCAGTAAATATTTTGAACCCCCACTGGAGTTTTTATAGCATACTGGTGAGGCACATGGCAGGCTCCAGATAATACTCTATAAGAATTTAAGCCCTGATTCTAGCTATAAGGCTGCACTCCAGTTCAGAGCCAGAAATCAGCCTAGCACTACTGACTAACAGTTTCCCTCTTCTAACCTCAGTTCTAATGAAGCCTGTGTACTTCAGCATGCTCTTATCTGTGAAAAAGTGAACTAAGGCCTCCATTTTCCTGCAAGGGCACAGCCCAGCAGTACTTCTGGCCTTATAGCAAGCTGTGGGTTGAATTACAGTAGCTTGTGTGACAACTGCTTTACAAGCCTAATTGGTGATTCACTTCCACCATAAAATGCAGTTGTGAATGACCAAGAACATATGCCCAGTCTGGGATGAGAAGTTAAGGAGAATCCCACTTACTGCAGGCAGAAACTAAAACAGCAGAGTACTTGGTATGTTATTTCCCAGCCCTTCAAGCCACTGGAGTTAACAACTATCATTAGCGAAAAATGCCATGAGACATTCATAACTGCAATGTGTATGTTATTCAAAACAGATCTTTTTAACCTTGGAATGAAGAAATTGCTGCCTTAAGCAGGGCCGGCTTTAGGCCAATTCAACCAATTCCCCTGAATCGGGCCCCGCCCCTAAGAGGGCCCCACGCCCAAGCCCCAGTATGGTGTACCAGCAAGAGCCGGTGCGCTGTACCAGGGTGGCCTGGCTTCCCTAGGGGGCAATTTAAAGGGCCTGGGGCTCCCCTCCTTCCACCGCCGCAGCCCTTTAAATACCCCAGGGAGCCCTGGGGAAGCGGCAGGGCTCCTACAGCTATTTAAATGACCAGAGCGGCAGAGGCAGCTGGAGCCCCAGGCCCCTTAAATTGCCACCAGAGCCCCACTGCTGGAGCCCTCAGGGCTCTGGGGGCTATTTAAAAAGTCCGGGGCTTCCATTGCTTCTACCGCCCCAGCCCTCCCCCAGGGCTCCCGTGGCTATTTAAAGGGCCAGGGCAGTAGAAGCAGGGGAGCCCTGGGCTCTTTAAATAGCTGTGGGAGCCCTGGGGTAGCGGGGGGCTCCGGGGGCTATTCAAAGGGCCAGGGCTTCAGCTGTCTCTGCCGCCCCGGGTCATTTAAATAGCTGCAGGAGCCCTGCCACTTCCCCAGGGCTCCCTCGGCTATTTAAAGGGCCAGGACGGTGGAAGCAGGGGAGCCCTGGGCCCTTTAAATAGCCCCCGAGCCCTGGGCTGCTGTTGCTACCCCAGTCGGGGAGGGAGGAGGAGGGGCACTCCCCGTACAGGGTGGACTGTACCCGTACCCCCTGCCCGCAGCCAGCCCTTGCCTGCAGCCAGTCCCTGTCTCCAGCCAGCCCCGCACCCCCTGCCCTGCCTCCAGCCCCTGTCTCCAGTCAACCCCTGCACCCCTTGCCCTGCCTGCAGCCAGACCCTACCTCCAGTCAGCCCCTGTCCTGCCTCCAACCAGCCCCATGTCCACTGGTGCCCTGCAGTTCCCAGGGCAGTGACTTTGCACACCTGCTTCAATGAGGAGGGCAGGGAGCAGCTGGGATCCAGACATGTGCACACCTTAGGGTGACCAGACAGCAAGTGTGAATAATCAGGACAGGGGGTGGGGGGTAATAGGATCTTATATAAGAAAAAGACCCAAAAATCGGGACTGTCCCTATAAAATCAGGACATCTGGTCACCCTAGCTCATCTCCAGGGAGTGGCGGGAACCCACACATGTGAAACGGAGCTCATTTCTAGTTCAGGCCCATCTACTTAAAAACGAACTTTAGGGTAGAGTTAACATACATCTGTATTTTCCCGGACATGTCAGGCTTTTTAGTTCTTAAATCGCTATCCGGAAAATACCGATGTATGGTAACCCTATTGGTACAAAAAATATATACTGTGGCACATCCCTTAAATCAGAATTTTTTATAGAGAGCTGGTTGCAAAGATATGAAAGGCTTTTTTTTTTTTTACATTTTTTTTTTTTTAGTCATCTCTGCCAGCGCCCCGCTGAAAATTTTCAGATTGGGCACCATGCTTCCTAAAGCTGGCCCTGGCCTTAAGGGATTCAAAGGCTGATTATCCTTGAGCATGTATTCTGTGTAGCAGTTTATCTTACTGCAAACAGCACTGTCTTAAAGTGTAATTCTAAAAATACCTGTTATCAGAGGAAACACTGATTCCTGGAGATGACAGACCTTGACTGTCCAAGTCAGAAAACAGTCAAATAAAAACAAACGTGATCATACAACTTGGCAAGTACAAAATCAGTGAGATAAGAGTCATACAGGACAGATTAGAATTGAAACAACATTGTCTTTGCCTCCTAATTTGTGAAAATAGAAAGTCATTGGGCACAAAACAAATCTAAATTGAAAATCATACCATAGGTGCTAAGCATTGCATGAGTTTTTGTATAGGCTAAATTAAATACCTCCAAAAGTAATAAATCCAGCTGGGATGCATGGAAGTGACTTCCTTTCTGCTAAAGTGCTCAAAATTAATTACCAGTATAGGATTTCTTCGCTCATTGATCCCCTGGTAAATGTTAGCCCAGACATGGAGAGGCAAGTATCTAGATTAGCATCTCAACACCAATCTTAATAGCTGCTCAAAAACAAGTATTTCTGAATAAATCTAAGATTTTAGATTCTTTAGGATAAAGACGAATATAACTAGATACAAATGGAAAATAGATTTGATTTTTTAATAGAAATAAATCTGGATAAATTAGGATGAAGCATCAATTAGGTTAGTGCTAGATAAGATTAAACTGAATAGGGAAGTTGAGCCTGCATGACTTTTCACTCTGGGGCTGGAGCTCCTCTGCTCCAGTTCTGCTTCCCTAATACTGACCAGAAGCGATCTCCCTCTCCTAGCGGAAGGAAGATCACGGTCTCTGTGTTTATTCAATACTCATCTCTCTATTTCAGAAAGCAAGGAAATTGAGCTATGGAAAAGGAAGCAGTACAGTGTGAATCAACCCCTAGCAAAGCTGAGAGTCATTAGGAAATGGAACTTGCAACAGAAGCTACCCACATGAATTCAGCCTCACCTATTCACCAGGCAGTTGCAAAGTTAGTATTGCAGAAAGAAACAGTAGAGGGGTTTTAAGATAAATTAGTGTAAAGGCACAGTAATACCTTTAAATAGGAGTCTATCAAAGAGGGAGATGCATTGGCAATTAGAGACAGAGGTTATACAGAAAAGGTTTGACTACTAGAAATGGGTAAAATTGTTCAAACAAAACTTTTTTCAGTTGACCAAAATTTTTTTGCAAATGCACGTCAAATGGTTTTGCTTGAGGGAAAAGAAATAAAAATTACAAAATACCAAACGTTGACATTTTCAAAACTGAATATTTTATTTTTTTATTTGAAATTACATTTTGTGTAGAAATTTACTTCAATTTTATGTTAAAATTGAAGATTAAAAAAGCTCAAATGAAAGGAAACATTTCACTTTGGGTCAACCAAAATGTTTCATTTGACAAACTATTTTTCTTACCACAGCCATTCTGGTTTGGATTGCTTTTTACATTACACAATTTGCAATGGTTTGGGCACATGTCTTGGCATAGGCATAGCATGACTGACTCTTCCAATAAGACTGTTTTGATGTTCCATCAATGAGTGTAGCCCATATGCCAAAGTTCTGAAAGCAGCAGACCCATTCTCCCTCCATCCCCTTTGCCTGCAGGCTCACAGGGTATAGTGTCTTCTCCTTCCATTTCCTACTGATTAGTGTGAGGCGTCTGCCATCTACTGACGATAAATATTGCCTGTGCTTTCATATTTCTGCCCAGTGTGTTTGGAAACTTAGTTTTAAATGCACCATCTGTCATCTTTGAGGTTTCAAGATTTTGGGTAAAATTCATCTTGGGAGTAACAACACTGATTTCACTTATCACAGCAGCCTCTCTTTTTGGTGTTGAAGAGAATGGATTATTAACAGCACATTATTTTTCCTCTGAGAGAGTGTCCCAGGAGGTTTGAGAGATATTACTGCCAAATGAAGGAATCCTTTCACATTACAGAAAAAAACACCACGCATTCAGGTTAAAAAAAAAAAGCTGTACTTATTCAGGATTAATCAGTACACTTTGGGATAGATGGAAATGACTACTCAATTACATTCAAAGGTTAGAGCTTTGTGTTGACTAGGCCTTCTGAGCTTTGTTTGGCCTGTGTGTGACCCTCTCAGAGGGAAGGGAATAATGTTGTCTGTCAGTATTTCTGTGTCGGTTCCCATGTTTCTTCTAAGTGATCTTCCTTACTTGTGACTCCCTCTCCCTACCAGCTGCACTATAGTGTACCTTGTGCTTGCATCTCTTAAAATCTTATAATAGTTCTGTTCAACAACATGACAAGTATTAGGCCCGATGTTGTTTCCACTGAAACCAGTGACACCAGCAATTGGCTCGTTGTGTTATTTTTAAAACACAATAAGGTAGCATGTCTGGCAGTTCCAGTGTTTGGGCCATTGCAAGACGATTTCTAGTCAGCATTGTAAAGAGCTTCACATTCATTGCATGCTAATTTGTGTGCTACCAAAACAAACTAAATGCCTTGAGTTACACAACTCTTTACTGACAGAAAACTGATGAAACAAAACAAAAGCCAGCAATGGAAGAATATGAATAGAAATCTCCTTGCTCAGAGCCTGTTGATCACCGGCGTAGATGTGTTACACACATTCAATGTGCATGCTGTTCCACAGACTCTCTCACAGCACATGCTTACTGTTTTTTTTTTTCTTTTTCATAGCCATAAATCCATGTCATGGCACCTGGCTGCTGATTCTGTCAATTGGCATTTCAATGGGTGTTTTCAAGTGGGGCTTGTCTGGAAAGCACTCTTCGACCTTTTTGTCTGTTGATGTAACATGCTTTTGTCACTTGATGGCCCTGACTTTCTGTCCTGAAGTTGATGGAAATTGTTTGTGTCTTGCAAACCAAGCTGGACACTAAAGGCTCCCAAAGCCTCCAATTTTGTGGGTGGGGGTGGACTAAAAATGTAAAAGAGAATCTCCCTTTTTGAAAAGTCAGGCTGTTAATGAATAAGCATGTGGCTGTGGCGGAGGAGTGTCCAGGGATAAAGCAGCCCCATCTCCAGGGTTCCCCTCAAAGGGCCTACACCCTCATGCTGCATCCGGTGAGATCTGTAAGTGTAAGTGTAACCTTGGAAAATGAGCCCATGAGATACCAATTCTTCCCCTACTGAAGCCCAATCATGAGGTTAGGCTCAAACTAATAATTTTGATTTTAACCAACACAAACAATGGTTCAAAAATTAGTTTTTATTCTTTAGAATTGTCCCTTACTATTAACTATTTGATTTTAGATCCAAATCAATTTTACTACAAACCTTAAGAATGAAGCATAAGCTCTAAAGCAGCTTGTAGCAGAATAGCTTCGTCCATTAAAATGTGTCAGTGTAACGATTTGGAAAGAAGACAGTCTGTGTATTTGTATGTATATAAAATGTAAACAAGAATAGTTTGACCTTTTCTGTATTGATGTAAACAGGGAAGGATGTGTCTTAATGATTCCCTTAATCCTGTTGTACAATCAAATTATTGTTCAGAGTCGCAGAAGAATGACAACACACAAACAAGTAGACTGCCACAGTACATTTATTTTTTGTTTAGCAAATTACAGTGGCAAAGGGGGCATTTCTTGGGGAAACTGATAGCTAGCTGATGCTAATATTCAGGAACTGTTTACTGATTTCCAGTAATTTTTTGTGAAACAGGACAATGCTGTTTAGCATGCATTCAGATACTGTAGTGAGAAGAGCATTATAATGCAAATTAGATAAAAATGGCCTGTGGGACATATAGCTACAGAACAAAATTGAAGCCTTATCCAGCAAATCTTCACTAAGGAGTCATCCTCCTCTATGCAAATATTCTCATTGACTTGGATGACTTTAATAAGAGTATTTGCATAAGTAAAGGTTTGCAGGGTCAGGCCCTTGCTACAGTCTTTCTGGCTAGTGAAGACACAGAGCAGCATAAGCAGGGAAACAAAGACAACCTATAACACGTATGTAATGCGCCTAATTTTGGCCAAGTTGAATATTTGCTGTTACCTCTGGTTCTTTAAAAGACAGAATGTTACTAACAGCAGCCTGATGCTTAAGACGCTACATGGGCGGGCAGCCAGGGCGGTCCTTAGGCATAGGCAAAGTAGGCAAATGCGTAGGGCCTCACTTTGCCTGCGGGGCACCACTCTGCAGGCAGCCCAGACAGACGGGAAGCAGTGGAGCATGTAGGAGCAGGGCTGCTGGGTCCTAGAGAGAGCAGAATGCTGCACAGTCTGAGGAATGGGATTGGCTGGGGTCTCTGGGAAGGGGAGGGGGTAAGGGTTGGGGAAGGAGCTCACCTGCGAGTGTGACTCTTGTTGACTCTTTCCCCCCCCCTGTCTGAGTGAAGTGAGCAGACTCTGTGGCCTCTGGAACCCCTATTCCTTTGTTGTCTCCAACCATTCTTCTCCCCCTGCCCCATGGACCATCCCTCCTTTCTCCCTCCTCCCAGGAGCACTCTCTTCTCTCCTCCTCCGCAGGGCGGGTTGGGTGAGTGCTGGGATAGGCTGGGGTTAGCAGGCTCGACTAGCCTGTCTGTTGAGGAATGGAAAGTTGAAAGTAACTCACTCTCATACTCACGGCAATGCGGGTGCACCAGGATGGAATTGAACACAGGCTTGGCTGGGATTAGCCAGTCGTCTGTGAAAACAGTCAGGAGGATGTGGCTACAGTGATCGACTATTCCGTATTTTATAGTGACCAGTCCAATTTTTGGGTCTATTTGTCTTAATTAGGCTCCTTTTCCCCCCTCCGCGAGTCCTTTCCTGATTTTTCACCTTTCTGTCTGTGCACTCTAGGTGGGTCATTTATCTGCCCGGCTGGGCTTAAGTTTAAATTAAAAGGGGGGACAAAGCCCCAACTAATCGCACTGGCCTATAAAAGAATTCAGACATCATAAAAGAAGATAAATAGAACCACGCCTACGCTGGGGAGTGCCCTCTCCCCCGGCTGCAGAGCTGGGCCAGCTGATTCTCCATCATTTTTTCATCGGGGGAGCTTGCACAGGGCGGATGGCTCCTGTGCCTCCTATGGGTGCCTTGTCCTGGAAATCCACGGCCACCACCGCCCGAGATGCTGTGCTAACTTCACCCATGGTGGGGTCGACGCCCAGACTCATAAGGATCCTGTGTCAGGTGGTCCCACTGCTGTGTGCATTGGACCTGAGGGTTTGCTCCTGGACTTGTTGCCATCTGCCACCCCAAATGGTGGATTTTGGCGGTCCTGCAGTTTTGTTTTCCACCTATCATCTCTCTCACTGCAGCTTTGGTACCCGCAGCGCTGGGGTGAGCCAAGCCATGGGTGTGGTGGGGTGGGGGGGAAACAGTACTGTGTTTGCCATTTAGATTTAGCTCATAACCAACTTGTTGTGCCAAAATTTTTGCTAACAACCCCTGAATTCAATTCAATATTTTTTTTTCATTTTTTTAAATCAATATCTTAGCCAAATAACAGAATTGAAAATTAAGTTGTTTTGACAATTTATTAGTGACAGGTTTCGGCGTTTGAGAGCAGGCGAGTGGGCCAGTTTCTATCAGGAAACAAAAAAATGTTAGACTGACTTTCCTCTAGCCTGTACCCTGCTAGAAGCCCCTCCAAACAAACTGTAATCATCTCATCTCGCGTTACTAGCTGTACTAAAGCTAGGGGTCGGCAACCACGGCACAACGTTGTCAAAGGCTGCAGGTGAGCTGCTTTTTTTGATGGTATGCATGCGGCAGGGCTGAAGACGGCTCACAGCTAGTCCATCAGCATTACAGTGTGCTTAATTAAGTTAAACTGGTTTTAATAACGTGAATGTGGCAAGTTTTCCAATACTGTAAGCTTATGTTTGTATTGCTAAGAGCAGATCAGGCACAGGGGCACCAGTTTAATAATCTCGCCTAGGGCACCATAAATCCTAAGGCTGGCCCTGTGGGCAGCCACAGTGGAGTGAAGAGTAAAGGAAAAGAATTTTTTCTGAAATAGAAAGATTGACGATATTCTACATTGAGCTGCCTGAGATAGACTGTCACCAGAAGCTGACTGTAAGAGAAAATGGGATTACATGTGATCAGCTGGTTGGAAACTGGACCATCAGCTTCAGTTTTTTTAGTTTTACTGTTCATCAGCAGTGTCTGCATTTTGCCATTCTTTGCTGGTTGAGCTGAAAGAAGTTTAGAGCTATGAATGAACAATTTAGTATTCTCCTGCCAGGTGCTGAATCATCACTCTAAGCTTCTGTAACAGTCATTAGCCTACATGGCCATTTGAAAAAAAAACAATGCTCCGGAGCTGGACCCAGGAAAAATAAAGTATATTCAGAAATCTAATAGCTGTCAATCTCTATATAAGAGAAGAGGGAAAATAAGTACAAGGCTCTGCAATTTCTTTACAAGATGTATGAAAATATCTAATTTTATACATCTACAATGAAATTCAGATTCAGTCATCACCGTTTACAAGTACATTTCTGTAAATCCAATCCTGCTGCTTATGCACATAAAGCTTTACTGTTAAGGATCAGCTGGCCTCAGGTCATAAGGATTACATTCTAAGTAGCTAAGTCAGCAAGGCCAATGTGGTTCTCTCACTCTCTCTTCTTATACTAAAATATTCAGCTCGACTACGTTCAGTACAACAAGGTAGAAATCTTGTGGTGTATTGGAAAAAATGCTAACAAGAAGCCAGGGCAACTGACTGAATAGTTCAAAGTTCCTCAGTGTATACTCTCAAATCTCCTGAAAAGGAAGAAAAATACTTAGAGACAGGTTGCCCTTTTGGAATTTAGACTACAAGCAGAAACAAGATAAGGAGATGGAAGAAGATCAGATGGTATTAAATTGAGCAGCCATATCTCTATGTAGTCTGCTGCTGATCCAGGGAACTAGTAATCCTGTAGCAGAAAGGGGTAAATTAGTCTGCAGAGCCAGGCGTGGCTCTATTTATTTTGCCGCCCTAAGCACGGCAGTCAGGCGGCTTTCAGCAGCATGCCTGCAGGAGGTCCACTGGTAATGACAATTCGGCGGCATGCCTGCGGGAGGTCCGCCAGTCCCACACCTTCAGCCAAATTGCCGCCAAAACAGCAGGACCAGCGGACCTCCAGCAGGCCTGCTGCCGAAGGCAGCCTGACTGATGCCCTCACAGCAACCGGCAGGCCGCCCCCCGCACTTGGTCTGCTGGCTGGAGCCGCTCCTGTGCAGAGCAACAAAACAACTTAATGACAAGGAAAAGGACGCAGACTTCAGTGCATTCAGGGCCTGCAAAACTTAGATTTTTACCTCTCCATCTGTGTGAGCATAATAAAGAACACACCTAGAGTGATGATGGGACTGGGCTGTATCAGAAAGGGGATGCTAACTTTAAAAGACTTTCCTGACCTGAGGTGATGATGGAAGAAAGAAAAAATAATTGCCAGACTACAGTGGAAAAGATATACTTTTGCTATGGGAAAATCTCCATTACCTCCATTGTTTTCATGGAATTAATAACCTACTGTACCTGTTGAATACAAAGGCAATGGAAATGTCTGGATGGCTGCAGCTGGGTTTTACTGGCTTAAGATGTAACACAGTTTTCAGTTTTGAAAGATAAAAGTGTTGTGCCTGTTATTTGCCAGTCAAAAACATTGCTTCTTTCCACATATGGAAAAAAGCCAGGAACATCCCTTACACTGGGGTTTAGTGCAAGCATTCTTAAACCTTTCCGTTCACTTTTTGCAAACCAAAGTGAACGAGGGGATACACATGGAGATCTGCTGCCTGAAATGGATGATGGATGCAAGGTTAACTTACTTAGTGCATTTCACATGATTATTACTGCCGGTTGTGCTGTTTCACAGTCATGCATTGCAAACTGTTTCCATGAAATGTGAGTCCATGGGCCAGTCACTTGATAAAAACAATTGAGATGAAGACATTTTCCAACAGGGTGGATACATAAGAGTTTAATATGCTTGCATATCTGCAACACAGTGAAATTGACCAGGAGGAGCTCAAAGATTCAGACATAAGATTCAGACATGTCTACACTGCAATTAGACACCCACAGCTGACTCTGGCTCAGACTAGGGGGCTGTTTAATTGCAATGTAGACCCTCCTACCTCACAGGGTCCTAGAGCATGGGCTGCAGAAATGCAGCAGGAGGAGAATGGAGGTGAGACTATAGAGAACAAGGAAGGGATCTTTGCTATGCCAAACTGCAAGAATATAGAAGTAAGTGTGTGTAGCTGTACGTCTTCTTGTTATTGAAAGGGGGAAAGTCTCTGAATGATACTCACTGGTGCTCATTTTAGAATTTGTACTGTCTGCTTCTGCATTCTGTAAATGCCCCTGGACAGCAAAAGAAAGCTATTTTCTTCTTTGTGCCAGTAACTTGTAGTAGGGGAAGGTGGGGGTGAATGTTGTACAGTATAACATTATACACTTGTTCCATCTGCTAGTAGAGAGGTAGGCTGGTTACAACTGTGTAAAGTACAGTACTTTTAATGGGAAGGTGTTTTTGTAACTAATAACGTCACTGCTATACAGAGCAGTTCTACTTTGTGTGCAAACTCTTGCCATTCAGTGCTCTACTCTGGGATTTACAATGCAATTGTGAACAGAATATAGGGTTTAACTATGTACATGTAGCCTATTCAGTTGCATCTGAACGTTTAATAAAGTATGAAATCGGATAAAATTGACATCACATGTCATTTGAGGTATTTGGCACACGGATCATTTAGATACAGGGATCAGAGGCTATGTTGTCCAAACTGACCCAAATAACTGATCACCTTTGCTGCTCAGAACTCAGCTCTCTTCCTTGGTCTTTTCCCCTGCTCTAATCACTGTACCACAGGCAGAATGCTGACAGCCTACTTTATGTTGTTGATTAAGAACCTAAGCTTAGACAATCCTTCTGTCATGGGGCCTGCTCACTTCTAGTGTGTTTTCTCCTGGTCGCTCTGCAGATTAGCTGATTCCAGGTCAGACACCTCTTTTCCGCCTCCCGCCATCTGCCCTGTTTCCTCTTCCTGGCTCTGAGCAAGGCAAGCTGCTTTGTATTCATGTCTTAGCCCTCCTGCCAAGTCACACCTGTCCTTCCCTTTCAGGGTATCAAAGTATCTTCTTCCTATTCACTGCCCAGCTACTGCCACTTCCCCACTGGCTAGTAAGGGAACCTGGGCCTACCCTCTACCCAAGGACCCTCTAAATCAGCAGCCAAGGTCTTTTGCATTCTGGACCTTAGCTGCCTTACTGAGCAGCAAGCTCCCTCACTTCTCTGGGTTTGCTAGCCCCAAAACTCTCCTCCCAGGGAGTAACTACAGGTTACTTTGGCCCAAGAACCCCAATCAGACCTCCCTTCTCTCAGAAAGTAACAGCAGACTACTTCCCTGCACCCATCCTGTCTTTATAAACTCAGCTCAGCTGTGCCTCCTCATCTGGGCTCCCTCATTATTCAGTCAGGTGATTACTTAAGCTGACCTGTCCGGTTAATTAGCCCTCTTCTCAACTTACATTAACTTCTTCAGTGCTAGTGTAGGGGTGAACACCCCATCACACCCTCCATGGGCCAGATCACCTCAATAACTCCAGAACAGACCAATACTGGTTTAACTTAAAACAGGGAAGAGAGTCAGAGAATTGATGGAAATAAAATTAAAACATGGAGTTTAATATCTAACATTAAAACAAACATCACAGGGTAAGCAGTACGGCTCTTAAAATACGGATTAAGTAAAAATCAAAGACTCTTTCATCCTGAGGTTAGCAATGTCGCTGTTTCATTTTCAGGACTGAATCTGCTTGGTCCCACTCAGTAGAAAGTCTCATGGCTTCCCTAGTATCCATAGCAATGGACCCCTGTGTCCACAGGGTAACTCATATGGCCACCTTACTGGTCAGTTTGGATATGCCTACATTGCAATAAAACACTTGTGCCAGGCCCATGTCAGCTGACTCAGATTCGCAGGGCTCAGGCTGTGGGGCTATACATTTGCAATGTAGATGGTTCGGCTGGAGCCTGGAACCCCACAAGGAGAGAGGGTTCCCAAGACCGAATGTCTACACTAAAGTTTTATACCCCTGAGGCCTGTGAGCCACCCATGGGTGTTTTACTGCAGTGTGACATACCCTTTGGGGGTGATTTAAGCATTTTTCAAAACCTCTGAGGGTCATTAAGCCTCCTCTTTTGTGTTTTTTCTCCTTCCCTCAAAACTCTTATAGCTATCAGTTTAATGACTTCCAATCAAACTTTCAGGCTTTTGTCCTGTTCATTCAGGTTACCTTATCACACAGTGCTAATGGCTCCTTTCCTGGCCATAAAGCATTCTGTGATCTTTCCAGAAAACCCAGACCACTGTATCACCAAATTCTACCATCCAGATAGGCTGAATTTGGATCTAAGACACTAGGTTTACATGAAGGAAGAATTTGGCACGTGGATTCTGAGTATTCCAAACTAAGGCTATAATTATAAAGTAATAGTGTGAGTGAACTTTTACCCCTGCATGGAGCCCTATGGCTTTCATCCATTGCACCTCCAGTGGTCCACTCATAGAATCAGAGCTAATGACACTCATAGCAGCTATTGTTCAGCAAATGCCATCATGAAAACCTAAGACAAAGGGATTTAATTTATTGTTTTAGTATTTTAAGTTAATGTTGTGTGTTAAATTAACAGCCAGGGAAGGTCCCCATCTGACAGTAACTGTTAGTGAGGGGTCCTCTGCTTATACACAGAAGGAGATTAGTACACACAGCCACAGCAGATGCTTTTCTAGCTTCCCCCACTGGTAACTCAAACCTCATTGGAAGAACTACCTCTGAGGCTTAGATCATAAGTCAGTCTCCATTTCTAGTCAGAAGCTGCTAGCTCATACTTTGCGTGCTAATGGAATGGCTCAAATAGAACAAAAAGGAAAGAGCACATAATGAAATAAGTTTAGCAGCAGCACTTGCACTGGATACAATCTGTGAAAACTCAGTCATGGCATCAAAGCAAACTTGCTCCCAAATACTAAACTGAAATGCGGGCAACATTTTAAACTGATAAATTTATATATATAGAAATTAGGAGAACATGAGCATATGAATATTACTAAAATTAGGAAAATCTGAAGGAAAACATATAATGTAACAGGGCTAATAAAACATTTGTTCTGTAATATGGATGGAGTACTTCTAGAATATGCCCTCAAAATATGATGGATAGATAGCTAACCATACTAAAAAGATTTCTTATGTAGTTCAGCCTGGATGGTATATAAGTAATTTGAGACAATTTGGTATAAATATGAGGATTGGTAAGACTGAATTCATTCTGGAGTACTATATTGACTGGATCATGACTTCAGAGGAGGCCAGAAAAAGTGATGCATTAAAACATTTTATTTTAGGTAAAAACCTCATATTGCATGCAGTTTTCTTTTTTTTTAGCTCCGTGCAATAATCCTTGCAAGGCACATAGTACTCCCACTCTGAGCGTGATCAAAGGCAACCAATATATCAATAAGCTAAAGAAGACTAAAATATACACTCCATTCTCTCTTAGCTGTATTCTCGTTTAACAGGGGAGAAGCAGTAGGTTCTGCTCTTTACAAGAGAAGAATTCCCCCACTCCCTCATGAGATGGATATTTAAGGGGTTCCCTTCCCAATCTCTATTTTTGTATCTACAGATCTGCATCTGCATTGTGTGGGCACAAGTGAGAGGATTTAGGAGGGAGATTATCAAAGGGGGGAGTTAGGCATGCAACCTCCTGTTGACTCTCATTAGGCATTTGACACTTGGCTCCACTTTGTCCCTTTGAATATCTCCCCTTAACCATCTATTTTATTTGTGGGATCAATCAGATACTGTAGTTAGATGCCTAAATATTCAAATACAGGGACAAAAACAGAGGCCATTTTTAAAAGCAAGTCCCTATAAAGTTATTTTAGCATTACTAATTCTAGGCTAGATTGTGCCATTTAGGCACAACCCATATTATGGGCTAATGCAGAGCCTCAGAACCCCTCAGAACATGCAGAACAATGACATTCTATCTCAGTGTGTAGCTTCTGCTCCCCACTACTGTAGGGCTTTGTAGGGTGCAGCTATCCCCGACCCTGTTGGTTGACTTTGCTGTGCAGTGGAAAGGGAGGTGAAACCATGGCTCCACCTCCTCTCAGCTTTATTGAAGGCACACTGAGCCCACAAGACAAGCTGGAGAGACTCTGCCAGCCCATAGTACTGGAGTGTAATTCTGCCCAGCCTTCACAGATAGTGCAAGGGCTAGAAGCTCTTTTTGCCCACTTCACCCTGAACACTTGTACCCATGTTAGGAAGAATCTGGTCTTTTGTGATTGCTATGAATCTCAGTAAATGTGCTTTACAAATACAGAACCCTGCTATTGAGGATTGTATTTAAATGGTCAAGATACCTTATTGTTCTTGTTGCATATATACAGTGCATTGGTTCTCTGTTGTATCAAGGTACTGTAACATATCTGAAGAATTTAGTCATACCAAAAAAACAAACAAACCACATAACACTTTAGATTAGGTGCTAATCACAGAAATAGTTTGATGTACTGTAGTGTTAATTATTTAGTAGTAGATTGGAGATCTTCATTCGTTCTGGATTCCAGTAATTGGATGGTAAAGAGAGACCTTGTTTGCTAGACTAGAGGTAGCCTGACTCTTGTGGAAATGATAGTATGTGATCTGACAAGGTCAGATTGACATTTGAAATAATTCTTCAGATGAAAGATCTGGAAGTAATGAAGACAGGTGTATTTCTCCAAAGCAGATTGAGGTTACCAAGAATTTTAGCCTTGAAAAAGACCCAAAAGACATTTTACTGCTTTAAAATTCCAATTTTTGCATAAATTAAAAATAGTTTCATACTGTTTCTGACTGCAGGAAAATCTGGCCACACTTGAAGTCAAGAGCAAAACTCTCATTGACTTCAGTGGAACCAGGAATTAACCCTGATATTTTCTTTACTGGCTTATTCTTTTAATTACTTAAACCACAAACTTTAATATTGGAAGGTCACCTAGCTTTTTAATACTGAAATATTAGTTTGATCTGAATAGATATGTTTATCAATCCTGCTTGATAAAATCTGTCGGAAACAAAAACTTGGTTTCTGGAATTACCTAGTTTTAATGTTTACAACAATTTATTAATGTAATTGTATTACTTATTAGTCAGTCTTTGGTGTCCAGCAATAAATATTTTACAAAAGAACTCCTGATTTACTGTGTTTTCACTTTCTATACATAAACAGCAAATACTACGCGGTCAAAAACAAAAGTCTGTTGTGTCATGAGTAATATGTATTAGAATGTACAACTTTTCTGGACCTCACCATTTCTTCCTGCAATTAGACCCTTGGAATTCCTAATGTAATAATAGAACAGTGAGTCTTATTTTAACTTTTTCAAACTTCTGTGACTACAAGTTATACGTCAATTTCACCAGTGATACTAGCTTCCCATTAGCAGTATTTTATAATGGTGGTCCACATTCTTCTGATTACTACTCTGAATAATAAGACTATTCAGTCATGTAAAATGTTTTACCTAAAGTGGGGAGGGATAACTCAGTGGTTTGCACATTGGCCTGCTAAACCCAGAGTTGTGAGTTCAATCCTTGAAGGGGCCATTTAGGGATCTGGGGCAAAAATCTGTCTGGGGATTGGTCCTGCTTCAAGTAGGGGGTTGGACTAGATGACCTCCTGAGGTCCTTTCTAACCCTGATATTCCTTGAATTATGGGACATGATGAATACTGTATAGGACAAGGATAGTAGAAAATGGAAACTAGATCCCACTATTTTAGGGGGGGTTATCAATGTTAACTAGACTAATACATCCAAAGCCTATTTGAGCACATTCAATAAATAAACCTAGCTCTTATATAACACTTTTCATCAGCTGCTTTAAAAAATGTTACTAAGGAATGCAATATAAGGACAAAAATGCCAGTTCACAGTTTTTTCAAAAACATTTACCTCTGTCCTCAGTTATATTAGGGATAATACTGCCATGCTGCCCTAAAGCTACTGTAGATGACTATGGGGAAATAATCTCATCACAGAGGAATCCTCTGATTCATACAGCAGGCTCCACAGAGCTCCTACATCATATTCCAATATAGGCATGGGAAGTAGGGGTGCAGGGGATACTGCAGCATCCCCAGGTTTTGCACAGGGTCCTGGCTGCCAGCTCTGTGCCTGCCTGCTGCCCAGGATCCCCCCTGCCAGTTCCAGGACTTGCCTGCCAGCTCTGTGCCCGGGACTCAGCTCTCAGCCCACATGCAGGGTCCTGGTTGTTGGCCCCACACCCAGGGTTCCACACACACCCCTTGCTGTGGCCCCAGCCTTGGACCTTACTCCTGTCCATGTGTCATCCCCCCTGAAGCCATGGCCATGCTCCTGGCTTCAGCTCTAGGGGCCACTGAGGGATGTGGAGAGGGTAAGGGTTGGTGCAGCTCAGCACCCCCACTCTGTTCCAGCATCACTGCATTCCAGGGACAGCATGCAGAAAGCAGATGATGGAAGGAAGGCAGGTCTGTTGCATCCTTATACTACAACCATCCTTGGCTGCTATACCCACCCTCCAACCTCAGCTGGCAGCCTGTATAATTTAAATGAGCCCTCAGGGTTGATTAACATTAGACTAGAATATCAGGGTTAGAAGGGATCTTAGGAGGTCATCTAGTCCAACCCCCTACTCAAAGCAGGCCCAATCCCCAGACATATTTTTTGCCCCTGATCCCTAAACGGCCCCCTTGAAGGTTGAACTTACAACATCGGGTTTAGCAGCCTAACACTCAAACCACTGAGCTATGCCTCCCCACCATTTTAAGGTTAATTATGTTCATATTTTTATTACTCTCTACTCCATCTTACTAATAAAACTGACATCATTAAAAAGTTGCTTTGGTGTGCTAGATTGTTGATTATGCAGTGTGCCTTTCACCGGTTGGGTGCAATCCACCACTTCTCAGGTGTCTGCATTTTGATGGTGTATGTAACTATGACACAACACTGCAGCTTTTATTCATGAAAAACATAAACTGAACTCAACAGAAATACAGATTGCTAGGTCAGGCCCATAGACTGAAATGTGGTAGAGTACAGGGTGTGAAAAATGGAGGGAGCCATGACTATTGTGGGCATCTCAATGCTTGAAGCTTCGCCGCAAGTAGTCACAGCTCAACAATCACACTCCCCAAAATCATAAGGTTGGCTTAAAACACATGGCGATCTAAGAAACAATGCATGTGGACATCCTCCATTCAGCTTCCCTGTAACTATGTCTTACAGGCCCAACCCACCTTCCACCCACTCACACCATCCTCACCCCCAAAGGTCCTTCTGAGTCCACACATAACCATTAGGGTGACCAATGTCCCGATTTTATACGGACAGTCCCAATTTTTGGGTCTTTGTCTTATATAGGCTCCTATTACCCTCCACGCCCATCCTGATCTTTCACACTTGCTGTTTGGTCACCCTAATACTCATGACCCCTTCCAGTTCTCAGAGCCTCCTTCTCTGACCCTACACAGCTCTGCCTCCTGCCACAGAACCTCCGCACTTCCGCAACCCCTCCCCTGTGTCCTGCCCCACCCACTCCCTGAGACCTCTCCCACCCTCCCTTCGCTGCCCTGCCCCCCTAACTGAGCCTCTGCAGCCCCAGCAGTCGATGCCCCGCCCACTCACTGAGCCCTCTCAAGCCCCGCCCCTCGGTGCCCCGCCCAATCACTGGGTCTTCCCACAGCCCCTCCCCTCTGTGCCCCGCCCCCTCACTAAGCCCTGCCCAGTCCCTCCGCCTGTGCCCCGTCCTCTCACTGAACCCTCTCCACCCCACCCCCCTGTGCCCCGCCCACTCACTGAGCCCTCCCGCAGCCCCTCTCTGCCGTGGCCACTCACTGCTGCTCTCCGATTTGCGCATGCGCATGTAGGCTGCTGGTCGGTAAGGGAGGGGCAGTTTCGGGACGGGAAAAGGGACGGGGAGAGTCAGCTGACAAGGTCTCGTGACAGTGTGGGAACCGACTGTGCTTGCGCATAGAAGGCGTTTCGCTGCCGGAGTGAAAATGGCGGCGTCCAGCGCCAGAGTCTGAACGGCTCAGAGAAAGGGGGCGCAGCAGCTGCAGGGTGGGTGCTGCGCTCGGTGACGGCAGCAGCTTCTGGGTCTGCCCGCCGCCCTTATCTTCAGCGCCGGCTGCGGCCGGGGGAGTCCGGGCAGCGCAGCTCTTCGGCCAGGTAAATCCCTCGGGGCTCAGCGCCTGCGTGAGTAGCGGAATCCCGGGGTGTCCGGACCGCGCCTGGCTCGCTCGGAGCGTGTGTGACTCCCGCTTGTCACACACTCACCGGGCGCCTACCCCTTCCTGCCCCAGGGAGGCTGTCATACCCCCTCCTTGCCCCAGCACCTCACTCCCTCCTGTCCCATTTGGAGGGGCGTGGGATAGAGGAGGCTCATATACATCTCTTGCCTCACCTGGAGGAGGATGGTACCGGGGAGGCTGTCATACACCCAGCGAAATCCCCTCTTTCTTCCTCCTTCCCCCCTCTTCTGAAAGAGGCTGTGACGCTTGCCAGAAACTCCTCCCCAACTTTCCTTTTCCCTGACATCAGGAGAGACGGTAACACACACAGCAGAATCTGCTCCTCCCTGTGTTGGCTGAATCAGTTTTATCCCCCGAGGAGAGGAGTTAGCGGATGCCTGGCAAAATCTGTATCATCTTCTTCGAGGGGATACTAATAACCCCAATTAGAGTTTATTTTTACCCTTCACCTCTTTTCCTCCTCCCACACTGCAAGATCCAAATCTTTGGGCACCATGGTGCACTCTAGAAATAACTTGAGGGTGGGTCACTTATTGGGAGGGCGGGGGTCTCTGTCCTGAACAGGAAATTGGACTTCAGGCTTCAGCAGTATCTCTGAAGAGAACAAGCTAGATAAATGTATTTTAGTTCATACGATCTACCTAGTAAAGTGCGTTCTCCATTCAATCCTGATGAGTTTGCATCCCTTCCTACATCAAATGTTCCAGGTCATCTGCCTTCAAATGTGACTTAAGTTTGTTCAGCTTTTCCACTGTGAACTGTAGATGATATTAGAGGGGGAGAACCTGCTTTTGCTATTAGGAACTGTTGCTCTCAACTTCAGGGAAAGATTTGAGTTAGGGGATGTGAAATGATGGTAATTGAGACTAATAAAATATTCATACACAACTAAATTCTCTGCTGTTTGAGGGAACTGAAAACAGTGCTTGAAGATTAATCTGAAAGACATCTCCATTGTGCCCCTCCCCTCTTCCTTGCACACAAGTTAGACTTTTTTGCCAGAAGGGCTGAGAAGATAAAATTGAGTAAATGTTTCTCTTCTTACCGTTATTTAGTCTCATTTCTGGTGTTAATGATTATCTCAGGAAGTCTCTCTTCCTGTTTCCCTTCTTCAGTCTTGTAAATTGTGAGCCTCTGCTTCAGTTTATTTTTAGGAAAGATTTAAGTTTTGGGAATGAATTATTTGTTTCTGTTGGTGGTGGTATCTATGCTCAATATGAAGTCTAGGGGGTGGGAGTATGAGTGATTCTGGTTTCATCCATGAATTTCAAGTCGAGGGCATGTGAGGAGCTACTCTTCTCACTATCTGTTAAACCACTACTTCATTTAGTAGCAGCATTTTGCCAGTGCTCATTTCTAAAAATAATAATAATAAAAAACTATTTAAATGCTAAATTATACTGGGTTTTAGCCCAGATGACTTCATTAACTTGAAGCCTGGTCTAATCTGTATTTGTTATAGGGGGCCAAATTCTAAACCATAACATCAGTAATACATTCGGGTGAATATTTAAACTTCTTCGATAAACCATATTCAGCAACTTGCTGCAAATGGAAAGATAATGCTTAAAGATTCATAAAGTAAACACTTTCCCTACATAACCTATGAACATTTTTTCCAAATTATTTTTTGTTCTGTTTGCTGCTGCTCTCATTCTCCTTATCTCCATAAAGCAGCTTAGTTTTAAAAAACAATAAATCCTGTATGTATGTGTGACTGTTTCTTTGAATGGTCTAGGATTATACTTACTTGTCTCAGGGATTGAATCATCGAGTATTTTCTGAATGTTCAAACTCTTGGCATTTCAGGAACAGTTCTTCTTAATGGTCAAAATTTCAGATTTGACATAAATGATATCAAACTAAGGAGATCTGATGAGTATCACTTTAAAAAAACTTCTGCCCTTACTTTTAGTAACTTCATCCATAAATCTTAATCAATACTCATCTATAAACCTTAACTTCAAATATGTATAAAGGAGTAACTTCATAGTAACAAAAGTTTAATTTATGTGGCCTACACAGATGATAGTTAAAAGATCTGAAACATCATTTAAACAAATTTTGGAACATATCACTACAACTTAATTCAATAATGGAAAGTTTGCAACTCTATACCTCCTCTTAAGTCAAAATAAAAAAATCCACACTGTAGTCTTCATCCTGCACCAGGCAACTAAATTTGTAATATTAATTATTGAAAAATATCTATTTAAGATCATATTTTGGTTGTTTGATAGTCTCGCCATTTTGTATCTAGTCTTCCTTTTTCCCACACATGAATTATACCTCAAAATATTTTGATCTTGTTTCACAAGTTTTCCGTGAAAGAATTTTGGGCTGCACCAGTAACTTTTAAAATCCACCGTATATTGCAGGGGTAGGCAATCTATGGGAAGCTTGCCAAAGGTGGCATGCAAGCTGATTTTCAGTGGCACTCAAACTGCCTGGGTCCTGACCACCGGTCTGGGGGGTTCTGCATTTTAATTCAATTTTAAATGAAGCTTCTTAAACATTTTAAAAACCTATTTACTTTACATACAACAATAGGTTAGTTATATATTATAGACTTGTAGAAAGAGACCTTCTAAAAATGTTAAAATGTATTACTGGCACACACAACATTAAATTAGAGTGAATAAATGAAGACTCGGCACACCGCTTCTGAAAGGTTTGCCGACCCCAGGTATATAGTAAGAGACAAGCAATTGGATTTTCAAATAGTTGGATTTATTTCTTTCTAAACATCAACTCCTGAATGAAACAGGCTGCTGTTTTTAAAAACATGAAGTGGTAAAGTTTTGCCTGAGAGGTGCAGTGAGAGCATAGGTTTGTTTTACTTTTGAAAGTAAATAATTCAATACAGTAGTGGGAGAAAGGAGTGTTGCACAAAGGGGAGTGGTAGCTAGGATGATACTTAAGAGACTTGGCTGAAATGAAGCTTGCTTTTAGACAAAACAGTTGAAATTTTCTGGTATTTCTTAAGAGACTCGGTGAAAAGGAAATTGTTACTTTTCAAAGTCTTGTCCCTTTATAATTGTATAGAGGGAACTAACACCATTAAAAAGCAGAATGCGCTGTACAAAAAGCACTTTGTTTATATCACTTAGAGATAGCTTTAAGCAGTATCTTTTAGAGGTGCCATAAACTGTTTGTTTGGTTTTAGATCTTTAATAATCCTTGCAGGGTAGAGGACAGGTTTAGGAGGTTCCAGCCCATGTCAATTGACAAACATCTGTTTATCTGGAATGAACTCAGTCTATCAGTATTTTGACTCTCCTAATTTAAAACTGAGTCAAGGATCAAGTATACAGACTGTTTTAGAAAGCCTATTCCTATCCCCTCCCTCAGTCTCTTCAGTTAAGCCTCTTTCCAGCTGGTCTCCATTGTCTACTCCATCCTCTGCTCAGTCTTGCTCCCTTCTTTTGTTACTCCTTTTAGGTAATCCCTTCCTATCTTCCCTTGTCTCCCATTGATGCCTTACAGTACGCTTCATTAATTTCACCCCAGTATTACATAATAAAAAATTCATACACAGGTATGATACCTGCAAACCATCACCATTGGCTTTGGTTGTATGTTGCCCTTTCCCCACCCTGTGTCTGGCTTGTATAGATTGTATACTCCTTTTTTTTTTTGGTAGAGCGCTATTTTACTCTTTCAGGTCCTGCAGTGGTAGGCACTGTACAATCTTAGTAGGCCCCTATTTGCTACTGTAATGCAAATACTAAACATGTCACTTTGAAATACAGAAGATTGAAATAGCATAGAAATAGGCTTTTGGGGAGTTAAAAAAAATTTCACTGGCGGTTCAAATTTAGGCTCCAGTCCAAGCGCATGAGTAACTTATGCTTGAGAACTCTTCCATTGAATTCAGTGGAACTACTCACGAATGTGAAGTAACTTATATTTGAGTGTTTGGAGGATCAGGGCCCTAGTTTCTAACCATGAGTTATCAGCAGACTTCCCTGTCTAAAACAAAAACCTAAACAAAGATCCCTTTCCACTCTTAGCCAACACCTGATGGTGTCCAGTATTGCAAAAGTAAAATGGAACAGAAGGGTTAAAATTAGTGATGGCTTCTATACGTGCAACTCCCCTCCCCCACCCCGGTGAGTGTTTTATGTAAAAATCTTAAGGCAGGGAACACACAGCTTTTAAACTCTTTTGAACCCTTTGTAATAGGTACATGACACTAGTATCTTTTTAACTCAGTACTGTATACAGTGCAAGGAAAATGCAACACTCACTTTCCCAATATTTCATTCATTCTTACAATACTGTAACTGCAAAATATTGCTAAATAAACTTTCTTGGTCTTGTGGGAAGCTTGTTTAACTTCCATATAGTAGTTTTATAAAACCTGGAGAGTGCATTAGAAAGTGCCTGTGGAAACAAGTGGAGTATTCCATACTTCACTTTAACAAAAATAAAACAACTAGATGCCAAGTTGAAGATGGTATAGGTGATAGCTCAGTTGCATGTAATAGTAGTGCTAGATTTCAGTATTTTTCTGGCCTCCAACACTTAAACTGTGGTGGAGAACTATATGGATTACTGTGGTCCCTAAAAGCACCTGTCCTGATCAGATCCCAGTTCCGCTTTAGACACTGTAGAAACCCATTGAAAGAAAGTGTTAAAGACTGGCAACAATGAAGCTTTGCTTTTAGACAAAAAGGCTGAACATTTCTGGTAAAGAGAATCTCATGTCAGATTAAAACCTTTTTTTGGTAACTGACAAGATGTAACAGGTGAATGTAACTACCGGATGCAGGAGAGGTGAATAAGATGAGCATGATCTTGCAGTGACTGTGTATGTGATATAGTGCACCCCTACTTAGCTGTTATCACCTGGTTAGGCTAATTTAGTTCTAGCATCCTATTATGGGTGTATATAATGCAGTGTGACACACCTATGCTTTGGTAAATTAGTCTGTCATGCACTTGTATAGCCCCCATTATTATAGGACTGGTCTGCACTAAAGCTGTAAGTTAACTGAAGTAGCATAACTTAGGTCATGTAACTTACAAAACTGAAGTCTACACCGTGCTGTGTTAAGGGGAGGCACTCTCCTGCTGACTTACCTTCCACCTCTCAGATTTAGCCCATAGAATCTGAGCAACTCGCAATCTTTAGAGTGCCTTAGCCTTGCAGGTAGGGAAGTACAGCTACAATTATTCCATATTCTCACTTGATGAGATCTGAGGGGCACGGAGAGTCTCCTTTCCAGAGAACTTTGTCTAGTGACAGGAGTTACAGTTCCCCTCTCAGTTCTTGCGAGTTGGTAGGAAGCTTAAAACTGGGAAATGAATTCTGGTTTTGTCAAAGAATCATAGAAAGGTGGAGCTAGAAGGGACCTTGAGCAGTCATCTAATCTATATCCTTCTGCTGAGACAGTGACAGGTATATTTAGACCATCCCTGGCATGTGTTCAAAACCTCCAGTGGTGGGGATTCCACAACCACCTTGGGAACCTGCTCAAGTGCTTAACTATCTGTAGGTTAGATATTAGGAAAAATTAACTGTTTCTAAATCTCCTTGCTGCAGACTGCTGACAAGCAAACAGTCCATATCAAAGCTAAATAAACTTATGTTGGAGGTTTTTTCCTGAAGTACATTTACCTTTTTACATTAAGAGAACAGTTGCTGTGGATGGCTATTGGATGGCTCCAAAAGACTGTTCTAGTATTTATGTGCAGAAAACCTTAGTAAACTGCTAAGTATCCCAGTAGCAAACATTTGTGAAAGCAATTTATGGCTGTGTTCGATATTTTCATTAAAATAATTAAAAAGAGTAACATCAAAGTTGTAACATGCTGAGACAAAAGCCAAGAAAATCAAAATGATATATAACTCAGTCTTCCATTCACTAACTCAGTTCTCATTATCCTAACTTTTATTGGCTTGTGTCAGTAGATGCTTGAATAAATAACTAAATATTTCTGGAGTAAGTTGCCCAGGGGCCATGTAACCTGAATATTTCTCTTTAAAATGTGCTATTTGGTAAGATTGAAAGAATGGATGTATGTAGCCAGAGGGATATTAAACAAATGATTCATCTTCTCTTTGAGCTAATCATGGTTAGGAATATATCAGTTTGATGACTGTCACTGAACTGCTTTAATATCAGTGGGAGCCGTGAAGAACTCCAGAGATTTGAGATTGTTCCCTAAAATAATATTCCAGCATAGATACTGTTCAGCCCTTGGATACTGTTTGATAGAGCTGATATTAGACTACTTCATGGTTTTGCATCTCAGATTTAGTGAAATATTTCCCACAGTTTAGTCTTGATTCTGCTCTTGATTTTAAGTACTTGATGTTATTTACATTTCTAATTTACCTTAGACAAACAAGTATATAGATACATGTTCATAGGTATGCATGTAGGCTTATAGGAATAGGATTTTGTCGCCCTTGCCCTTGCCCTGAGGCTCTTACAACCTAAATGATCAATAACGCTGAGTGATGGCAAAAAAATTTGAAGGTGTGGGAAGGGAAATGTGAAGGCTAATATCTTGATTCTGTCCAAATGGATTGAATAGAGAATACCTTGTTCTCTGAAAATTGGCCCTAAGAATTGCAAGACATTCACAGTCTGCAGTACTTAATCTTATCACTAATTTATACTAAGATATACATGCATAAAAAATACTGGCAAATCAGAGCATATACTGGCACTTCAATTCAGGTGCATTTATTTTTCTGTGCTTACCCATAAATAGGGCATGTATTACAAAGAGAATTTACAGAGTCATGAAAAGTAAGGTGTAACACTTTCAAAAGTGACCTGGGCTCCTAAGTCCCATTGACTTTCAATGAATTAAGTGCTGAAGTCACTTTTAAAAATGGGATTTAGGCTTCCTTGTCATTTAAGTGCTTCCTTTTTTTTTTTTTTTTTTCCTTTTTTTAAGGACAGTGCCCCAAATTCCTCATTAGGTTTGGTTCTGCATATCTATTAATGGTGTGCCTTTTTTCCATTCAGGAGTTCTAAAACTTTTCCAGTGTGGACCATGCTTATGCAGAGATACCTTGTTTAATTTAGGATGGCCTGTCCTAAATTGTAATTGTGTAACATCCCTGTAATTGCTTCCACAGAAAAGAAATTCTTTCCTGATACTAAACTTTTTAGCTGTCTTCTAATGCCACCTATGATTGGGGGATTGTTGTGCTGACTTCACCTAGTTTACATGGCAGTAAAACTAAAGTGCCTTGTCTTCATTGTATTTTTAGCTTGAAATAGCTCATGCATATTGGTAACCTCCAGGTAAAATATACACCTCTTTCAGCAGTGAAGACATGGCCTTAGTGTCTCTAGTATCTTCTAGTGTTTAACTGCTATGATAAGTGGCATAGGAAACCAGAAGTCTAGTTAGTTGTGGTAACCTACTTTTAGAGCTTACTTTTAAATACTCAATATAAACTAAATGTTGGAAATGCTCCGTAATTAGATACTATATAAGATTAGTTGGTGATAATTAGATTTGTCTGATCCTGGGAGTCTTCCTTCCTCAGTTTTTTCCATCAGATGTGCTCAGTTAACAAGTACAAATGCTGTCATCTTTGATCTAGACTCATCCTAGAATTGGAAAATAAAGCTGTTCCCTCCCTTTTAGTTCTGTCATCACTAAATTAGGGCTGTCAAGCAATTAAAAATGTGATTAATCATGTAATTAATTGCAATGTAAACAATAGAATATCATTTATTTAAGTAGTTTTGGGTGTGTTCTAATTTTTCAAATGAGTTGATGTCAATTACAACACAGAAGGCAAAGAGTACAGTGCTCACTTTATATTTTTATTACAAATATTTGCACTATAAAAAACAAGAGTATTTTCCAGTTCACCTAATACGAGCACTGTAGTGCAGTCTCTTTATCACGAAAGTTGAATTTACAAATGTAGAATTATGTACCAAAACCCCCCTGCATTCAAGCATTAAACAATGTAAAACTTTAAAGCCTACCAGTCCATTCAGTCCTATTTCTTGTTCAGCCAATCACTCAAGTTTGTTTACATTTGCAGGAGATAATGCTGACAGTGAGAACAGGTGTCCTCACGGCACTGTTGTAGCTGGTGTCACAAGATATTTACATGCCAGATGCAGTAAAGATTCATATGTCCCTTCATGCTTTAACCACCATTCCAGAGGACATGCATCCATGCTGATGATGGGTTCTCCTCCAAAGCAGTGGGGACCGACGCGTGTTCATTTTCATCATCTGAGTCAGATGCAACCAGCAGAAGGTTGATTTTTTTTTTTTCTTCTTTTGATGGTTCAGGTTCTATAGTTTCTGCATCTGAGTGGTCTCTTAAGACTTTCGAAAGCATTCTCAACACCTTGTCCCACTCAGATTTTGGAAGGCACTTCAGATTTTTAAGCCTTGGGTTGAGTGCTGTTCGATATCTTTAGAAATCTCGCATCGGTATCTCTTTTTTGCATTTTGTCAAATCTGCAGTGAAAGTGTTCTTAAAATGAACAACATGTGCAGAGTAGTCATCCGAGACTACTATAACATGAAATATATGGCAGACTGCAGGTAAAACAGAGCTGGAGACATCCAGTTCTCCCCCAAGGAGTCACTAATTTACTTAATGCTTTTTTTTTTTCCCCCTTAAACGGGCATCATCAGATGGAAGCTTGTCCTCTAGAATGGTAGCCAAAGCACGAAGGGGCATATGAATGTTTATCATATCTGGCACGTAAATACCTTGCAATGCCAGCTACAGAAGTCCCATGCGAATGTCTGTTCTTACTTCCTGGTGACCTTGTAAATAAAAAGCAATAAACTTATCTCCTGTAAATGCAAACAAACTTGTTTGTCTCAGCGACTGGCTGAACAAGAAGTAGGACTGAGGGAACTTGTAGGCTCTAATGCTTTGCATTGTTTTTGAGCACAGTTATATAACACAAAATCTACATTTGTAAGTTGCACTTTCACGATAGAGATTGCAGTGCTATACTTGTATGAGGTGAATTGAAAAATAATATTTTGTTTAATTTTTACAGTGCAAATATTTGTAATCAAAATATAAAGTGAGTAATGTACACTTTGTAATTAAAATTAATATCTGAAAACATAGACCATCCAAAAATATTTAATGAATTTCAATTGGTATACTATTAAAAGTGATTAAAACAACAATTAATCACGATTAATTTTTTGAGTTAACTGTGTGAGTTAACTACGATTAATCGACAGCCTTACTAATAATATTCTGGAACTTGGCTAAATTGTATTGATGAACAGGAGCTGCTTACGCTCCCACAGCTATATTGTACAAAGGTAACCGGAGTTAAATTACCTTATGCAGTTAAGAAAACACACATACTTGATTCAGAGTACACAAAAATCATATCGGACAATAAAACTAAACTGTCTTCCTTCTTTGGGAAGTTATTAAAGTGGGGGTTGTTTTCTGTGCACTGTCAGTGTGCATACAGTAATACCAGCGTCTTTTAAGCAGATAGGAGTAACGCAATATTGGCTACTCTTAGATCATTATATGCTGGTAATAGGGAGGAGAAGAAATGAATACTTAGTATTCTGCATCCAGTGAATAGTTGAAAACCATATTCCTTCAAGTAGCTAAATCTGAGCAGTGGTCAAGTATCTCAGGAGGTCTTAAATTGCAAACAGACCCGAGTGAAAGATAAATGAATTTAATCCTTGTATCACATGTATTTTAGAGCATATTGGTGATTAGTGGTTGTATATGATCTTAATTAAGATCAAAAGTATTAACATGAGATCTATTTTGTTTCAGGTCTGGGCACAAAATGAATATAATTAGGGAAAATAAAGATCTTGCTTGTTTCTACACAACAAAACATTCGTGGAGGGGAAAGTAAGTAGTTTTAAATCTATTACTTTGTCTTATGTCCATACAAAATACTGTCATGTATAGTCAAAATAGCTATCTCATCCTATTTCTAATCTCTAATTGTATACTCTCAAGTCTTTTAAAATGTTGTGGAGCTGAAAGCTCATGTGGTGTAAAGTCTGAACTCTGACTTAGGGTGACCAGATAGCAACTATGGGGAGAAAAAATGGGACAGGTGGTGGAGGGTAATAGACACCTATATAAGAAAAAGTCCCCCAAAATGGGACTGTCCCTTTAAAAACAGGACATCTGGTCACACTACTCTGCCTCTTCAGAAGCCGGAACTCCTACTGTTTAACCATCTGCACAGCCTGCCTTCATCCACTTCTGTTCCAATTCTCTTCTCTCTACTGTAGGTTTCCCAGTTTTCAAGAGAACACCTCTGGGCTATGCTGTCTGATTGTCTTGGTTTCTATTGCACTAGTGAAATTAAAGTGACTAGTCAACGTATTTTAAATTACATAAATAGAGATGTAATACATCTTCAAACTAGTACCTGAATACTTAGAAAGTGCTTTTTCATGAGTGTCTTTTCCTTCTCATTTCCATTTTAATGGACGAGATCACTAGTCTGTACTTCTGTTTGGACTGTATTGTTATGGGTTAACTACCGAACTACTAATGGAGATTATTTTGGGAACACCTATTCTGATGCAGCGTAGACAATTTTAAATCTTTTTCACTAGGTAATGTAAAAAACCTTCCACTACTGCTGACACAATAGTGGATCTAAACTGGTCTTGGTGATGGTGGGAGCCTTACCATACATGTTGCTCCAGCATTTGTCTTCAGTACCATAAGTTAAATATAAGTAAGTCTGAGTTAGATACTGTTGCTGGAGCTCGAGAGCAGCATATTAGTGTTTTAGGCACTGATGCAGCTAAAGTAGTGTTGGTAGTAGTGGCAAATCTTTGTAAAAATTCCGTAGTATTGACGACGCTTACTGTTCATGAGCCAAGCAGAGACATGGCAAATTTTCAGTGTATAATTTCCACGTGCCATTATGCTGTGACTGTTTGGATACTAAAGCAAAATGTAATGTTGTATTTGAGGTTTTTGCAAATATGAGTCACAATTCAAAGTACAATAGTCATTAACTTTGTTTACTGATTCTGGTTTTAAAATCAAACCTAACTTTACTTCAGTCTTTGGCATATAAATTGTCTTGTCTGTTTTTAAAAGCAAATAATTATTCAGTTGTGTGCTGCTTAGAATGCTACAGAGGGACTCTAAGTGTTTGCTTTCTGGTACTTCAACCTAAAAACAACCAACCATACACTGAGCTAAAGCTTTTTAAGATTATCATTCTAAAAATTCCATAAGACTAGGGGGCCAAGCTGTCACTTGTATTGAACATACAATAGTTACATGTTATCTGAGAAAGGGTGGCATCCAGATGTATCACTTCAGTGGTGACATAAGCCTCAGGCAAGTGCATGTTTTTTTTTTTTTTTTCCTTCTTCCCAACTTTCAACCCAAACTTGAACTGAGGTGATATGATGCATTTAGAGCATACAATTGAAGTGGGGGGGGGGGGGGGGAGGAGGGGGCAGACAGACAGACATGAAAATAGCTTTTATTTATTCATTGTCCCATCTGTCTCCTTGCATGATAAACTTAAATTTGGAGGCCTACACAAAAATAAAACTCAAATCCTGGGTTTCCTTCTACTATGATGACAACTAACTGACCTTCAACTTGGCAGCCCTGTGAAGTAGACTGTATAGTGAAGTTACCTCCCTTTGTATTTCCTGACGACATCTGCAATATTGCTGGCACATTTTTCAATTCAATGTCTGCAGTATAAAAATTTCTGAAATTCTGCTCTGCCTGATCTTAGAATGGGAATGAAACTCCACTCTGCTAAACAGCGTTCTTACTAGCAACAAATCTTCCTGCACAGTTTGACTGTTTCGTAGTGCAATAGAAGTTCTTTAGTGTGTTTTGTGTGGGGACTGTTTGAATTGATTCAGCACTTGGCTGTTAGTAGCATTCACTGTAGAACTGTAGGGTAGCATCACTTTCATGCTGCTGCTTTCTGAATTCTTAGAGTACAATGCATTCCTCCTTGTTGGGGACAGATACAGGGTTAGCCTGTAGACACGTGCTTGAACAATGAATTGAGGTTGAAACCTGATCACTTTTGGTAATACTCTAGAATTCAGGATCAGTGTCAGCTCATTCCTCAGCAAAGGCTAGGGTCACTGGGACAAAAGTGACCCACCACTGCTTGACTGAAGAAGTAGCATCATGAATTCTTGGAAGAGGCCAAAGGAAGGACGATGGCCAAGAAATCTTGAAATAAAACTTGTCAAAATCTGACGGTTCTCTGTCCAACAATAAGACTCTAAAGCCTGGCAGTTCCACTCAATCTGCTCTGGGCTACATTATTACTGCCTTGATGCAAGGACAAAGCTCTGCCTTTAGGCCGCTTTACAGTGGTGACTTATCTCTGAAATCATGATTATTGCTAGGAGGTAAACTCAATTAAAATCATCATGGAAAAATTACTCAGGCATCTTTTAAAAGGTGCATATGTTGCCTCAGGGTAATAAGAACAAAAACAATGCTGAGCTTAATTAAAAACACACTATTAAAACAAATCTGTGTAATTAAAGGGGCAAATGGACATACATGCTGCTGCAACCACAAATTTACCTGTAAATAAGTATTGGATTGCTGTGACGTCTTGTATGGACAAGGATATTTTAGGAAATTTTTTTTTTAAATATCCTTGTCCATACAACAGTGCTGATCATTTTGTCATTCCTGTTTGATATCAGTAACATCAAGAACACAAATGAGAACTGCAGGGGCTCAGCACCTTTGCAAATCGTGCCACTTATTATATAAAGAGCTGGTAGTGCGGCCTATAGCTAAGGTTGCCTAACACTTCCCATAATGCTTGGCTTTCAATTGTTTATACCTTTTTTGCCAAAGTTTTAAGTTGGGCATAAAATTTTCCATGGTGAGTGTGTGCATCAGGCTGACTTCTTTTTAAGTTCCAGCAAAAATGGTTCAGCTGGCTCCAAGAACCAGGATGTGCAAATACATTGTCTTGTTCATGTTAAAAATTCTTCTAGCTGCTTCACTGAGAAACCCTAGCACCACTATGCTTTGAAGCAGGGATTTGAAGTTTGGCAACAGGGGGGGGAAGCACACTAGTGCCAGAGATGTGCCTTTTGATGTGCCTTCATGAAAAATCACCCAAATCTGGCCAAGTCATGAGCCTTGGAACACATGGGCACACTTGTAAGAGTTTGGCAGCTGAAGTCTCTAAAGTTTCTGCCTGTGCTGAACATCATTCATCTCAGGGCTGAAGGAATTGAGCAGGTGTTTTGCTAACTGCTCCTGTGGCTGCTGTGGTGCAGTGTACCAGAACTGAAATCAGGGAATCTCTCTCCCTTCCGTTCAGTGCTCCACTGCTGGCCTCCAGGCCATACTGAAAAGGAAGTGCCACCTCACTTGAATGCAGAGGAGTGAGGAATTTGGGCAGAGTCAGAGGTGTTGCAGGAGCCAGAGGGTATAGGGGCTAGGTGTATTTAGTAGGAAAGTGGAAGATGCTGGTGCATTGTGGGCATGTGGCTGGTTAGAAGCTGGGATATGGCACAGAAGAGTCTATAACCACTGTAGAACTCGCTCCCCTATAGAACCTGAAATTGAACCCAGCAGTCCTGAGTCTAAGTTCCTCTACTGACAGCAAATAGCTATGAAGCACCCTGACAAAGTGTGTTTCACTCTGTTAGCGACTGGTCACAGAGAAAAACAGCCTACTACTGCTTCATGTTACTCTGTTAACTCAAGCGGTACAGGTCTTTGCTAAAGGTCCTGTTGCTGCTGACTCAAGCTGCAGGTGCATAGAATTTTTTTTTTCCCAAATCAAGAAGCTGCATTAAAAAACCCCAAAACCTACGATTAAAAACAATAGGGTTGCAGAGTCAAGGATTCAAATATTAGGAAAATAGCATGTGATGATGTAATTAGACTGTATCTTATGGCATGTGCACATGAGAACTGAATTAAGGTTGCACAGGAGCCCTTCATTCTGACATTTTCTAACTCTCGAGTTTGCAACTTTAATGCTCTTTTTAATATAAGCTCTTCTGTGTGTATAAGTGTGAAGGAGAAATATATATGCTTCAATTAAATTAAAACCCAGTCACATGTATCACTAAATCTATACTAGGCCCCATATTGTGTTTAAACTTTTACTAAAGGTAATTTTTTTCCCTAAAGGCATCACTCATTACAATTAATTGGACTTGTTCAGGGTACTATTGTAGTGTACACATTTTTGACTGTTATCACAAAATCCTGACAGTTGCTAACTGTTCTTAACTTGAATCTTTGCTTACAAATAAGTGTATAATGTCTGTCTAGAGCATATCCTATCAAACTTTACAGGCAGGACAACTTATGAATGTGAGACACTGTATTCTTAAAATATATGCACACCAAATTGTGTTTTCTATTGGTGTTCAAGGGAAAATGGTACATACTTACACATGGTTGACCTTGTGTTTGGAGGCCTTTTTAAAAAAAAATTATGTAGGAATGTGTAATGTGAAAAAGGAGCTGTCTGGATGGCTAAAGATTTTGCTGCACAGGGCCAGATGTGCATTGATCCAGACTTCTAGTTCTAAAAATTTCCCCAGATTCAATGTGCTCAAAAAAAAAAAAAAAAAAGAGGTGAATTTTCTTAGTGGCAAAACAAATATTCAACATTTTGAATGAATGAACTAAAAGTTCTTGATTTCCAGTAAGAGGCATTTTAAACTTGGAGAATATCATTAACTAGCAATGGGTCAGTTAAAGCCATTCTGATGAAGTGGTAGCTTTTAAAAAGTAGTTAATTTTTTGCTTTGTCAGTGTGAAGAGCTGAGCAGCAGAATTAAAATCTTCTTCTATAAAAAGCTGTTTTTATAGAGCTATTTAGCTACATGTCTATTTAGCCTTTTTTTTTATAGGCTGTTTTATGGTACAGGCTGTATCTGAAGCAAAGTGCTGGCTTTAGCTGGTACTGGAGTTTATCCTACGGTGCTGTTACATACTAGATAATAAATATGAAAACTAACTTCATAAAATCACCAGAATCTAAAACTGGCACACACCAGCCTCTTGTCATACTGTGTGTGCAGATGTGGCAGCAGTAGAAATCTATCTGAAGATCTCAGGCACCCGAATTTCTGTGATAAATAGGGTTTCACCTTCCTGAATGAAGGGGTGGGATACAAACGTGGCAGTTTTTAGAAGACTGTGCTCCAGGCTTTCCTCCTGGAGTGCAGTGAAGAGACTTTCGGATAGCCAAAATTCTGTCTTGTGTCCCTCACAAGAGAACACTGTTGGGATTCAAGTTTGAACAGCCTCAAGGAAGAAAATTGGATTTTCTGTGATGTAGTCTGCATTTTTATATTTAAATTACAAAACACACATCCTGTTCCTAAGCCTATAGGTACATCTTCAATAATTAAAACAGTTTGTTAATCTTGATTAACATACTGCAAATTATTGTCTGCATGAAAGGACGCTCCTGAAGTTTACAACTATTCCATTTTAAACTCTGTGGCAACATGGGGGGGGGGGGGGGGCAGGGAGAGAAGGAAACAAAGGCTATCTTTAAATACAAAATCCTCTTCCCCACCAGCCTCATAAGGTTAAAAAGTCCGAGTGAACAGAGGTTTTGTTCCATGCCCTAAATGCCAACAGACTCTAGTTGTTTCTGACCAATGGGGCAAGTGAAATCCAGAATCAAGATCTCTCCGTTGAAAATACCCTCCCACCATCTACCAAGGTTCCAGTACTGCCAGCTGGTGTTGAACCTTGACTGCCATAATCGTCTTGGTGAGAAATGGTCTTGCTGGTAACTAGAACCTAAGCTATATGAGGTAGTAGTTCTCCAACTGTAATTCATAAAAAATTTGCTCACAATCTATAAAATGTATGACAGACTCAGAAATTGAAGCCAGCACCTTTTTACAGTTCTGCAGGTGAACAGACTGCTGCAACAAAAGTCATGCTAGCCTATAAAGTTAAAACTTCCTTATTCTGCTCTTTTGTTTTGTGGAATAATCAAGTTCATCTACACCATCTTTTGCTATATAATACTAGTGGACTCTTTCTGAATTAAGTGTATATTGAAATGCTGCTGAAAAGCCTAGAATAGGGACCTTATTCCATTGTTGTGGTCAGCATATAAAATGTCCTGCCTGCAGGATCATCTGGGTTGACATACAATATGCCATTTAATTCAGTGAGACACCTGATCTTGAGAAAATTCTTCTTCTTCTAAGTAGTGAATAAAGTGTAGATGCAAAACAAAATTAAATCGGGGTTCTGCTTGCTGAATTAAATCATTCCACCTTGATTCCAAGGCATAATGAGTCAGAATTTCATATTAACTCTTGGTAATCTTTACTATTAACCAGTTACTAGTATTGATTCAGTTTTTCCTATTTTTTACTGTCAGAACAAGAAACCACCAAGTGAATGAACACATTGAACAATAAAAATGAGTTAAATCAGACTGATATAGAACCATGTTATCAAATGCTTTGCCCATCTGTCCAGAAGCTTCTAGATTTTAGCAGAGCAAGTCCCCTGTAATTCACAACTCCTCATTCACCTTTCTGCAGCATGCAGTTGATTACATCCAATGGCCGTATGACTCTAGTGACCAACAATTCCACCCATTCTCCTTCGCAACTTTCTAGAACATTATAACATTTCCTAAAACATAAAAATATTGAACTCCATTCCCTCACTTTGTTAGAATAAGTAAATCTTTCAGATTTTTGGAGCCTAATGTTTCTCAAATCAAACTTTCAAATATATTTGTAAATGAGTAACAGAATTTTAAAAAATGAAAACACTATTCAGAATAAGTTAAATTGATTTATTCTCTAGTTCTTAGGCCAACTTTCCATTTACACTTCTAAAAAATCAATAGAAATGGGTCTGATTTCCAAGAACTACTTTTAAAATATACTTTAACTGTTTCATTGTCCCTCTTAAACACTAACACACAGGGCTGTTAGATATTAACACACCTTGGATATGGGAGGCACGTTCTTTTTGTGGCTTTCTGTGGAACCTCATTAGACAAGGGTGTTTCAGTACTTTGCAATACTTCCAAACCTGTACCTGGACTACACAAATAACTTGTATGTTAAAAAGAAATTACAGCTTGTCTTTTTAAAAAGACAACAACTCAGTTATCAAAGTGGAGACGTAATTACTCAGTCCACTAAAGTTGTTGAGAAGCTGTTAGAGCAGGAAAGAGAGCCTCCCATAACACTAGCCACTGTAGCTGGATTCAGTTCCCTACCCTGCCATTAACTTCCATGTAACTGTGGGCAACTCATTTAACCTCTCAGTACCTCAGTTCCCCATCTGTAAAATGGGGTTAATGCTCCCCTACCTCACAGAATGTTGTGAAGATTGCCATGTTTTGAGATCTACTGATGAAGAGCCTTATATAAGAAATAGGTGTTAAGTCAGTGACATCTGATTTGGCTGACTGGCATTCTGTAGATTTTTATGATGCTAATAACATTATGTATACATAAGCCAAGTGAATAGATAATCCCTTATCTGTGGTTCATGAAGAGGTAGGTTATCCAATTTCTAATTTGTTACATTTTTGTAAAGGGGTGAAGTTTTTGACTTAAAACATAAAATTACTGGAGGCTTTGAGTGAGATCTTAACTAGCTATTCTTAGGAAAGGCAGATCTTCTGCTGTATAAGAGCCTTAACTGGAGTGGTTGTACCCTTCTGTGACTATTATGCTAATAGTGAACGTGAGACCTTTTGGACTAGACAGCTTTTAGCATTAATGGATGTTGAATATGGAGGAACATTCATAGGCATTTCTTAAAGAGCATGCATTAATGTTGCTGGTCAGATGGTTCAGCTAAGCCTGTCTTGCTGCTTGCATTGGCATAAATAGAGGGAATTGGTTAGGAGGATGCATAGAGGCTTCCATGTTGAGAAGACAAACTTGATACTGATGTTGCCATAGATCTTCATGTAAAAGCTGGAAATAAAGGAACACTTAGGGGTTTTGTTCTGTTTTGTACAGCACCTAGTATAATGGGGGTCCTCTGCCATGACTGAGGCTCCTAGATACTATGCAAATAACATAGTCAACTATCTGGCTCTTCTGTCCCCACTGTTGTTGATGTAGAATGGTATTGCAAGGTACTGTGCTCCTGGCTTACAAACATGAACCATTCCTTCCCCATTTCTATTAAGAGATTTTATTTTTCTGTTCCTGAACTTTCAGGAGCCTGGATTAGTGAATGTGAGCCCAGAAAGGACATTTCGGTATAAGCTGTAGTCTCATTCCTTTTCCAGATTTTGATTTTAAGTTTTTTGCCTCTGCTAACCAAAAAATCAATTAGATTCTAAAAAAAGAAGCTTTTAATAAAAGAAAAACATAAGTCGTCTCTATAATCAAGATGGTAAATTGTTACAGGGTCTTTCAGCTTATAGACACTAGAGAGAATCCTCCCCGCCCCCCCCAGCATACATACAAATTGCAACAGAGATACAATTCTTCCAACCAAGTACACATTTGCAAATAAAGAAAAACAATCAAAAAGACTAAACCACCTTTCTACTTGTACTTACTATTTGAACAGAAAATTAGAGAGCCTGTAGGTACATCCAGTCATTCTCAGAACCCAGAGAGAACAACGGACAAACCAAGACTTCCCTCCACGGAGATTTTTAAAGTATCTTGTCTCCTGATTCGTCCTCTGGTCAGGTGTTCCAGGTTCACTGTTTGTAACCCTTTACAGGTAAAAGAGACATTAACCCTTAACTATCTGTTTGACACACCGAGACTATAGATCTTGTCCAGAAAGCCTCCTAAAAGGGAGCCATCAGGTTAAGTGACTTAATTCTTGAAGTCCTCATTCAAGTTGCTAGTGATCTCCCTGTGACCTCTGACTCTTCTTTGGTCTCTGAATACACCTCTCACAGATAATGGCCTTGTGCCTTAGCCTGTTCTGCAGTGGAATCCTGTGATTCTCCTTCTTTTCCAAGATTGTCTTCACTGCTGTGTTTAAGTCATGGTATAACTTGACTTGAGTGTTGGCCCTATTCCAGCTCATGTCCACATTCTCTAGCTGGAATTAGGTGAGACCTTAAATTCAACTTAGCTGGCCTGTTGGGGTCTGGGTTAAATCTCCAGTGCTGCTGACAATCCAGTACAGTAGTGGGGATTGAGCTACCCAACTCAAGTTAGCACAAGTCATCAGCTGCTAATCCAGTCATTCTATTGGCAAGCAAGACCTTATCTTCACCGTTAAAGATACATTTTTTACTTTTGGCTTGTGTAATATTTTTTTCTTCACTGCAATAGGTAGCTCAAATGAGTGGCCACATACTGTGAAACACTCAGGCTATCCACTGATTTAGGCCTCATCTTCACTGCAAAAGTAGAGGTGGGCTTGCCTGCCCTATAGTCTTTGTCGGCTTAGAGATTCAGTGTAAGGTGACAGGTCTTCAACCAGCAATGCTAGCTAAACAGACAGATGCACTCTTTTGTGTGTGAGCATAGCTGTCTACAGCAGGGTTTTTGCTGGCATAGCTGTAGGGGGAGTGTGTTTTGTTTTCATGCTCTTCCTAGCCAACATAGCAATGCTGGCACAACTTTTAAGTGTAGACTAAGCCTGTGTGACGTAAGTGAGCTCTTCATTTCTCAAAAATACTTGCTTTGTGTAGAGGGGCCTTAACTATATTTGGAAGAATTATAGTTAGTTTTTTTTTTTTTTTCTCCTACTACTAAAACAACTAATGCTTTTCCAGACCTAGTTACTTTATTTTACTACTTTGTTGCAACCTACTCTTCAGTTTAATTGATAGTTAACTACTTTTGGTGATATTGCTATTGTCTGTTCAGAAGTTCTTGTAAATTCAGATTGTGTCTGTATGCATCATTGCAAACCAGAGGATTGAAGGTTTCGTAAAAGTAGCTAAACTGTAAAGGAAGCAGCTTAGGTGCAACTCCATAAGAGGATGAGAGACACACCACACTACAGGCAGGAACCCCTATCCCTCCCCCTCACCCCCCCCAAACCAAAACAGCTCCTCAAATTTGTTAGGGGGCTTATTCCTTTACCCTCTTACTTCCCTGGTCCTTCTCTCATGAACAGAGAGAAACAATACCCCAAGTCCAAAGGTGCAAACAGTTTGATGTTTATTGGGGGTGAACTTCCAGCAAGCATGAGTTTAGTTTCCCTCCTTAGTGTCCCCCTTCCCAGCTCTGACACCACAGAGCCTTGTCTGTGTCCCTGTTTCTGTTCCCATCCCGTTCCCATTTCCCCATCCTCCTTTACTTCCTGATTGACTGCAGACTATATTGTAAAACCTGAGTTTGCTTAGCTATTCCTTAACCAATCATTTTACTGAAATTTAACTAACCAATCCTAACAGATTGTAACATGGTTATTTAACCAATTATATTCCACCACCTTCATTGGTTTACACCCAACAAAATTAATTATACAGCAGACAGAAACAATTACAGAACCAGACAGAGACCATGCAAATAAACATACAAAACAATACAGAAGTGAGGATTTCACAACTGCATCTATACAGCCATAAGGGTTTTCCAGCTGTGTCTATTGATAAGTGAGTTCTTGCCAGACAGGATGCTATCAAACTAAGTTTCCTTTTACATCTTCTAGGTTCTTCCTTTTCTCTGGAGGTGAGAGGTATATCAGGACAGGATTGTATTCCTAACAGCATCTTATTTCAGTGTGACTAGTTTGGAATGTGAGGATGTGACCATACACTTCCCAGTTTATGGCTGCCTTTGCTGCTTAGCCGAAGAACCAGGCCTCCGATTGTCACAGTAAAAGAAGGCCATTACACAGACACAGTGATTTTTGATTCTTTGTTTTATACCTCTACAACTAGCTAAGTGATAAGAATACACCTAAATTCTTAAAGTATAGGCCTTTGCAGACAGGCCTGAATATCTATATCCTAATAAAATTGTTCTTCCATGGTGTATGAAAATTTGATTGCAGAGGAGAAGGGCATCCATGCAGCCACAAAATGTAAGGTTATATGGGACCTCGGATGTATAGGATGATGTCCATGCTATGGCATTCTTGACAGCCATACACCTAACTCATGTTTGAAAGATGTAAGTTACCATTTTGTTCATCTCCCTGTGATTATACAAAGTAAATATTTTATCTAATTCTAGAACATAAAGTAGAATTCTTGTATTTCAACATCCTGACTGCTAATAAAACTAAGCAGCAAGGAGAACAGAATGGTAGTTTTGACAGTATTCCTGTAAGGATAGAATAGATGCCATGAGAATTTGCATTCATGGGTCTCAAGTTTTTATAGGATAAACAGTTTCTATTCAAAAGCTTTTTCTGGGTGCTCCAAGTATTTGAATTGTCAACTGTTTCTGTATTTGCACCTTATTTTATTTTTAAACAATGATTTATATTGTATACCAAGGATAGTAGAGGTTAGTAAACACTTCAGAAGTTCATTTAACTTGACGAAAGTCTCATCTAGTTTCTTGCTTTCCGTCATCCGTCAAATTATAGCTTCTAAATGTTCAGTACTGTCATTGGAAGTGCATAATTCGTAGCATGCAAAAAAGACTGAGCAAATGGGAAGTGTGTAAATCCTTCCTCAGACTAAACGGATTTGATTTACATTCAGGCGTTAAATACTAATATTTCAAAAGGATATAGTGAAGTAACCGACAAAAGCAAGGAAGTATAATTAAAAGTAACTTGTAAAACTAGTCTCGGGGTGGTGGGGAGGGGAATGTTATTTCTAACATGGTGACTAAACATTAGGCAATATTGAAATGAAACCTTGAATAAAGGTAACTGTCTATAATTTCTTCTCCTACGGTTGCTTGTTTCTGAAGATACTCAACTAATTGAGGAATATCTTTCCAGTAGTAAAACTGAATGCTGCCAGACCCTTACTACTTACTGACTTTTCACCTTTTAGAAATCTTCAGCTGACTTGTGTGTGAAATACTAATTGAAGGTACTTCTGGAAACTACCTCTTTCACTTGGTCATTTAACTTTCTGTTCCCCCAAAGCCTCCTACTTCCAGGCACCTCACCACTTGAATAGAGACTAAAAACCGTTGTATCACACAGAATACATATGCTGTAAAGAACAACTTCGCTTTGAGATCCTCCTCCAGTTCACCTGTCCATTCACTGAAAAATTTATCTGCCTGCTTGCCTCTGCGATTCAAAGGAAATCTTTACTGTTTACCCTTTCACCATGATCCATAGAAAAGTGTATCCTTAATACCTCCTCTGCTGATGAAAAATCCCACTGTCTACCTTTATCCATAGTTCATGATCAGCCATGAAATGCACTCCTGCTATGCCGTTTTTAGCCACATTGAGTAGAGGGCTCTTGATAGCTGAAACATGCTGAGGAATGTGAATGTCTTTAATATGTCTGAAGTCTATATGTAAAATATACCTAGTTACAATAATTACTAATTGTGATGAATTATAAATGGGCAGGGAAACAGGGTGTGATTTTAAAGATATTTGTGGAACTCTAATTCCAGATTTCTAGCTCTTGTATTTGCCTAAATGGTAAAAAAACAGACTCAGACATTGATCTTGAAGTTAGAGGTCTTAAGTTTATTTTTAAATAAGATTTGTATAGATGCTATATACTCATGTGCTTGCTGCAAACTAGCAGTTGGTAGATTTGGACCAGTGGCTCTTCTCTGAACCACACAAACCATCAAATTTCTGGTGCAGCTTTTGTATACGTTGTTGTTGTTGTTGTTAAATTAGATCAATATAGTTACTTGGAGAAAAGTATTCACGTAGTTACTTTTATTTGGAAGCTGTGTTCTCCATTCAGAATTGTCTCAACTTAAGCTATTTTGAATTTGTAAATATCAGTTTTCTCCCTAATTTTTTTTTGCCTTTCTACATATAGTCATGTTGAAAATATCCATTGCAAGTTTCCCATTATCCTAACATGTCAGTGCACATTATTTAAGTTTTTTTGGGCTTAGCTCTTCTTGTGTTTGGCAGGGAGGGAGAGACTGCTGCAACAATTTAAATATTTTTAAACCTTTCCTTTTTCTTCTGTTCACCAGGTACCATTAAAAAAAGAGGCAAACATGAAGGGATAAAAGGGTACTCTAGCAAACTTAATCCTTTATATTGAGCAAATTGCATACTCACTTAAGTCTGGCCATATTCATTGTAATGGTTAGTGACCTATGATTAGGCCTATGTTGGTTCTTTCCTAATGGGAGATTGTGTATTTTATAGTAGAATATCTGTACATATTGTTTTTTATGAGATTTCGGGAAAATTACTTTTAAATTAAATACTCTTTTGGTATGTTTTAGGTATAAGAGAGTCTTCTCAGTTGGAACCCATGCCATCACTACGTATAATCCGAACACACTAGAAGTTACAAATCAGGTAATGATAAATGTAGTTATAGCCTTCTTGGATACCTTAAGATATCCTAATGCAATCTGAGTTCATGTTAATACTCTTCTGACTTTTTCTTGTCCTCCTTAATGTTGAGTGTGGTCAGCTATATTTTACAGAGGGTTCTCTCTTGTGTAAACACTAAGCATAACCAAAAGGGGTATTAATAACACTAATTTCATGATTGGGCACTGCAGTGCATAGGCTTGCTCAGTCAAATTATCCTTTTACATGCTAAAGAAAAGTAGCTGATGCAATAGCTAATAGTTCAAACTGTGATTTGGTGACTTTAGAAGCTTGTATAGTCCTCCTTAGTTCTGTTACACAACAGAACTAAAATAGTTACTTAGTAAAACAATCTCTTTCAGCTTCCCTTTTTTTTTTTTTTTCCCTCTCTCTCCTATCTCAGGACTATTTGACAGTTCTTGTGTCCCTGAAAAGAATCACTGCAGAGCAGAGATCTGCAGGGTCACAAATTTTACCTAACTTTGCTCTATTCCTCCATCCTTCTTTGCTTGGATCCTTGTGCTTTCACATTAGTTGAATTGTTAGTTTTTTTTTTTTTTTTTTTTTTTTAAACTTTTGAAATCCTAGCTACCACTTTCAGCAGAGTGACTGCATTGAGCTTCCTCATCAAATTTGAATGACCCATAAAACAAATGTGTATGCTGCTTGTTAATGCCCCTATTTAGTTACGGTATACGTTTATATTAGTCACAAACTAGAGTGGGTTTTGTTATAACCTTAATTGTTTTTAACAATTTATGACCTCTTATAAAGAGACCTAAAGTACAAATATACCCTTCAATACCTTTTTCACTACATTTGGATATAAAAGATTCTATTTCTTACATTAAGGTAATTTGATAAGTTTCTATTAATTTGTTTACCTTAGTGGCCTTATGGAGATATTTGTAGTATTGGCCCTGTTGGAAAGGGGCAAGGAACAGAATTCAGCCTCACCTTTCGTAAGGGAAGTGGAAAGAAGTCTGAAACTCTTAAGTTTTCTACAGACCATAGAACAGAACTCATTACGGAAGCACTGGTAAGAACTAGTTATTTGGCTATTCAACCAGTTTAAGATGCATTACTGTACTGTTACACTATTATTAGATGTAAAAATGTTCACTTTGTATTTTGTGTGATTAGAACCTGCTGTGCTTATATATTAAAATATATATTCATATACTTGGCCTACGGTGTTCATTGAAATAACTTGTATGTAAGACTCCAATTTACTGAATGTGTTAGACCGGTGATACTCAGACCTCAGTGGTTTAGGAGCCAAATTAGTGACCAATATTATCCAAAAGGGCCACAGTAGTGTGCATGTTTCATTTACTGTAGTCCTAAATATTTAATATTAATGCAAGTTGATAACTTAATTGGTTAATAACCAGGGGTGAAAGTAACTTAAATCTCTTATTGGTATGCAATGTTGCCAAGCCCCTGGGCATGGAGGGAGAGGCCTGGTTCTGGGCCCCCAAAAGGGTGGGGCCTCAGGTGGAAGGGGCGGGGCCAGTGGTGCTGGAACAATTTTTAGGGTGGGAGTGCTGAGCTGTGCCTGCTCCTTCCCCTGTCCACACCCCTCATCGCCCCAGCTGGGATCGCAGCTGGGGGTGGTTGTGGAGCTCCAGGCTGGGGTCAGGAAAGGAGGCTGGCAGCTGGGACCCTGGATGGCAGCAGAGGGGCTGGTGGGTGAGGAGCTGGCACCCTGGGCGAGGGGCCACACTGGGTGCAAAGCCTGAGGGGGTGATGCAGTACCCTCTGCACCTGTACTTCCTGCACCTATGGGCGGGGCTGGGGGCCAGCCTCCACCCAGCCTGCTCTTCAGCATTGCCCGGCCTGCACTGTCTGGGGCTACGGCTACTGTCACAGTGACCAGGATCCCTGGGCCCTTTTAAATCATCTGGCCCCAGGGCAGATGCCCCTTTTGCCCCTGCCACAGCAGCAGTTTAATATCAGCTGTGTAGCAGCCTGTACCAGAGGCCGCTTTCTTACCGGTACACGGTACCAGCTTACTTTCACCTCTGTTAATAACACAGTAAAAGCATTTGTAGTGATTAATAATTAAATTGCACAGTGTTTTAATATCACATGCTGCAGGAGAAGCATTAAAGAGGTACTTGCGGCTTGTGAGCCTCCATCTGCATATCACTGCATTGTTCACTACCAATGAACATATGTTTTATATAAAACAAATGGTTCACTTTAAATATACAACTTTTTAAATCTTTACTTTTGGGATAGTCTAAAACTTTTTTGAGTCACTCTGGAATAATTAGAACAATGAATTTATTTTCTCACTGAAATCACAGTAACAACTTGTTTTCATTCTCCTTTTTACAGAGATTCAGAACAGACTTTTCAGAAGGAAAAATCACAGGAAGGGCAAGTATCTGGCCTGTCTCTATTGGACTACAAGTTTAGTCATTTCATATTTACAAACACTGTAAAAACAGACTTTAATTTCTAGTTGACCATGTCCCTTTATATTTTAAATAGTTATGGCTACCTACTACACCTAAATCTGAATTTCCTGCCAATTTTGTGGCTTTGCAATTTTTTTCTTTTCTTTTTTTAAATGTTGTTGTGAGATGAACAATATGGGAGAACTCTCCATATAGAGCAAAGAGGTAATAGGTAACTGCACAAACTGGAAAAAATATACTCCTGTCACTTCAAGGGTTGCTACCAAGTTACTTATGTGGCGTAGCCATAATAGACAGACTACAGAAGTGGGAATCTATTTCAAAAATCACTTTAAAAGGAGATAGAATGTTATTAATTAGAAATAGTTGAAATTAAAGTGAAGTTATCAGAACACTGTTCAGCAAAGTCTTGTGTTTGAAAGTAAATGAGTAGTAGCACTTTTGGGAGGACTTCACCGCCTCATTGCTAGTCACTGTGAAAGGCAGGGGGGAAAGATATAATTCTTGGTGTATAGTGGGAGTAGGGAAAAAGTTCCAGGCATATCTTCTCAGTCAGACTTATGCAGAGAGCATGAAAGAGCTTCCTGGAAACTAGCTACTGAATCTCTGTAGTGAGTCAGTTTTATGAGATTTATGCATTTAACATCCATATCTTAACACTTGGTTTCACATCCACTGGTCTCCCTGGAATGCATCTTAATAGATCTTCTGTCTTCATGGCTTTGTTCATTTATATCCATTTGAGTGTCTAGAAGCCTATGACCATTCTAGGGCTATACCACAAAGGACTTTTTTGAAGTGATACTTTATTAAACAAGAATTCCATAGCACTGTTATAGAACAATCAAGATTCTAATGACTGAAATGTGTTGGAGATTCCCAGTCTAAGGCTGTCTACGCTGCAATGTAAGCCCAGGGTTTGTGGGACTTGAGTCAACTGACCCATGATGGGGAACCCTGGGCTTGTGTCTATATAGTATTTAAACCCTACATTTAAGACTCTTCTAACCCATGCTAAAACCTAGGGCTCTGGCGTCTGGCAGTGCGCAGACCCAAGTCTAGGTAACCATATGCCAGAATCTCTAGTGTCCCCTGCAGAATGTGGCCTCTCTAGCCCTACCACCATGGTGCACTGTGGGAAAACTTTTTATTGCCTATCCTGCACTTTACAGGAAGCTTGAACAGATCACTCAGCCCAGGAGGCTCTCTGATAGTGTGCTTGCAGAGCGGTGATCAGAATAGGTTAACGCTGACCTGAGCTGCTCCTATTCACCAAGGGGGGTAACTTCAGTTCTCCAAGTGGATTGCAGATTGTTAGGATAATTGTCCCCATGGAATTGTCATACTTCTGTATGACTCCCAGGACCTGAGTCAAGCGGGGCTGCGGCGACACTGCAGAGCAATAGAGCTTGGACCCCTGGTTCTATCTGGACTCCAGCATGGGTGGTCCTACCCTGCAGGATCTCGGGACCCCGCGTCCGAACACTGGCTAGCACTATTTCAGTGTAAGTGAGGGTGGGGGAATAGCAGATACATGAGCCCAGGCTCAAGTCTTGTAGTGTGAATATCCGGTAAGCGAACAGTGTGTCAGAACTGGGTTAAGCTTATATCAAGGTCAGGAGGTAAAGATAGGTCAAACCATACTGTGCTGTCATGGCTTTCAGATTTATTGGGAAAACTTGCTTGATCATATGAAACCATCTCAAATTAAAGAACTATTATGTGTAGATGTAGTCCTCAGAAGGTGAAGAAGTCTTTTTGGTTGTCTCCAGACTTAACAGCAGTTTCTTGTTCCACAGAGATACAACTGCTATAAGCATCATTGGAGTGAGACGAGAAAACCTGTGATTCTGGAAGTGACTCCTGGAGGGTTTGATCAAATTAATCCTGCAACTAATAAAGTCCTGTGTTCCTATGACTACAGAAATATCGAAGGCTTTGCTGATCTCTCTGACTATCAGGGAGGTTTTGCTATACTTTATGGAGGATTTAGTAGATTGGTGAGTATTATAACATTTTGTGCATATGCATATCAAGTTGTGAGAAGTTTTACATAAACCAAATAAGAAGTGTGAGGCTGTCTCATTCTCTTTCCTGGAAGTTCAAATCACTACCATGGCAGATACTAAATAGCTTGTAGATTGAGTAGTTTGATAAGTTCAACGGGGCCAATTATACAACATTTAATATTGGTAGTGTTGTAGTCATGTTGGTCCCAGGATATGAGAGTGACATTAGGCCAACTTCCGTGGGTGAAAGACAAGCTTTTGATCTCCACAGACCTTGAAAGCTGCTTTCATCAACAGAAGTTGGTTCAATAAAACATTTAATATGGAATTCTGCCCAAGTCTCCTTGAGTACTAACCAGGAGACTGGTTGTTGTTTGCCTGTGTGTAAACTTGAGTGGAACAAGTTAAAATGAGGGAGCAGAGAACCCATGCAGCTATGCACAATTAAAATAAAAATCCTAAGCCGCTTATTGTGAACTACACTGCAAGCAGCTGAATGGTCTGCAGCAAAACAAGATAGCTCTGCAGTAGGAATTGCCTTAAACTTAGATACCTCTACATCAGTGCTGCCACAATTAAATGTTTTAATTTTCTATTTATTAAAGAGGGAAACATGAGTTAAGCTATTCAAGACACTTAGTGTCTTATTTCTTGTTTACAAAAAACTTACAATGGCTATTGTTAGCAACTTCTATATAATACTTTTATTTCTGATTATTTTAGGAAAATGCCTTCATTTTATAACCATTTTAACTAGTGAAATCAGGTTACAAACTGCTGTGGAGAAATGTGAATTCTTTATTGTCATAGTATTTCCAGTTGTGTGGAGTGGGGGAAAGTATGCCGTTTGTCAAGTTAACAACATTTACTAGTAAATGATACTAATAAAAAAAAAAATCAGACTGCCATGCAATATAAACAAGTCAACTTTTTTATAACTATTAAGAAACTTTAAGTCTGTGAGCTGATTACACCTGATGTTTCGTTTCTTATTTTTTGTGTTAAACTTACCTAAATATCTCTTCCTCAAATTTGCAGCACATGTTTGCATCTGAACAAAGGGAAGAAATTATCAAAAGTGCAATAGAACATGCTGGCAATTACATAGGCATCTCCCTCCGAATAAGGAAGGAACCTTTAGAATTTGACCAATACTTGAGCCTTCGCTTTGGGAAATACAGCAATGATGAGTCTGTCACATCTTTAGCAGAATTTGTTGTTCAAAAAATAACACCTAGACATTTGGTAAGGTCTACAGACTTCATCTTATTTGTTTGATTTTATTAGGTGGCTAAAAGAGGTCCCCTTTTCTAACATGTTCTTTCTTTAAGGAACCTGTGAAAAGAGTATTAGCCCTTACAGAAACTTGCTTAGTCGAGCGGGATCCTGCTTCTTATAATATTGTGACACTGAAACCTCTAGGAGAGGTAGGTGACAATCCTGTTTAGAATAATAAATTTGACTATTAAAATGCAATATTGTATAGTACTACTGCAACATAACAATTAAAACTGAGGTTCATTCCGTCAGACCTGTTTTCTAAAGATAAAGAAACCATTCTTGGGATTCATTTTGGGGAAAAAAACAAACCAAAAAGCTGACAAAACAAATTCTAGGAAGTTCCGATTACACTTGCAGTTCTTCTTCTTTTGTTTTTTTTTTTTGGGGGGGGGTGCGGCGTGCGGGTGTGTCATTTCCTTTAAATTTGAGTATATATTGTAACTTTGAGCATTTGGCTCAACAATTCACCTCCTGAGTACATGAGAATTGCATTAAATACTTTAAGTGTGGTGGCAGCAGAGAATCCTGTGGCACCTTATAGACTAACAGACGTTTTGGAGCGTGAGCTTTCGTGGGTGAATACCCACTTCGTCAGACTTCGTGGGGTCTGCGTCTGACGAAGTGGGTATTCACCCACGAAAGCTCACGCCCAAAACGTCTGTTAGTCTATAAGGTGCCACAGGATTCTCTGCTGCTTTTACAGATCCAGACTAACACAGCTACCCCTCTGATACTTAAGTGTGGTGGTCTCTTATTACATGGCTTCTTCTTTTTAGGTATTTGCACTAGTATGTGATTGTGAAAATCCACAGCTTTTTACTATTGAATTTATCAAGGGACAAATCCGAAAATATTCTTCAACAGAGAGGTATTTTTAAAAAGTTTTATTGATTAATGCGAAATCAGTTGAATGACAAATATTATGTAAGCTGTGTGAAGTTAAAAATAACACCTTCAAGGACCAAATTCAGACTCACTTCATTCAAAGCCTGCCTTCAACTCTGTGGCTTGCCCCCTGAAGATGTCTGTACTACCTGAGACAGATACCACATGACATTTCCCCATATGTCATCTGCTTCTCACTTAAATTTGTGAACTCCTTGGTGTTCCATATCTATCTGCTTTCAGTAAATGGGATCGTGGAAGAAACTAAAAATTACACTACACTTATCCCATACAGGTGAATAGTTATAGAGGGTCAATTAGAAATATACATTTTGTCCACTTGGTGTCAAGTTTTTGAAAAGTTTTGTAGTTAGACATGCTGATTAAACAAACTGGAGTGTTAGGAAGTAAGTCAATTAGAGGAGGGAGACAGTATTAACAGGCTCTAGCTTGAGAAACTTGTATTGATTGAAAGCTAATACATTACATCTAGATGTTTAGCTGGTATGCATGTGCTAAACTGTTTTTTAGTGTCTGGACTGAGTTGGTCTTTCCTCTTCTCTCCCCCCTCCCCCCTTCTCCTCTTTATCTGTCCATCAGACCTGTATGGATTAAATGTGGCTGAGGGCATCGTGTAGAATAGTGGTGCTCAATCTTATTACACAAGAGGGTCATATAAACCTAAGTACATCCTTCGTAGGCCAAACAGATTCTGCATATTAAGATTTAAAGTAATGTGTATTGATTTTATATTTTAAGTTCAGCTTATTTTCTATCTAAATAGATAGACAATACTTGTAGATAGAAACAGCCTATTTTCACTCTTGTGTAAACTAAAATGATGTAAGCATGACAGCAGAATGCTGATGAGTGAGTTGCTAGTATATTGTGTGGAAGCAGGCTGTGGGCCTTATGAAATGCTCTGTTGGGCTGTGAATGGACCATAAGCTGGGCACCTCTGATTGTAGAGCAAGGTGCTTGTATGCAGAAAATAAAAACAAAAGTAGCACATGCAAGGGATAAAAAAGGCCAGACAAATGTAGTTTAGCTGAAATACTACTACTTTCCCTATCATACTACACACATCCACTATCACTTTACATATCTCCTTATTATTAGTGGAAGAGTTCCACTATAGTTTGTCATGTTATTGGTTCATGCAGTTTATATTTGGTAGCATTGCAAACTTTAAAAATGTGGAAAACATTGATCTATGTGAATTCAAGTAGAAATCTTGGGCGCACATGTACGGTTCAGTTAGTGTGCTCAACTTTTTTCTTATAACAATCATAATTTTCCAGTTAAGTGCCTAAATTAATTTACAGGGTAATAAGTGTCTAAACATGTTTCTGTCTTCTTAGAGATTCCCTGTTAGCTAGCTTGCTGGATGGAGTAAGAGCCTCTGGCAATAGAGATGTGTGTGTGAAAATGACCCCAACACACAAAGGCCAGCGCTGGGGATTGCTGAGCATGCCTGTAGATGAGGAAGTAGAGAGCCTTCACCTCCGGTTTTTAGCTGCTCCTCCAAGTAAGTTCAGCTTTTACTGCAGTTCAAAGAACGTGTATTTTTTTTTTTTTTTTAATAGCACAACAGATCTCTAAGCCATTTAAAATCTATAACTCCCAACTACATTTTGTTTCTCATTGCAGATGGTAATTTTGCAGATGCTGTGTTCAGGTTCAATGCTAACATCTCATACAGTGGAGTTCTGCATGCAGTAACACAAGATGTAAGAATTAATTCTCTGCCCAACCTCTTACAGTTTTTTTTTTTTTTTTTTTGTTACTTTATACAAGTATTAATGGTTCTTCCTCCTTAACCAGGGTCTGTTCTCTGAAAACAAGGAGAAACTGATTAATAATGCTATAACAGCATTACTGTCTCAAGAGGGGGACATTGTAGCATCTAATGCAGAACTTGAAAGCCAGTTCCAAGCTGTGAGACGACTAGTTGCTTCAAAAGCTGGCTTCCTTGCCTTTACTCAGCTTCCAAAGTAAGTATTTAAGCTGATAGCGGGAAACTGTTGTAAAGACTTGTACTCACCAGTCTCCTTGAAACGTTGAGTCTGAGTTGAGGTTGGGATCATACATAATTGCTGAGGCTTCAGGGAAAAACTTTTATAAAGTAGCAGTTTCATGTATGTAAGACTATAAGGTTGATGGTACTGGATCACCAGATCGTGTAAACTGCATCTTGCTGACGGTTTCTGAATTAGGGGTTCTCAGCACTAAGATTTAATCTTTAGCGTTCCCAGCTATGGTTCTGCTTTTAAGTTAGTGTATGTTAGAACACTCAGAACTGATCTTTTTTCATTGAAAGAACAAATGCAGTGGTTTAATCCGGGGTAGTCAATGATGGAATGCCAGATGCTATTGAACGAACTCCAAAATCTTTATTTACTATTTTTCATTATTGTTTGTTTTTCGCTGGAGTCTGGACCTTAACTATATGTTCACCAAGAAATATGGACCTTGACGAAAAAATAGACTACCTCTGGTTTAATCTTTCTGGTGACACATCAGCTGCAAATTCCGTACATTCCACAGGGGATAAAAGGTGCAGTGGGCACCAAGCTTAGTGTAAAGTTAGTTACACCTTAGATTACATGCATTAGAGAAGCAAAAAGTAAGATGTGAAGGAAGTAGGTTTTGTGATGTTGCTCATTGCCAATTTGTAGAACTCATGGTACATACTCATAATTGGCTTAAAGATGCAATCTGGAAACCTTTTGACTGACTTTCTGAAGAAATTGTGCATGTCTTGTTCACTTTCACAATTAGGCTACTTTTGTAAAAATGAAGTCAGTTCAGCCTTCATTATATGTGTTAAGGGTATGTGTGGCTTTTAGAAGATTGTGAAGAAATTTTATAAATAGGAAAAAAATGGGCAAATTAAATTAGCTATACTTTTTTTTTTCTTAAATTTCTTGAAATGGATTCTTTTTTGGGGGGCATTAATCTATTGTAAACTTTTCACTGGTCACGTAAAGTGATTTCCTTAGTTGTGCATTTAGTAAGTCTATATCCTTTCTATAACTACCATTATGTCAGACTTTGAACTCTAACTTTGGGCTTTTGGACTCAGCTTTCTTTTGGCCATAATGTACATTGTTTAGTTGTAATGAAAGAAAATGAAAATATGTAGGGGGAGATCCTCTAAAGACTTGTATATATGAGGAGTTACACCCCAGCTTGCTCCACACTAAGTTTATCCCACACCATCCTGCTGGGCTCTAAGAGTATGTTTGCACAGCAGCTCGTCACCCACAACTGGCTGGTGTTAGCTGACTCAGCCTCATGGGGGTCAGGCTTCCGTGCTGTTTCACTGCTGTGTAGACTTCTGGGCTTGTGTTGGAGCTTGGACGCTAGGACCTGCAGCATAGGAGGGTCCCAGAGCTTGGGCTCGAGCCAGAGCCCAGAAGTATACACAGCAGTGAAACAGCCCTGCAGCACGAGCCAGAGTTGGCTGGCATGGGCCATTTGCAGTTATCTCTTTGCTGTGTAGACCTATCCTGACGGTCTATGTAGATCCTGCTATTGCACGCTAAGATTATGTAGTGCACTTTGATCTACTCCCATTTCAAAGCAGAGTAGATAAGTGTACTACATAATCTTTTTTTAGTGTGCAGCAGAAGGTTCCATGCAGATGCTTAGGCCTTGTATATAGTATGGCTTAAGTCAGTGTAAATGATGTGAAAACCACACCCTGAACAACGTAAGCTGTATCAATTTAGTGTGGTGTAGACACCACTTCGTTGGTGGAGATGCTGTCCTGCTGACATAGCTTCTGTCACTTGTTGAGGTGGAATAATTACATCGACAGGAGAGCCCTCTCCCATTGGCGCAATGTGTCTTCACCTGACGCTGTGCAGCAGTGCCAATGTCACGTGGTAGTGAAAACAAGCCATTAGTATGCAGCAGGCTAGTGTGAGGTAGACTTGGGGCCAGCTCCAAGTTTTTTGCTGCCCCAAGCAAAAAAAATGCCCCCCACCCCAACTCCACCCTTTCCCATTCCAATGCCTTCACCAAATCCCTGGGCGTGCCACATTATCCCTCCCTCCCCAGGCTTGTCTGGGAGAGAGGAGGCAGAGGTGAGCTGGGGGGAGCGGTTCCTCCACCACCCCTCCTCGGTTACTTCCTGTGGCCCTCCCTAACCCCCACCCCCAACCATAACAGCTGATTTGCACCACAAGCCTGGGAGGGAACGGGGAGAAACGAAGCGGCAGCGTGCTTGGGGGAGCAGGTGGCAGTGGGGCAGAGGTGAGCTGGGTCAGGGGTTGTTCCTCTGCGCACTCCCCCCTGAAGATTACTTCCTGCGCCCCTCCCTGTACTCCCCACTGCTGCAGCTCACTTCCGCTCAGGGCCAGCTCCTGGCTTTTTGTGCCCCAAGCGCGTGTGCAAAAAAAAAGGAGCCAGCGTGCCGTCCCTTGGAAAGTGCTGCCCCAAGCACATGCTTGGAGCGCTGGTGCCTAGAATCGGCCCTGGGTAGACTTATACTCCAGCTTGCCACATACTAACAGTTCATATAGACAAGCCCTAAATTCTGAGTTAGCTGCTCAAAGGTTCTTGATATCAAAGGCTTTTTAAAAAGAGATCTTGATACACTTTTTAGGTAAGTGCACTTGCAATATCCATTTTAAATGATCTTTTTTTCTCGTGACAGATTTCGGGAACGTCTAGGAGTAAAGGTGGTGAAAGCTCTTAAAAGAAACAATGATGGAGTAACACATGCTTCTATTGACATGCTGTGTGCTCTCATGTGTGTAAGTGTTTAACTCATTATGTTACAGAATAGGATATTTCTTATTTTGAAATGATTAAATATGTGAATTGCAAGGTGCTGAAAATGGGGGTTTGTGTGGAAAGTTTAGTGCATGCATATCTTGCAGTGTACGTAGGATATCCAGTAGTATCACATGAGTAGACTCAGTTGTCATGGTTATTTAGAAGTAGAAACAGGATTCACTCTCATAACTAGCTTGTTTTCCTTTTGTCACGAGTCCACTGTTAGTATTAAATTTTGGTAGACTGTAGCTTCATTCAGCTACATCAAAAGACTTGTGCAGATCTTTAAGTTTAGTTCGAAGGCTGAAATATGACTGCATTTGTGAATACTTTCTTTATCACATAGCCTATGCATGATGATTACGACTTGAGGCAAGAGCAGCTGAACAAAGCTTCCCTTCTTTCTTCAAAGAAGTTTCTGGAAAACTTATTAGAGAAATTTAATTCTCATGTGGTAAGTCCTAGATTAAGGCATAGTTCATGGAAAAAGTACTGAAATATTAAAGGTTGAGGTTTTGACAGGTCATATATAGCAAGTCCTTTAAAGTAAGCTTGGGCATATCTTTGCCATAAGGGAAGTTTGCACTCATGGCTCAAATGCAAAAATATGTCTAATTGATACTGAGACTATGTTCAGTCAGTTTGTATCTGGGAAAATCAGAGTGAAACTGCTCTCTCCACAGACTCTAAGAGCAGGTCTGCACTGCCCAGAGGGGATATGAATAGCAGTGTGCACCAAAGTGCTATTCTGTAACTCCCCTGTGTGGATGCTGAAGGCGTGAATTTAAAGGTCCTGAGTTACCAAAGAGGACTAAATTTATTGATAACTCAGAACCTTTAAGTTTGTGCCTGCAGCATCCAAGCAGAGGAGTCACAGTGCAGCACTTTGGTGCTATCCAGACCCCCCCTGGTGCGAAATGCAGGGCAGTGTAGACATGCCATAAGAGGGCTCTCATTAAGTTTTTTTTTTTTTTTAACGTGTTCAGCCTGATATAGGCAGAAAAGCATTCCCGTTAAGCCAGTCCTTTCCAACAGAACAACCTTGTGCAAGGACTCTAAAAGGACTACTTAAACTGTAGCTCCTCTGATCTGTAGCGCTCTGATTTTATTTGACCTCTTTTGGGTTTCTCAAAAAAAAAAAAAAACTCCTTTCAACTCCGTTCAGAGGACTCACTGCTGTGAAGCATGATATAATGAATCCTTTGTGGGATGCTCTGGAAACTTTTTTTGTTTTGCCACACTAAAATAATGGCAATGGTTTTTATCTTTCTGTATTTGAAATACTGCTATTTATTAGCTACAAATGGGATGCAGGTAAGAGTGGTGGGGGAAATGACCTGTGCTCCTTTTGTAGCTCAAGGACAATAATCAAAAATCTTAAGTAAAGATTTTAAAACCAGCTGCTATGATTAAAATTCTTACATGCTTCATTTAAATTTCAGGATCATGGGACAGGTGCCCTTGTTATTAGTTCACTTCTGGACTTCCTTACATTTGCTCTCTGTGCTCCGTATAGCGAGACAACTGAAGGGCAGCAGTTTGATATGTTGTTAGAGATGGTAGCATCTAATGGGAGAACCCTCTTTAAGCTCTTTCAGGTGAGACCTTTTTGTTCTCTTTACTACCTCAAGCCATACCTATGTGCTAGCAGGAAGAGAGGCATTTCAAAAGGGCATGGGCTTCCAGTCACTGTGACCTCTGATTGCAGAGTTCAAGAAGTCTTTGGGGACAGTGGCATTCTGGGATTGTTGCTGGAGGATACTCTCTGTACCAGTATAAGTAATTCAGCATCCACACAGGCATTTTGCCAGTAGAAGAGAGCTGGTAGAGGGTTTGTGCTACTCGGGGAACTGGTTTAATTTGACCAACAGAAGCTCAGGGTTTTGTCAGCAAGATATAAAATTGAGCATGTATGCATATAAGGCTGTTTTAGCAAATGGTAAGTTTTGCCTGTAAAACTTTGTAGTATGGACCAGGCCAAGAAGAATTGTTTCCATGTCCATTTGATCATTTCAGTCTTTGAGAGTACCCAGAAAACTTCCAGTAGTGCTATTTGCATGACTGTAATACGGACTCTTGTTCATAGGAACAGGTCGGAACTCTTAATTTATTTCAGGGATCCTGAGACTATGCTCCCCAAGAACTATAAAAAATTTGGTAATTTTTGACCAGAACTGAATTCAAAATTGCATCCTAGATGAAGTTCAGTTTCCTGTCCCTTGAACTGTCTATTTTCCCATAAAAATTTAAGTTTGTTCTGTTGCTAAATTGTAACTAACTTTTTCAGCATCCTTCAATGGCAATTGTAAAAGGAGCTGGTTTGGTTATGAAGGCAATAATAGAGGTGAGATTATTTTTTAAGTAATAATTACTTTGGGATAGCATGCTGAGAAGTGTTGAATGTGGCTTTATTTCTTTTCTGAATAGGAAAATGGAATCTGCAGCTTGTCACTAGTAAAAACCAGTTCCAACTTTTCAGTGGTAGATATCCTCAGACTATAGGAGAATGAGGCAGTCTGTTCTGGCTTGCACATACATAATGTGACTGACTGAATTTTCTTGAATTGAACTATATTTAATACCTTTTGAGGTCCATTGTAGTAAAAATACAATTGTGTTGAGCTGTTTGGATATACCTTCTCTAGTAGGAGAAGGATGCTAATATACTTTCTCCATTATCAGCCCATTGAAGCTGCCCCAAGGGAGAGGTATGCATATACTAGTTAAACTGAATTCTCTATGGGCTCCTGGACAAAGGATTTTTTGGATAAATAGACTGGCTTTAAACTGGCTCAAGGCCTTCTTCCTGATCCACCAAATGGACCGTCAGACAGAGGTCCTGCCAAAGTCCTTAAATGAGGGTTGGAAGGAAGGACTGGGCCTACTGAGATCTATAAGACTGGGTGTTCTGAGTTGAAGCTGTCATGTATTTAAAACTAAAAGGAAACCCTTTGGGTCAGCTGTTTGAGGGACTGCTCCAGTCAGAGCCCATGTTAGGGCTGGGGTAATCTCTGGTAAGTTTTATTAGCATGTAAGTAGGTTCTTTTTATTTTTACGTCCTCTGTGGTGCTTTTGCATTAGGAATAAAATGGGCTTGCATAAGAGGCCTTTGATAACTTACAACCATTGACAATCACTCACTCTGTTAGTCTCTGAAAGTAAAAAGGTTGGCTTGGGAAGCCTGCCCTGCTGGGAATAACGCAGTGAAAGCAGGGACCTGTGTAGCCTGGAAATAGCCTAGTCAGGAAGGAGTGAGATGCAGGTCTTCACCCAAGAAAGGCAATTGCTGGGGAGCTGTAAGTCTGAGAGTTGGTGGAAGCCTGAGAGTAGGTTCCCTCCTCTGGATTACTGTGGAAAATACAAGTGCAGTTGTCCTGAACTGTGAAACACAGCACTGTTAACTAAGTTTAAAGTTGCACACTCTGTAACTGATGGTAGTACACAAGTAAAAGAATCCAGCTTGTCTTTCAGATCCCAGGTTGAATTTGTGGGGCTAGGTGCTGGGGAGCAAAACGTCACTAATTCTAAAATGAGCAAATTTGGTGTTACTATAAACATGCCATTTTTTTAGGTTGTAATGGCTATTTGAACTAATGAATTAAAGCCAGCTGGAAAGCTTCTGTTCTTGTGACTTCGCTTCAGTTAGAACCTCTGATCCCTGCTGCTGAGACTTCATTTTTTAAAGTGAAGTAGGAGGGTGCCCTGAATAGAAATGCGAAATTAACCATTCAGAATTACCCAAAATGCATATACTTAAATGAGTCAAATAGTCAAAATAGTTTGTAATGAATATTCTAAACTAAAGATACAACAGCTCAGTTAAGATTCTCTCCATAGTAATCTTGTCCTGTTTCCAAAGGAAGGAGATAAAGAGATTGCTACCAAAATGCAAGATCTTGCCCTCAGTGAAGGTGCCTTACCTCGTCATTTACGTACTGCTATGTTTACAATAAGTGCAGATCAAAGGATGCTTACAAATAGGTATGTCAAGTTTTATTTGATATTAATGTGGTGGTTAATATTTGCGTTATTCATATGGGGGAAAGTTGAAACATGGGAAGCTTCCATTCTTGTTTTAGACGGATCATTTTTCCTTTTAAGCTTAATTTGCATATTTAAATACTACAGGTGAATTACTCTATGATGTCTGGGTGTACTTTAGACATTTTCTTTGCATTTTAACTGCTTTGCCTAGTAGCGCTTCAAGTGTGACAGTACAAAATATACAATTTCATAAACAAGATTTCACAACTCACTTCTCTTAAGTTCCTCATACAGTCCAGTTCTAATGTGGCCTTAATGATCAAGATGGCATACATTTCTTTGCTTACTGTGCAAGCTGGATACTTAAACTTTCTTATGGAAATGTATGGAGAGAGGCTATTATTTCCCTAGTACTCTGCTTTTTGCAGTGCCTTCCTCTATTTGTTTAGATACATGATCTGTTTGAGAATGATAAAAGTATAATTTTCACAAAGCATAACTTTAGGCTTATCTACATGGCGCTGGCAAAATGCACCACAGATGCAATTTGTGAAGCTTTCCAGTGTGGTGGTCTTTAACTGCTCCATGTAGACACTGCTAGCACACTTTAAAAGGTACCTAGTTCATATTAATGTACCTTTTTTTTTTTTTTTTTAGAACGTGCCAGCAGGGTCTGCATGAGTAAGTTAGAGCAGCATGCTGAAGCGCTTTACAAAAAGGTTCCTAGTTCGCATTAACTTTTTTTTTGTTTTGTTTTTTCATTCTTGCTCTTGTGAACAAAGGGCATCTGAGCGTTGGATACGCTGACAATGTAAAACTCTTTTTTTATAAGGCAGTACTGAATTCACAATTAGAAAACGACTCTTCTGGCCAAGACAACATGAAAAAATGTCTCAATGTCTTTTTTCAGGCAGCTAAGTAGACATTTAGTGGGCCTTTGGACAGCTGAAAATGCAACTGCTATGAGCTTGCTGAAACGTATTTTGGTAAGTGAGTGATCTACTCTTCTTAAAGACCACTTCTAAATTATTCCTCGAGTGCTTGCTCGTATAGATTCCAATTAGGTGTGCGTGCACGTTCGTCGGAAGATTTTTACCCTAGCAACACTCGGTGGGTCAGCTGGGTCGCCCCCTAGAGTGGCGCCGGATATATACCCCGGACGACCCAACGGCCCTTCAGTTCCTTCTTACTGCCTGTGTCAGTCGTTGGAACAGTAGAGTGCAGCTTAGCTGATCTCCACTTCCCTAGCTACTCGTAGTTCTGTTACTAATTCTTGTGTATGTAGTTATAATTTCTATAGTTGTAGTTAGTTTTATTCATTCTATAATTAGTGTACATAGTTTAAGGGGGGGGGTCGGGGTTTAGCCCCTTCCCTGCACCTGGGGCCCATGCCCGGTTTACCAGGCTTCAAACCGTGCTCGGCCTGCCGCAGGCCGATGCCAACAGGAGATCCCCACTCCTCCTGTTTTAAGTGACTCGGGGAATCCCATCTCTCAGACAAGTGCTGGATCTGTAAGGTCTTTAAGCCGAGGACGAAGAAGGAGCAGGACTTTTGTCTCAAACAGTTACTGATGGAGGCAGCTCTTACTCCTCCGCCCTCGGCACCGAGCGCCGGACAGTCCACACCAGGGAGAAGCGCTTCTTCAGCACCGGATTGCACCGTACTGCTAAGGCCCCTCGGCACCAACCGTCGCCGGCACAGATGTCTGCTCGGCACTGTTCGCTCTCCCCTTGGGTTAAGAAACATAAGACTCCTCCTGCTTCCATGCCGCCTGCACTAGAGTCGGAGCACCCGCCTAAGTTGGACCGTCTGGCACAGAGACCTGCGGTGGCACCGCCAGCTTCGTCACCGTCGATTCCGGTCCTGCAAGGGCTGTCGAGTCTGGTGCCTGAAAGCTCCCCGGCGCATGCTGTGGTTGAGTTCACTATTCCCTCCACGCCAGAGACTTTCTCCATGGCGAGGGAGCTGATCGTGGTGATGGAGTCTGCGCTGCCTCAACTGCCGGTGCGGGTTATACAATCGATTTGGCAAGCCTGCCCTGCTGAGACCATCCTCAGTCGGCACCGCTGAGAGGCATCGTTCAGCGTCCCATTCGCCGACCCAGTACTCTCGGCACTGATCCAGCTCCCAGCACCGTTCCTGGCACTGCAACTCTCGCAGCTGCTCCAGATGTCAAGCATCGCGATCTCAGTCGACCTCCCGGCATCGCTCTGGTCGCAGGTCCCGATCTCGTTCCTGGTACCGGTATGCCGCCCGGTACTGCTCTCCAGTGCCACAGAGAGAGATCCTTTAGAGATGGAGACCCTTCCCAGAGCTTTTCAGCTCCTCCGTGGCCGTCTCGACACACATTGGTGTCTCGTGTGGACAGTGCTTCCTACGCACAGGACCCTGATTCAGATGTGCTCAGCCGAGTCTTCCAGGAGACCCAGGCCCAAGAACAAGGACCTCATCAGTGGTCATTTTGGACACTTTGGGCATATCACCAAGCCCAAGGTGTGCCTCCAGTGCCATCACGCTCCGTACCATCGAACACTGGATGCTGGAGGCAATGGTCAGCCACCCCCATCCTGCGGGTATGAAGGAAGCTCCCATGCAGTCAACAGACTCTCAGGTTCCACTTGAGCCTGACATCGCCCACAAACAGGAGCCCATACAGGACCCTCTTGTCCCTGGCCTTTCCTCTTGCTCCTCTCCTGATGAAGCAGTGGCGGGAACATCCTCCTCAGGTCCTCCTCCAATTGACCTGAGGGCACATCAGGACCTCCTGAGATGCGTGGCCCTGAATACGAATCTTCAGGTGAAGAAGGTCCCGGAGATAGAGGACCCAGTGGTGGATATTTTGTCAGCTGACACCCCCACAAGAGTGGCCTTGCCATTCATTCGTACGATCCAGACAAATGCTGATACCATCTGGCAGTCTCCAGCCTCTATTCTCCCCTGGCCGCGGGCGGTTGAGCGGAAGTACATGGTGCCCTCTAAGAGGTACGAGTACCTGTACGTGCACCCTCCTCCCTGCTTCCTTGTCGTGCAATCAGTCAACGAAAGGGAGCGCCATGGCCAGCAAGCTTCAGCTCCAAAATCAAAGGAGTCTAGGTGCATGGACTTATTGGGCTGCAAGGTGTAGTCTGTAGGGGCCCTCCAGCTCAGCGTGGCAAACTAGCAAGCCCTACTTAGCCAGTACAACAATAACACCTGGGCGGCGGTTGGAAAATTCGTGGAGTTAGTCCCCCAAGACTCTCGTCAAGAGTTTTCTGTCTTTTTGGAGGAAAGAAAGAAGGTGGCACGAACTTCTCTCCAGGCCTCAGTGGATGCAGTAGACTCCGCAGCCAGAATTCTGGCCTCAGGTATTGTCACGAGGCAGATATCATGGCTTCAGGTGTCAGGCCTTCCACCTGAACTGCAACACACAGTACAGGACTTGCCTTTCGATGGCCAAGGCCTATTTTCTGAAAAGACTGACCCTAGGCTGCAAAGCCTAAAGGACAACAGGGTGATCATGCACTCACTCGGGATGCACACACTGGTGACTCAGCACAGATCCTTCTGTCCCCAACCTCACCGCCCTTACCCCCCCGCCTAGGCCACGACAGGACTTCAGCAGAAGGCGCAGCCAAGGCAATTGCAGACGGCAGTCGGGACCCCAAGGGGGTCAGAATCAGGATCCCTCCAAACCAAACTTTTGAAAGCACGCCTGAGGACGGCGTACCAGTTGTTTCCCAGGATCCTTCCCCTCCTTTTTACAACCGCCTCTCCCTTTTCCTCCCTGCGTGGAGTCAACTAACTTCAGATCGTTGAGTCCTACGCATGGTAGAATTCGGATACCATCTCCAGTTTATTTCACCCCATTCCCCCCCTCCATCCTTGTCCCTCTTCAGGGACCCCTCTCACGAGCAATTCCTCTTGCAAGAGGTATGGACGCTCCTTGCCATGGGAGCTATAGAGGAGGTACCAAAGGACTCAAGGGGCAGGGGGTTCTATTCCCGCTATTTCCTAATCCCCAAGGCAAAGGGAGGTCTCAGGCCTATCTTAGACCTGCAAGGACTCAAGTTCATGATAAAGTTGAAGTTCCGCATGGTATCCCTTGGGACCATCATCCCATCCTTGATCCCAGAGACTGGTATGCCACCCTCGATATGAAGGACACGTATTTTCACATTGCCATTTGCACAGACGGTATCTCCGGTTTGTGGTCAACTGTCAACATTTCCAATTGACGGTGCTTCTGTTTGACCTCTCTACAGCCCCACAGGTATTCACAAAATGCATGGCTGTAGTCGCCGCCTCCCTCCGTCATCGTCGGATACACGTCTTCCCGTATCTCGATGATTGGCTCATTCGAGGGGCCTCTGAGACTCGTGTCACCTATCGTGGGCATCGTCAAGGACCTATTCGAGCGACTAGGCCTGATGATCAACATAGAGAAATCCACTCTGTTTCCCACACACAGAATCGAATTCATTGGGGCCATTCTGGACTCCAGTCTCACCAGGGCCTGCTTACCACAGCCTCGGTTTCAGGCGATGGTATCAATTATACAAGGCCTATGAGACTTCCCGACAATTTTGGCTCGCACTTGTCTCGGCCTCCTGGGTCACGTGGCTGCCTGCATGTTCATGACCAAACACTCCAGACTATGTCTCCGTCCCCTTCAAACTTGGCTCTCCTCGGTATAGTACCTGGGCAGATACAGTATAGACACAATCCCCTCGGACATCCTAGGCTCCCTGGACTGGTGGTTGAATCCCTCCCCTGGTCTGTACAAGGATGCCATTCCATCTGCCTCAGCCTTCAATGACCCTGACAACGGACGCATCATCTCTTGGCTGGGGTGCCCACCTCGAACATCTCCGCGCTCAAGGCCTTTGGTCAACTCAGGAAGTGGCCTTGCACATAGATGTCCGGGAGCTGAGAGCAGTCCGCATGGCGTGCCAGGCGTTTCAAAGGCAGTTCACAAGGCCGTTGTGTCTCAGTGTTCACAGACAACACAACGTCCATGTTCTACATAAACAAGCAGGGAGGAGCACGTTCCTCCTCGCTTTGTCAGGAAGCTATTCAACTCTGGGACTTCTGCATAGCCCACTCGATAGACCTGATAGCATCTTTTCTCCCAGGGGTTCGGAACACTCTGGTGGATCAGCTCAGCAGATCCTTCCTGTCTCACAAGTGATCGATTCGTCCGGAACTTATCCGTTCTGTTTTCCGGAAGTGGGGCTTTCCCTGCTTAGACCTCTTCGCTTCCCACGAGAACAGGAAATGCCAGACGTTCTGCTCCTTCCAAGGTCTCTCCCAGGGCTCGATCTCAGATGCAGTTCTGATACTATGGACGAGCCATCTGCTTTACGCCTTCCCACTGTTCCCGCTGGTTCACAGGGTCCTGGTCAAGCTCCGCAGAGACAGAGCCCACCTCACCATGATTGCTCCAACCTGGCCGAGGCAACACTGGTACATCATGTTGCTCAACCTCTCAATAGCCAACCCAATCCCTCTACCTCTTTGCCCAGACCTGATAACTCAGGACCACGGCAGACTTCACCCAGACCTGCAGTCTCTTCACCTCATAGCATGATTACTGCGTGTTTTAAGCCAGTCCGAGTTATGTTGCTCTGCCTCGGTGCAACAAGTGCTCCTGGGTAGTAGGAAACCTTCCACTAGGTTAACACATCTGGCTAAGTGGAAGCGCTTCTCCTGCTGGTGCGACCAACGTAATGTTGTTCCCACCGAGGTTCCAGTCCCTGCCATCTTGGACTACCTCTGGTCTCTAAAACAGCACGGCCTAGCAATATCTTCATTGAAGGTGCACTTGGCGGCCATCTCTACCTTCCACCCAGGGGAGAGCGGCCGCTCAGTGTTCTCTCACCCCATGGTTTCGAGGTTCCTCAAAGGCTTGGAGCGATTATATCCGCAAGTATGTCGCCCTGCCCCAACTTGGGATCTCAGCCTAGTTCTAGCCAAACTTATGACTGCTCCCTTTGAGCTGCTAGCAACCTGCTCGCTGCTGTACCTGTCCTGGAAGACAGTCTTCCTCGTAGCCATTGCATCTGCAAGACGAGTTTCTGAGCTTCAGGATCTCACAGTGGATTCCCCCCACCCCTATACAGTGTTTCGTAAGGAGAAGGTACAGTTGTGACCGCATCTGGCCTTCCTCCCTAAAGTGGTATCGACCCTTCATCTCAACCAGGATATCTTCCTGAAGCCACACTCATCACGCCGGGAGCAGCAGCTTCACTCCCTAGATGTCCATAGAGTGCTCGCATTTTATATCGAGAGAACAAAGCCCTTCTGTAAAACACCACACCACAACTTTTCATCGTGGTGGCAGACTGGATAAAGGGCCTACCTGTCTCCTCCCAGAGGATTTCATCCTGGGTGACATCGTGCATCCACACCTGCTATGACTTGGCTCGTGTTCTGATGAGCCACCTTACTGCCCATTCTACCAGGGCCCAGGCTTCATCTGCCGCTTTCCTGGCTCATGTACCCATCCAGGAAATATGTCATGCAGCTACCTGGTCCTTGGTCTACACCTTTGCGTCACATTACGCATTGGTTCAACAGTCCAGAGATGAAGCTGCATTTGGATCAGCAGTCCTACATTCTGCGACATCTCACTTCGACCCCACCACCCAGGTAAGGCTTGGGAGTCACCTAATTGGAATCGATATGAGCAAGCACTCGAAGAAGAAAAGGTTACTCACCTTTTGTAACTGTTGTTCTTCGAGATGTATTGCTCATATCCATTCTAAACCCACCCTCCTTCCCCTCTATCAGAGTAGCTGGCAAGAAGGAACTGAAGAGCCGTTGGGTCGGCAGGGGTATATATGCGGTGCCGCAACGGCGCCACGCCAGGGGGCGCCTGCCGACCCACCGGGTGTTGCTAGGGGAAAATTCTTCTGACGAACGTGCACGTGGTGCACACACACCTAACTGGAATGGATATGAGCAACACATCTCGAACAACCGTTACAAAGGTGAGTAACAGTCTTTTATTATTATTTTTGTCAGTTCATATGTCTTCAAATGTTGGTATTTTTTTAGGTGTAAAAATTTTCAGCTAAATATACCTGAGTAGCTTAGGGGTTTTTAATATCTGGGCACCTTTTGTTTAGTGTCAATGTTAAGTTTGACATGCAGTGCAGGAGATTAGGTTGAAGAGTGGGAAGGGATGGGATAACTTTATAGAACATACAATTTAAAGCCTGTAACACCTATTGTCATTAATACGCAAGTAAAGATTTTGCCGGGGATAGGGAAATGGGAAACATAGCCACATGGGGGAAGAAGTCACTTGAACTGGCAGATGAGCTAACTGGAGCAGCTGGCTCCTTCTCTTGAGGTAAGGGGCCAAATCAGAGAACAGAGCAACCTAGTCATTGTAGCTATCTTCACTAAGGAGTGTGGGAGGCAGAAATGAGACTGTAGCTGTGTGGATGGGGCGAAGACTCTGGATAAAACTATTTTTTTTTAAAAGAGATTGAGATAGAAAATGGAACACGGTAGAGATAAGGAGTAGATGGAGAGAATAAAAACACTCAAAACAAGTTGGAAAAAGACAGTGAACTGGAACAGGAAAGAGTGGAGTGAAGCCAGTAAGGGGGCAAGTTCTACCGAGGGCACAGGAGATAGAGTAAGTGATGCTTTTTAAAAAATTAAGTAAGTTTGATGGAAACATTGCCAAACAGCCAACTTCATTGCTTTATGTTGAAGAGTTTGGCTTTTGGGTTGAGGGAAAGTTGTGATGCACTCAGTGTTCATTTGGCTAGTATCCTAGTCCAAGGGAAACTTGCCAAAATCTTGGGTTCTGGATGGATTTAGTAGCTATACCTATAGCTATGCTGTTACCCATAGATTAAAGAACTGCTGAAAGGCACTTATAATCCCTTAGCAGTGCAGTATCTAAGAACTTCTTTTAAATAGTTTAAGGTTGCCTTACCTTTTCCGTTATTGGACTCAGTTTTTAGTTGCTTGTAACTTTGAACTTCAACCATTCTGGCTGATATTTGTCATGCTGGGTCTCTTGTTTCAGGCTGAACTTTTCTTTAAAAAAAAAAAGGCAAAAAAAAAGCAAAATTCAGTTAAACAAGGCAAATATATACATGGGCAAAAACTGTTAAATACTTTCAACCATCACTGGCAAGTTCTAGCATCTCCATGCTTCTGGGAAGGGGCTCAAATTGGGCCTGGGGATTGCCCTGGTATCAGGGATGTCTCTTGGCCAAATTTGCTGTCTCCATGAAAATTGGCACATGTTAAACCTCTGGAAAAATCTCATTGGAACTCTGTGGTATGAGTAGAGAGAGAATCCAGTGCTCCAGACTGGCTTTTACATCAGAATGGCCATACTGGGTCAGACCAAAGATCCATCTAGCCCAGTATCCTGTCTTCAGGCAGAAGCCAATGCCAGGTGCCTCAGATTAACTGCATTAAACATAAGACCATCCTGTCTGTTCCTGCATTCCCCTGCTTCATTCACTACACAATTTCCAGCTTCCCCAACAGTTAGGGCAGTGGTCCTACATACAACATTCTGTCCACTATGCAACCCTGACTAACCTCTTGAGTACAGTCCGTCCTGTGTACTGAGTGAAGTAGGGCCCTGTGGGGGGGAAATAGTCTTTAATTACATACTATCTGAATGTGTATGCACAAGGGGGGCCAGATTAATGTTGCCTGTGCAACCTTAATGCTAATATTTCCTAACTTGCAAGTGTTTGACAAGTATGTGGCAATATTTCCATTCTTTTAATGTAGGGTTTTTGTATATGATAGACTACTTACCTACACTAGGCACTTACACCGGTATAACTTACTCTTGAATTCGGAGATCTGTTATGGAATACAAATTTATTTTGTGGCTTTAGCCATCAGGTTTGCTGGTGTACCTGGACAGCGCTGACCCTGTTCCTGAGAGGGATGCTGACCGGATGCATATTAGAGATAATTTAAAAATTGCAACAGTAAGTAGAAAAATTGTATTTATCTAAAAGAATGGTGACTAATGACTAATTCTCTTTTCATCTCTGTAACTTGTTCCATGTACCGTACCTGGTATCTAAATGGGGGAGGCTGGGAAGAAACTGTTGTAAATGTTGATGCTGATTGTCTCCAAAATACACTTGTGATTACATTTCTATTAAGTTACTGATAGGCTTTTGTTCCACAGGACCAGTATGGCAAGCTTAGTAAAGTGCCAGAGTGGCAGAGACTGGCTGGAAAAGCTGCTAAAGAAGTAGAAAAATTTGCCAAAGAGAAAGTAGATCTAGTTTTGATGCACTGGAGGGACAGAATGGGCATTGCTCAAAAAGAGGTAAAAATACAGAGAAATTTATGCCTTTCTTTTTCATAGTTACCATGCTGTGTAAACACTGGGCTTTTTCCACGACTAATGCAGTATAACTGGTAGGTTTTAGCCATGGTTGATTTCAAGGACTATGGTGAAAATACTGATTCTTGGCTTTAACTGTGAATCTGCCATTTAAAATACTGTTACAAAACATTAGTTCTTAGTTTCTAAGTTTACAAATTTTTGCATCTTCCCTTTTTTCATTTTTAGCTAGAAATTTGAGTGATGGTATTGAATCAGTTGAGGTGGGAGAGGGGCATATTAGTAACTTGCAGACATGTCATTTGTCATGCACACATTTCCAACTTGCATAACCACCTCTTTTGCTTAAACTAATTACCTAGGAAACTAGACTGCAATTGGATTCTTTTTCACCCTTGTGGTTATAAGCATCTTACAGAAGTTAGAGCAGCTGAAATCCTTTAAGAGGCTGCTGTAGAAACAGTCTTTCAAACAATAATGTGGTAGGAAAATATTCAAGGATTTTCAATGTGTATTTGAGGTGTACATTCATTTGGTATATTTATTCATTAGTATCACTGTACTTCATCTGACTTTGTGTTTGGAAGAATAGAACATTGCCTTGAATAAATAGACTTAAACTTTCAGTACTGGAATTTCTTGATAGTAATGTCAGCTTTTTACCTTAAGGTCACCTGGCTCTTCAGTCTGTGCCTCCTCCTCAGTACTTAAATTATTTTAAGATGTAGGTCTGTGTGTTCAGCAGCTCTATTGTCTTAATAGCCAAGAGGTCACCCTATTTTCCTTGTTGAGGAAACTGGAGGGTGCTGTGAGACTCCCTCTTGACTTTTCTATGCATTTATTTTATGCACTGTCATTCCTCCTCTTCCCCTATTCCTTCTTTATGGTGGTTTGTTTGTGATTATACAGGTCAGCTGATATGACTTACCCCTTTTTTCTTGCTATTATAATTCCAACTTTTTTGACCCTAGTCCTTTCTTGCTGACTCTTCCTTTTTTGTTTTCTCAGTACTAAACTTGGCATTCTAGTCGATTAGCTTCCTCTAAGTGAAATTTGCCTGATCTCTGAAGTTTCAGTTCTTCATTTAGAAGTTTGTCATTTTCAGTTTGCTGCCCATACATAGGAAAGATGGAAAAGTAGGGAAATGCAACATATCGCATCTGATTTTCAACACTTTTTCTCCTGATTTCTGATGTAAATAAAGTCTTAAAGTAAAACACAAACGACACAACTTAAAAAAGTAAGAAATTATTTGGGTCCTGAGGCAGGTTTACTCTTATTTAGCTTTAACAAATTTTACACAGAGGAAATAGGCCAAACGTTCTTCGTGGGACAGAGTGAAAATTCAGTCCAAAATAAATCAGAGACACATGGCTGTTTTTGTTTTTTATTTTAGCTGAATTTCTCAGTAAAAATCTATTTCCACAAGCTGCATATTATAAACTCTCCAAGTATGAACACTTACGCTTTTTCCTTGGTGTCTTGTTTACTTGGGAAGGATAAACCATTAATGCACAATAGGTAACAGACATGGTTCTGCAAAACAAAATTCTGAACTGTCTTCACTTTTGATTGTGATTCTTATCAATCAAATTAGATTGAAAGTATTTGTTTTTGGTAACATTTTATAACTCCATGTTACCATATACAATATTTTTAGTAGCTGTATCTTACCTTGTTTAAATATTCCTTTTTTCTTTCTACTTTCCAATCACATTCAGGACAGAAATAATATGGTGAGTTTGTTTACTACTTTCATGGCTTATGTTTCATTAAACTCTGCCTGGCATGTGATGTCTTGTCTAGCAGTGCATTTTAGATGTTTTTAATCAAACAATCTTTCTCAGTTTCCAAGCTGGGTCTGTGACTTCCCCCCTTGTGCTGCTCATAGATCCTTTACTTCTGAACAACAAAGTAGCCTTTTGTGTTCTCCAGCTTTGTGGCTGCCAGTCTTACTGTGGGTATTGTCTCCTGAAAGATGGGTCTGGTTCTGCTCCCCAGTCACTCTTTTTGGCTTGATGGAAAAGAGTTTTTTCCTGCATGGTTAATGTATGCATGTAACACAGTATATTTAAATACAGGATTACCCAGCAGTTTTTGCTGATTCTCTATTTTAGTGTACATATGGTGATGGGATTTGGGTTTTTTATACAAGATACGGGGTAACTGTGTATGATAAAAGTACATGGCTGCAAGTTTCTCTGGCATGATTTGATGACTTTTGTTGGTAATTTAGTATTAATATGGTGCAAGTCACTAACTAAAGATTTCAATTGTGCTGTTCTGTTGTCACTGACTTTGAAATCACTGATTAGAAAACTGCATCAGGAGTAATAAGTGTTCTCTTGAAAGCAGAGATCTCTCAGGAACAGCCAGTGAGAAAACAGCTTAATTTTCATGTTTCAAGTAACACTAGAAACCCACTTTTATAAGAACATGCACTGAAGTGAAATTATCCAGTTATCTGCTATTGCTAATTGTCCTAGCCCTGAATTTGGCATCTTTTTCTATTTGCAGAACATTAATCAAAAGCCAGTAATACTAAGGAAACGAAGGCAAAGAATAAAAATAGAAGCAAACTGGGATCTTTTCTATTACAGGTAAATATCTAGAATAAATGTACTAGGCTTTTTAAAATAGCCATGTGTTAACTATAACAGATGAATTAAAAGTTAATAAATCATGGCCATTCACTTGACAGTTACAGAAGCCCTAACTCAAAGCTACGGCTATAAAGGTAGTTTAAATAGTACAACCTGAAATATTTGACATGAACTTTAACCACAAGTATAATGTATGGAGCAAAAAATACTGAAATGCGCTAGATAAATTCTTTAGTCTGCTTCTGAAATGCACATGGCTAGCCCTAACCTCAGTGTCTTGCTTTTGACTTTGCATACTCAGATACATTTAACAGGGCTGTATATGAAATTTTTGTAAGACACAACTGTAACATGTTTCGCTTTTACCATTTATGCTGTCACTTCTACAACCAAGTCCCAGGAGGTAAATTGCATTTCAGAGACCTAATAGCGTTAATGCTTTTGAAAAGTAGGGTGTTGCTATTTCAAGAACCTTATTTTTGTTTAAGTGGCTTCTGGCTTTATTTTAAGGTAGAGTGGATGTCTTGTCTGATGCTCATAGACACTAAAGATATGGCTACACAGCAGAGAAAAAAACATGGCTACTCCCTGCAGGGTGGGAGGGTTCCAGAGCTCAGTCTCTATCCCAAGCCTGGAAGTCTACCCAGCAATGAAACAGCCTGAGCCTTGTGAACCTGAGTCAGCTGGCACTATCCAGCTGCAGGTTTTTCTTTGCTGTGTGTAGACAGATCCTTAGACTAATAACAAAGTAGGCATATCGAGGAAGTCACTACTGTAATATCAAAATGATTTAAACACAAGTGAGACTTTGTATTATACATATCAAGAATAAAATGGCAAAGCATATTCCCTTCTGTACTAATTCATTGAAGTACAGTATGCTCTGATGTGCATGGCAGGTTTATATGCATTTTAAACTATCTTTATTAACATTAAAAGAGTAGAAAACTCTTTTTTTACTAGCCATGCTTTCTCCTAGATTTCTTCAAGATCATGCTAGGTCAAATTTGATTTGGAACTTCAAAACACGGGAAGAGTTGAGAGATACCCTTGAATCTGAAATGCGGGCATTCAATATTGACAGAGAACTTGGCAGTGCTAATGTTATCTCATGGAATCATCATGAGTTTGAGGTAAACTTTTCTAGTATGTTTTACTTAAATCACTAATATTGTAGTCCTAGTGTCCTTACGCATCAGCTTTTTTCTGTAACGTTCTAAATGAGTGTTGTACACAACCTTTGTCAATAAATGATTGGGCAGAGTATATAAACTCAAAGCTATGAAGGAGAAAGCAGGCACCTCCTCTTTATGGTATGGACTGTTTTTTTGTTTTTTTTTAGATTGACTGACTGTATGCAGGCTATGCAAACTAGTTCCCCTCCCGACAGGATGCATAGTCCTTTTTCAAAGGAATCTCTATGAACTACCTCATATACCCAGATTTAATGGCTTTTATATAGGCAAGACAAATCTCTGATCAGCCAAGAGGGAGTCTAAATATATTCACTAAAAACACAAACTATATAAATAGCCATTTGTCTTAACAGTGAAAGTGGCGGAGATATTTAGATATGACAAAATATACACATGAAGCACTGCAGACAAGTGTATTTAACACATAGATTCAAAGATTAATTCAGCTTAGAGGAGTTGTCATTATGACAACGAGAATTGGGAATCTGGGCCAAAGTCCCATAAACATAACACAGAGGGCTTCTGACACACTGGAAGGAAGCACCTATTTATAAATTCCCAATAGAACTGTTGTATTAATTTCAAGCATTAATTCTAGCAAGGTTTACAGTGAGTGAGAGCCATTAAAATGTAAGGTCCATGCAGTATTCCACTTTTTACAGTATGTATCAACATACTTGTTCTGATGATTTATTGTACGTTCCCATGTTCAATTAAAAGTGAATAATAAACAAGTGCAAAAATCAGTATGGTACCAAAACACTTGGAAGGGCTGACTTTCAGAAAGCTTACTAAATATTAGGCAGCCAATCTAAAGTCCTGAATAGATTGGATATCAAATAGCATGCAGAACATTGATGCTTCTGGGATGAATAAGCCCTTCAAAACATCATTGAAGCAATAATCTGTGGCACACCCCGGGTAAAAGTTTCGATATATGGAATTCTGTTATTTTGGAAATAGTAGTATTTCTCTAAGATGTCGCATAAGCAAAGAGGCCATAACTAGGTGGGAACAGAATAAACTAACTTGCCTAGGTCTGTTTCAGGTGTGATGGGTTTTTTGTTTGTTTTTAAATCATTCAATAATAAAGCCTTCAGATAGCAGATTGTAGATTTCTAATTTTGACATTGTCTCCACAACAGAATGGATTGAATAGAAAACAAAAATAGGAAGCAGAACTTGAATGCTCTTGAAGATGGCAAATCACCATCTCATCAGTAGGAAGAGTCGCTAGAAGTAACTAAATGCAGCTTTTACATCAGTCTCCAATAAATGCAATCAAACAAACAACCTTAGACTCTGGACAGTACATCGTAAACACTTTCTGCAGTTGTTCACAGATTGATATTTTGGTCACATGTGAAAAGCTTACAGAAAACTTGTAACAAACATATATGCTTTTTCGAAAGCTATATATTCTGAGATCCCCTCCCAAATCTACAAAACCTGACTGTATCACAGCAGTATATGTCACAAGAGGAAATCTACAGGCACAGTGTGACTAAACAGAGGCAACGTATTATGCTTCAGGTTGCCAACAGCCCTCAAATCAGTCTTGGACCATTCTGTCAGTGAACTTCTCATAACCTGCAAGAAACAGACATTGGTGTATAATGCCACACTTAAAACATTTAAACTTACTTTTGTATTCTTGCAGGTATCTTTACATGTAAGCATTCTTATATTAGTGGTTTTTAATTGAGGATGGGTGAAGGGTACAGAGTTAACTTCATCTTGGAACCCTATTAACTCATGTAATTATGATTTTATTTGTACTCCTACTATTGAACTGTTGCCTCTAGGCTTTGCAACACCTATGTGACTTGTTAAATGTTAGCTGTTACAATGGTGTACTGTATCCATTATTGTAGAGAGCCCTGTGCTAGATTGTTTAAACTATGGCTTAAACGGTGTGTTGTACAATGCTTCAGTTTTAGGTAAACGCTTTGTCTTAAAATACATAGTGTATTAGAATATTGAAATTCCCTATGGATTTCCAGAGGCTTTGTGCCACTTAGAGTATTGTGGCTGTCTGGGAGCAAGTTGGATATCAACTGTTCTTTAGAATATTAGTTTCTAGTCTTCATTCCTGTGTAAAGAAGTAATTTTTCAGCTTCAAACGTCTAGGTTAGTAAAATGAAAACTACATTCTCCTTTAGAATAGCAATTAATACAAATCCATATTTCATTAATGTTGCTTATTAAACCTTACTGCTTATTGCAGGAGAGAGGCTCCTCAAAAAAGAAAAGAAAAAAAAATATTTACTGAGCATGTTAAGCCATGAAATCAAGTAAAATATAGATTGCATGTGGCAGCTTGCTAAAAGCTCAATTTTAAGTGCATAATCTGAAATAACACATGGTTTACATATCTATGTTTCATTTATAGGTTAAGTATGAGTGCCTTTCAGAGGAAATAAAAATAGGGGATTATTACCTGAGATTATTGTTGGAGGAGGATGAAACTGAAGAGAGTGGAGCAATCAAAAAATCGTGAGTCACAGTTCAGCTTGTCTTCCTTATTTTTTCTGAGGTTTAATGCATATTTCCTCCACTATGAACTTTCTTCTTTTTTTTGCAGGTATGAATTTTTCAATGAACTTTATCACCGGTTCTTGCTCACCCCTAAAGTGAACATGAAATGCTTATGTCTACAAGCACTGGCAATTGTTTATGGACGATGTCATGAAGAAATAGGACAATTTAGTGACACTAAATATATTGTTGGGATGTTGGAAAGGGTGAGTTTTTTGTTTGGATGGTGTTTTTTAGATAAAAATAAATGTTAATATGGTGGCTAGGAATAGGTTAGTCATTGACATGCTGCTGTCCAGTTCCGATTTTGGTATTGCAGACTTAGCTTGAAGTTTCATTTGGAAGTTACTGTTGGATTGAGTCATTTTTAGTCAGTTTCTGTTTTCTAACTAATTCTTAATGAATACATTCTGCTGATGGAAGTCTCTGATGGTGGCATTTTTAGTCCCATTACTCTAATATGCAAGAATAAATTTATTTGAAATGAGGCCAATGGAAGCACTGCCTTAAGAGTGAAATATAAATAACAATATAGACTTCATTCAATGCAGTATTTTAGTCTTCTGCTTATTCCTGAAGCACATCAGGAATAAACGGCAAACTTTTTTAAATTTTTGCTCACCTGTGGAGAGTGGGCCGTCCACTAAGGGAAACACTTTGCCTTTGGAATGGCTGGTTCAAAGTGAACTGGCAGTGGTCTTTTAGGCAGAGTGTTTTCTCAAAACTGAGGGTATACTGGTATACTTAAGGATGACGGGTTGGATTTGTTTGTAACCATAAAACTTGGAAACCCTTTAATGGTAAAGGCAGACACAAACCATATTTAAATACGGTTGAGTTAATAGGTTCTAATTCTTATGCCTGTTTAATCTTTGAAGGTGAATTGAAGAGGTTTGGCCTATCAACGGGATAGTTCATAGTAGCACTTCTCTAACAGCAACTGAAATTAACATTTTACGCTTTAGAGAGCTGCCTTTTTTACAACGCTCTTGTCTGGCAGTGCTTTCTGAAGAAACCATTAACTCAGGCCTTAAATCGGCGCTCATCTTTCATTTAAGTGCATTTAAATTATAAACTCATACATGCTTTAATACCAAATCAGTAATGGGATATAAGGTAATATTAAAAATCAGTTAACTTTAAAACTCCATTTCACAGTGAATTCTATAGCGTGATTATTTGGCAGTGGTATTTTTACCTTTCCCATAACATGAACAATTAACATTGATTAGGTGTGATTCAGAAGAAAGTTGCATATTTGAACTTACTTTGCACAAACAGACTTCACAGAAAACTGTAGAAATTATTCAAGAGCTGTTTTTAGTATGAAAACAAATCCAGTAATACTACCAAAATTAGTGAGACTGTTTATAGTGACTTACGACATTCTCACAAATATCTTGCAACGTTTTCCAATATCATTTTATATATACGTTTTTCTGAAATCTTACTGTTAAAGGTAACCTTATCTGTTTTTGCAGTTTTTATGTTTTGTTACAAGATATTTGAGAATTGGATTTTACTCTCTGGTTAATTCAACATGCTAATTTTTTGAGCCTTGATTAATTTGTATTTCCTGTTGGACATGTTTTGATGACTACTTCCCTCTTTTTTTAACCCCAAAAGTGCACTGATAGACTTGAGCGGGACAGACTGATACTATTCCTTAACAAGCTCATTCTAAATAAGGTAGGAGATTTTATTTTTCCAGTACTTCAAAGAAAATTCATGAAACATGGATACATTTTTTTTAAACTATTAAAATGTTCTCCAGTTTGAAACTAATGCTTTGAGTTGATTTTAAAAACTGTAACTGAATCTCTAATCGTGTGCTTAATGGAAAGAACGATCTCTTATTAGATGCAAATATTAAAGGTACAACTCTCTCTCCCTTTCTAGCACAGATGCTGTATCTATAGGTGTGATTTAGGGTTTTTGAATGGGTAACGAAGGGATAAGGAAGTATAAATGTTCTGTGCTAGATTTCTAAAGAAAATGGTTGAGTGTGAGGAGGAGAGTTGAAACCTTACTTTTGAGTCCTATTAAAATACTACACAAAGATTGGTTCTTACAGTGCTTTTTACTTACCCATAACACACCTCTATAATGCTCACATTTATTTCATGTGAAGGTTTTTTCTCTCTTTTTTACAGAAAAATGTTAAGGACCTCATGGATTCAAATGGCATTAGAATCCTTGTGGATCTGCTTACCATGGCACATCTCCACACAAGCAGGGCTACAGTACCATTGCAAGTATGAGGTCTTTTGGTTTATTCGCACTATGCCTTTTTAAGAGAATTTTTAAAATGAGACACTGTTTTTAAAGGGTGCTTGAACAGAAACTAGGATTTTATGAAATTCAGTCTTTTAAGGCTGATATCTTTCACTTACAAAAGTAAGGAAACAGGCTGAAGTTTTTCTGCCAACCATAACTTCTTTGCACATACTATTTTTATAGTCTAAGCCTTCTTTAGTACCACCCAACTCTCATACCCCCTCCTAATGCACATCAGGCAAAAAAACAGCCTTGTAAAATGCCCTCCATAAACTAGCTAACTTCCAAATTGCTAAAGTCATATGGGATTAAGACTGAATCTTGCATTAAATTGGTTACATCATTTAAATATAAATATTTTAACTTTTAGAGCAATGTGATTGAAGCAGCACCTGATATGAAGAGAGAAAGTGAGAAAGAGTGGTACTTTGGCAATGCAGATAAAGAGAGGAGCGGTCCTTACAGCTTTATAGAGGTGGTATACTTTTTTCATTGCTGATTCATAAAATAATTAAACTTAAAAATGACCATACTGGGCTAGTCTGACCCAATATCCTGTCTTCTAACAGTGGTCAGTGCAGGAATGAACAGAACAGGATAACTGAGTGATCCATCCCCTGTCATCCAGTTCCAGCTTCTGTCAGTCAGAGGCTTAGGGACTCCCAGAACATGGAGTTGTCCCTGACCATCTTGGAATAGCTGTTGGTGGTCCTATCCTCCATGAATTTATCCAGTTCTTTTTTTGATCCCTGTTGTACTTCACAACATCCCCGGCAATGAATTCCACAGGTTGACTGTGCATTGTGTGAAGAAGTATTTCCTTATGTATGTTTTAAACCTGTTGCCTATTAATTTCATTGGGTGATCCCTGGTTCTTGTGTTTATATGAAGGGGTAAATAACATTTCCTTATTCACTTTCTCCACACTATTCCTGATTTTGATAGACCTATTTTACAGACACCCAGTAGTCTCTCTTCTAAAATGATCAAGCCCAGTCATCTTAATCTCTCCTCATTCAGATGCTATTGTATACCCTTAGTAATTTTTGTTGCCCTCTGTATGTCTCCAATTCTAATCTTTTTTGAGATGGGGCATGGGCATACCATGGATATATATTTAGTGGCATTATATTATCTATCACTTTCCTAATGGTCCCTAACATTGTAATGTGGTGGTGGTGGTGGTGTGTTGTGGTGGTTTTTTTTTTTTTTTTTTTGGGCCAGCTGCACGTTGAGCAGATGTTTTCAGAGAACTATCCACAATGACCCCCAAGATCTCTGAGCGGTGACAGCTAATTTAAACCCCATCATTTTGTATGTCTAGTTGGGATTTCCAATGTGCGTTAGTTTAAAATCAGTGTTTCTTTTTCAAGAGGCCAGGATATTGTGTGTTTTATAAAAGAGCTGAATGTAAGAGGAAAGAGTCTACACTACTCCAATATGTGCACATTGCTTAGCATAACTTATCAGATATTGGGTACAGCTAGATAATCCTACCCCACTCAAGTTTGAGACTTCATGAAGTCCTAGATAATAAAGGGGAGTGATACTGTCACCGCCTCTCTGACTGTAACTGGCATTCTAAAAGCGTGGTGGAGTTCCACAAGCTACTGCTTGTACCTGCCGTATGGTAGAATGAATTAGTCTTGTAGTTTTACTGCTCTCTGAGCCAGTAAGAGCTCCATCATAAAAAAAAATCTTATTTAACATGAAAATGGTATTAAAATGTAAAGATGTGCACTGGTGTACCAAATTACTGTTATAATGAATTGTCTTACACTTAATCCACATCCCATATATATTTAGTATTGTTCTGATGTGTACATTAAGCTTACTGGGTACCAGCCTCTGAAAAATGTGGGTATGGCACATTTAATGTAGTTTTGATTTCATAAAATTCTAATTTTGATGTGCTAAGGAAAAGTTAAATTCTCAGAGGAAATCAGTGATCTGATCACTTTGGATATGATCGTGCATTTTATCTTCCTAACACAAACTACGAAATGGTATAAAAAATTAGGATTTTTAAGAGTGCAAGAATCAAAGCTTTTAGAGTTATAATTCTGTGTAGTCTCCAAATGAGATCAATAATCCAATTTACTATAATGACTTGACTTAAAAAAAAAAAAAAAAAAAAAAGTTGAAAATCTCTTCCAAGTTGGTTTTCTTTCGCTTGTCTGGGCCCTTTTTTTCCTGTCATACAAAGGGTAGATTTTAGAGCTCCTAAAGGGAACAGAAATATTTAGCCTGTATTGGTTTTTCATAGCAAAAAATATTTATTTTTCATACTTGGAGAGCATCTGATTTTATATGCACTATGAGCTACCAAGACAAGTAATGAAAAATGCCAGAAAACCTTACTGCTCATAGTGTGAAACATCTAACTTGTACCTCTGATCTTAAAAAAGATGCAGGAATTATGGACCAAGGGAAAGCTGACTGCAAAAACACGTTGCTGGGCTCAGGGTATGGATGGCTGGAGACCATTGCAGTTTATCCCTCAGCTTAAATGGTGCTTGCTAGCCAGTGGACAGGCTGTGCTGAATGAGACTGACCTTGCCACACTTATCCTCAACATGTTGATCACAATGTGTGGCTATTTTCCCAGCAGGTAATGAGTCTTTTTAGTTCCAAGAGAAGAAAATGGCTGTAACTTTCCATGGTTGTAGCAAATGTGTACAATTACTATTCTAGTTTTATTGATATACTTCCTGGGTTAAATGGAAGAAACTCTTTAAATTGGGCATCCATCTACCATCTCGTAGCAAATTTCATTTGGTTAGTGAACATGGAAGTTTTTATCTTCCTACCATGGAAGCAGAGATGAACTGATGCAGTTTTATGATGGGACAAAGATAAATCCATTTAATAGATGTACCATAAAACTTCATGGTCACTGCTGCATTGACTGCTCCTTCTCAAACTGAAATTACAATAATTTAACATTATCTTAAATATAACAGAAGTGAATGTCTCAGGTTACTTTGATAGCATTAGAAATATAATATAACTTTTTATAACATTTCTTAAACACATAGTTTATCTCACTGTTTCCATGAGTGAATACTTAATGTGAATTTTACTAAACCTCGCTGATATACTCTATATCAAAGCTAAGTCCAGGTGAAAGTTGGATGAATATTTAAGAAATGAGGATAGTAAAACTTGTTGGAATATATATGAGGATCTTGATATCAACCCAGTCCATCGGATCAAAATCTAAAATCTGCCTGAGAAATCAGTTAAACATTTAAAATAAAAGCACAAATACTGTATTTATATTTATGTATTATACACTGAAAATATTGATCGGCAAAATACTTATTTTAGGGATCAAGATAATGCCATTATAAGACCTTTGCCCAGAGTAAAGAGGCTGCTTTCAGACAGTACTTGCCTTCCCCATATTACTCAGGTAAGTTGCTTGTTTTGTCAGTTTGTTGAGAAATGTGTAAATATCGAGAAATGATTCCAGCTAACTTAATATAATTTAACAGTCATAGTGTTCTGGACTGTTGTGCTTCTTTCTACTATTTTTCACTAACTTTTTTTTTTGCTTTAATCATTCCAATTTTGATTAGCTGGTTAAAGTTAGTTTGTTTTATGGCTACTGCTCATCTACAATTTGATGCTCCATGTAAATGCTGTTTGTCTTCATTTCAGCTGCTGTTGACATTTGACCCTATCCTTGTTGAGAAAGTTGCCATATTGCTGTTTCACATCATGCAAGATAACCCACAATTATCTCGTTTTTATCTAAGCGGAGTATTCTTCTTTATCATGATGTACACAGGTTCTAATGTACTTCCTGTTGCAAGGTAAGGACGAGGAATGGTGAAAATAACAATTTTAGGTATTTATTCTTGGAACTGCCTCTGTATATTAATATTCCTAACTAGATAAGGGAACCTGTTACTTCTCAAGCAGTGAATAGCAAGGTTTTTACTGTGGCTTGCTTGTTTGATTCTGTACAAGTGCTTAAGCTGTGTGCATACATTTTACAGTTTTTGTTGAACTGAAGTAGTGTTTGGGAGTTTGAGGGTGTGTGCCTATAGTGTGCCCAGCTGTACAGCTAAAATCATGTATCTGGTCAAGGCTTCCATTGACTTAAAGCCATGAGAACGAGTCCATAATACCAGAATTAGAAGAAATATATTGTAGGATTTTGATGTGTACTATTTGAGCGTTTATTTTTATAATAGTTTGGGTTTCAACAGTGAGATTCATATAAGGGTCCATAAAACTCCTTGCAGGATCAATGCCTAAAACACTTAATGTAAACATTCACATTTATCAGACTTGTATCTTGAGGCGTATGTAAATGGCTTCCTATTAAGCTCATGAATTTGAGTTTTAAAGCGATTTTGCTGCATGTAATGAATTATTCTTCCCATACATTAAGAATTCACAGTATACATCCTCTTATACAACAGAATATCAGAAGTAAATTGTTTTCTAAATTAGTCATTTACAGCTTGTAAACGAGTCACTGATATCTTGATATCTAAAAAGTAAAAAAATTCAAAGCTTTCTGTAAAGCTTATGAGGAGGCAAAAAATCTAGGGTTAAGCTATAAATGTGATATGAAGATAGGACTGAAATGAAAAAGCAAGTGCATTTTTGAATCGGCATCTATACTGCTCTTTTCTGCAGAGCCGCATTGAGAATACCACTAAACTGAAAAACATTCCTTTTTCTCCTAGGTTTTTGAAGTACACTCATACAAAACAAGCTTTCAAGTCTGAAGAGGTGAGTAAAAAATAATAGTATAGAACATTTATTTTGCTCTCGTAAGCTAAGTTAACTAATGAATTCTATATTAAATATTTTCTGAAGTATACTCCTTCAGTTTTCGATCTTTCTACCTTGTACTTACATCTTCATCATAAATGGACACTTTCGCTTTCTATTTTGTTAAAGATAAACATTCTTTTCCTTCCTTATATTTGTGTTTAAAGTCCTCTTTTAAAGAAACAAAAAGCAAAAACAAAAAACCTCAGCTTGAGCAGACAACTACCTAATTCTCTTGGCTGTGTTGCTTGTGACTGTTGTGCATTGGCAGTAATACATTACAAAATGAACTATATTCCGTCACCAAATACAAGGCGCAGACTTCGTGTTCTTCTGTCAGTCAAGTCTGCCTTGAATCTCCTTTTAGAAAGCATCCTGTTTGTAATATCTGCTCTTTCTCTGTCTTCATGAAGAAATGCCATTTGCACAGCCGAGTAGCTTTTCCTGCTGCTTGTTTAATCTGGCCTAGTCAGTGCATTAAACATACTCTTCTTTTCCTAAACTCAAACCAAGCATTTGCAACTAAGATGTAAAGTTTATTTTAGTAGTGCTACAAATAGTGCTTGGAGTAACAATCCAAGCAACTACTCATTCCTCTTACAGTTAGACTCTTTGAGACACCTAGATCTCACTGCTTACCACCTCTCCAGCAGCTCTCCAGGCAACATTCCCATTGGTTAACAGTGGGATTTTACTAGACACTACCTATTTGCATGTCTCTTGTGTATATCTCGGCATACAGCAAAAGATCTAACTTGGGTTTTAAAGTGAGATGAGCGAACACTTTAAGATGACCAGAGAAGTCTGTTTTCTGAGACTGAATTTTTTGTCCTAGGAAGTTTCAAAATGGGACATTGGCTTGTAATGTGTTTAAAGAAAAACCTTCACTAGAACTCCATGGAAATAATAGGGGGAAGCACATTCCCTATATTCAGTGCCAGAGAGACACACAATCTGGTGGACTCCATTATCTTCCCCATCCAACATCTTGTACAGGAGTAAAATCTTACAGGTTTTTACAGCTTGTGTGGCCTCTCTCTTCTGAACTTGCAGCTATGATGACTGCAATTGGCAGTTCAAAAGAGGTCTGTTTGTTCTTCATAACTCCAAGTGGAAGCAGCTTCAAGCTAAGATGAGTTTGTAGCACCTTCTGGCTTGGACAGTACAATGATCCTTTAAACTCTTTATAGTTCATGGGCCATAAATCTCTGGTTGATATCAGTTGTATACACACACAGCTATTCCCCTTGGAGGAACAGAATGCTTAGTAAATGATCAAGCTAAAGGAATCCAGTGAACTAAGTCTATTTCTCTTTGTTTTTTGGTGCAAAGTGGCAAAAATGAAGAACTTGAAACTCTAACCATTACTTTTAGGTTGTTTATATATTAGGAACTCCTTGTCCAAGTCCTTTTAAACTTTGCAGGAAAGTTCCTGGCCAAAGTAGAATTTAACATTTACAATTTTGAGATTAATTTGAATTTTGTGAATTTTAGTAGGGAGAAGGCCAAATAGGATTTTTAATAGAAATTTGGTTGCAGCTTAGTAAACTGTGGGAAGTAGTGCTTGTGGGTGTTAATACTCAGTCACCTTTTTAGAGAGGATAAATTGCCCTTACAGAAAGTGCATCTTAATTCACCCACTCTACATATGTCAGAGCGTTAAATCTGCAGAGCTGAACCAGGGGAGGAGATAGTATCCAGAAGCTGCTTATCATGCTAGTCTGGTGGTGGTTTTCCCAAGTATTGGTTTTTTTTTTTTTTTTTTTTTTTTTTTTTGATACAGAAGGCCTGCAATACATTGTTTTGTCTGAAATATTTAGCAGTATCTTTACCCTTTACAGTCACCCTAAAGTCAAATTTTAAACCATATATAAAAATTGAATAATTTTACAAAATAAAATTTTAGAGCTGAACTTCTATTGCTACTATAGTATGTGTCTGTCTGCCTGTAGTACTGTGCCTCTGAATTAAATGTACTTCCTATTAGCATTCTTATAGTAAGCAGGATCCAGGAACCTTCCTTGTTCTGTAAACTAGCATAACTTTCCATGTACTTTAATTCAAGATATAAGGGATGCTAGCTCACATCAGATTTTTTTTAAATTCATGATATCAAAAAGGATTTACGATATCATTGCTTGTTAAAATCTTTAAACTTAAACGAGATCATTGATGTAGCAAACAATTTGATCAGTAAATGTTGTTATAACTAAATCTGTCTGGATAGCTTTTAGAAATTTTTAGATAGGATTTTTGGCTCATACAGTTAGGAGACCTAGTGATGATTTTGAGCTCTGGAGAGATACTTGCTACTTGTTCTAGTCTTACCATTGGCTGAAAAATCAATGTTATGCAGTAGATTCCAGTATTTTATGAATGCTTTCCATTGATGAACTGAACCATATTGCTGTTGGACATAACTACAATGACCTTAAGATTAGTGTCAAAGTCATGGACTATATATCTCTAAGGATGATGGGCTTCACCACCCTGGGTGTAAAACTTTTTTTAAAGTGCTATGACTGTTCTGGGTTATACTGTAAGTCACAGTTGCTTGCTTACCTGTGTTTCACTCCTTTACAAGTGATGTGAAGGTGACTCAAGGTCAGCATCCTTTAAAAAATCAGCTTCCTTAGCCATTCTTAAATTTAAGTAGCTGTTAATGACTAGCAAATTTTTGCATACTCAAAGCTATATAAAGAAAATTTATACAAAAACATTTAAGATCCTAATCCATTTAATTGAATTTCATTGTAAAATAAGAGAGCCTTATCCCGGTGTATGTTAATCATGCAATGAGTGTGATCAGACTACAACTTCACTTGCAAATACCTCAATACCTGTGAAATGCTTTCATTTTAGACAAAAGGGCAAGATATAGTTCAAAGAAGTATACTAGGACACATCCTTCCTGAAGCAATGGTGTGTTATTTAGAAAACTATGAGCCAGAAAAATTTTCTGAAATTTTTCTTGGGGAATTTGACACTCCAGAAGCAATTTGGAGCAATGAAATGAGGTAATTATTTGTATCTATTTCCCATTAAGTAGAGGTTTCAGTCTTTTGATTAAACTTGTGTTAAGTGCATACCATGTGATTTTGACCAAGATTAGTTGGTATAGTATATTTTACATTGTGGGCAAAGAGGGTTCAGTGACTCACTTCACTTAGCTATAGTAGCTCTACAATGAAATGGATTTAGTTGTCCGAATTAAGTCTTTAGCCAGGAAATGACATGGCACAACAAAGTCTCACTTCAAAAGAAGCCCATGGTACAAATATCAGTGTCATGGAACAGTTTACGCCATTTCACTTTAAATTCTCCAACAGTTTGCTTTATGCCTGCCTACATCATGCTTAGTTAGTGTCAGCAAATGTTATCTGTCTCTAGGGTGTGACCATTCTTCAGTTTCCTCTGTTAACTACATGGTGTTGTAAATCATGCAGTTCTTGTCTGGATATGGTACCTCTCAGGTTGCTAGGGTATTTCCCATATAAAGCATGGAAAATCTGTCTAATTATATATCTTTTTCTATATAAATGTAAATCTTCAATGTTAATACAGATTTGAGACTGCAAATAAGTAGGCAGAACTGTGTACACATCTTCTGTATTACGGCTTAATTTTTTTTTGTTTCCGTGTCTTAAAAGTAAAACGAGTCACATGAGATTATAGCACTGTAGTATCCCAAATTTCATAAGACTTTTTTAATCTGTTCAAGAAAATATGGCTAATTATGGGATATTAAACCCTTGTCAAAAATGCTTAGTGGAGTAATTATGAAAAGTACCTGACCAAAATCTTGTATTAGTATAATTCTTGATTTTTGCAATTCACAGGCGCCTTATGATCGAGAAGATTGCTGCGCACCTTGCTGACTTCACCCCTCGTCTTCAAAGTAATACCAGAGCACTCTATCAGTATTGCCCCATACCAGTTATCAACTATCCACAACTAGAGAATGAGCTGTTCTGTAATATTTATTACCTCAAACACCTGTGTGATACACTGCTGTTTCCAGATTGGCCAATTAAAGATCCTGTAAGTCAGAAATCTTTCTGCGCTTGTATATCCATAGCACATATGCACAAACCTAACAAAACTCAAACATTTCTAAAATCCAAAGAGTGACAAAATGTCGTAATAGTTGGCTTCAAACCTTGTTTCTTCCATAAACCTCAATATACTTTGGTTTACATCTGCAAATCCTAAGCTCATGCCAAGCTGCTGTACTGGATCCAAACTTTAGGTCCCACATGCTCTTTGCTTTCTGGGTTGAGAAGTTTAACTCTGTGTAGGTGCACACACACTCCAGGTACAGCCTCCATGTCTGTCTGTTCCTGTTGCCAGTAGGGACCCTGCAGTAATATTGCATAGACCCTGAAGTTGGCGCCGGCTCCCGCAAGCCTCACAGTAGCTGTTGCACATTGAGTTCTATCAACGCTGTGGACCTGCTGTAACAACTTATGCATGATGAACTAAAAATCAATATTGGGTAAATAGGAATATAATTGAATTGTCCAGTGAACTCTTGATTATGGCATGAACAAACTATTCTGCTGCTATAACAATCAGATATGATTGCTCATACTTCCCTTTCAGCAACTTTTGGGATGTCTACACTGCAGTGAGTGTCTGGGACTTGAATTTATGCTCAAGGCCCCTACCTCTTCCATCTACACATAAACCTTTCTAATCAGGGCTCAGTCCCAGGGGGTGGAGGATCTGAGCCTGAGTTAAGCCGGAACCCAGGTTTAAGCCATATCGCTTTGCAGTTTGTAGAAACAGACCCACTTGATTCGTGCTCTGGGACTCCACCAGAAATATTCCATGATCCCACAGGCCAGGTATCTTTGTCCTCTGGGCAGTCAAGTCTGGTGAACAATCAAGTTTTTCCCACAGTACACTACAGAGGACTACAGCAGCCAGATTTTGGGAGGATGCTAGGAAGTCTGGGGTATGGGAGGTTGGACTTAGTCTGCCCACATAAAACAGTGTAGACATTGGAGCCCCAGGTTGGGACACAAAGTTCAACAGTTTCTAACCTGCAGTTACAAATGGGTGTAGACACTCAGCCCCAAGTTAACAAACCTAGCATCTGCTAACTGAGTTTTAGTAACCCTGGGCTTAGAGACTAAGCCAGATAAGTAACCTGACAAACACTTTTAGTAACTCTTCTTTTCTTTTAATGCTTAAACTTCTAAAGCTTGACAAGAAACATAGACTGAATAGATGGCTATTTCAATATTGACAGTTAACCCAGGTGATAGGCACCTCAGTTAGCCTAGCAAGGATGAGAGCATTCCCACTGCAAAGCCATATCTGCATTACAATTTTTGCCCTCATGCATGTGCCTGGAAAAGTAGCCCATGGTTCTTTGTGCTGAGATCCTGTCAGACTTACCCAGTAAATTGGGAGAGAGAGCTTATTTATCCTTTTGGGGAATTGTGGGATGGACACTGGAGGACTGCTGGCTTTAATGATTGATTTATTTTATTTTCCCCTGGGCCCTCAATACAAAGTAGACCGGTTCCAGCCTTACTTAGGACAGAGCCTGGGTTGTAATCCATCTCATACAGCCAGGTAAATTGGCCTGTGCTTAAAGTGCCCCTAAAAAGCCAGGTCAGAGGTTTTTCATTTGTGAATGGTAGTGGGATTAAGGCTACAGTGCAGTATAGATATGATATTCTCTTAGTGTTCGCAGTTCACCTCACTTGGACAATGAAACTAAAGGTCTTGTATGGTCACTCATTCCTCAGGCAGAGGAATGTTTGGTTGTCTTAAATTACTCACAAAATGTAAATGTTTTCATAATAAGTTTCAATTTTAACTTAGAAGTTGCTACAAAGCTACTTGGCAGAATTCAGTCTAATATATCTAGTAGCTGATTCTTAGCATTTAATTACTAGCATTAATCTAAAAATATCACTTTAGTGCTAGAACTCTGAGGCTAACCTTAACTTACTCATGTGCAAAATATCTAAATGGAATCCCCCAAACAAAAATGAAGACCTGTGAGGTCTTTCAGGTACAGTACACTTTCTAGAGCTCTGTCCACTCCACATTTAAATGTAACACATTTTTAAGAACAGAAGATGGCAGTGTGGAGCAAAATCAGAATTCCAGAGTGTGTCAGTTAAGGATAAAACTACCATAGAAGGCATTTAAAATAGGAGTATCTAAGTGATGTTACATGCTAGTGTTAAAAAAAAATTTCACCTCTGCATTAAGTGTAGCTACCTATATGTATATTAGCATTTAGCCACAAACGGGAAGACAGCTTTAGTTGCGAGCAACTCAAACAGGCAATGTTGCCTGCGTTCAAATCAACTAATATACAAATTTCCAGCGATTGTTGATGGAAAGATTAGATTAAAATAGTTAGCCCCATAACCAAGAGCTTCACGATATCTGAATTCCTTGATAGTACTGTTTCAGTATCAAGTGCTGACAAGTGTGTTTGACACTGGTCATAATATCCTTAATGGATTTTAATTAATTTCAGGTTAAATTGTTAAAAGATACTCTGGAGGCTTGGAAGAAGGAGGTAGAAAAGAAGCCACCTACAATGTCAACAGATGATGCTTATGAAGTTCTTAACCTTCCAAAAGGACAAGGACAGTAAGTTGCCATAAAACTTCCTAAAACAAAACTAAAGCTGATATGTAACTGCTACATTGTTTTATATCATAAGTTACTCCAGATAAATTGAAATTTTGATCTCAGCGTATGGTACCCAAAGCTGGAGAGATCTGAAAAACAGCTATCAGATGGCATTGTATTTCAGGCATTTAAATTATATTAATGATGATGGAGGCAACTTTTATTCAGGATGGAATAAATGCTGAAAAAATCCAAAACTCTTCGATTTGATATTAGGCTAATCACTGTAGCTAAAAAGTGGTGCTTCCGTTAATTTGGAAAAAATGTCTGTTTCAGTCTTGAGCACATGCCAACCTGCTCTACTGGATCCAAACTTTGGGTCCCACATGCTCTTTGCTTTCTGGTCTGGGCAGAGTTGAACTCTCTCTGAGTGTGTAGGCACGCACACTCCAGGTACAGCCTCCATGGCTGACATTCCTGTTGCGAGTGGGGACCCTGCAGTCCTCTTGCATAGACCCTGAAGTTGGCACCAGCTCCCGCAAGCCTCACAGTAGCTGTTGCACATTGAGTTCTATCAACGCTGTGGGCCTGCTGGTTTACTGTTTCTCCCTTTTGGGACTACATGACTATAAGCAAGTGTATACAACCTGCAAAGATTTCTAAACGGACATCCTTTACTCAGAGAGAATCGCAAGATGTACAGATCCATACAAAAATAAGTATCTGCAAGCAAAATCCTTCCTTTTGTATCCTCACTGCTCTGAAAGCTCTTTAGACTTTGGTCAGTCCTTCCAGGGTCCCAAAACCCTCCTCTTCTCCTTCCTCCTGTCCACTCTTGCTTTCTTGTGACCCATCTAATCAGCCTCAGACTGTCGGTGATGGCTTGCAAGGTTACCAGCTCACCTGAAAAGACTGGCTTCTGTGCATGGGAGCTAGCTCGTAGTCCATAAGTGCTTGTATTTGAATAGAAGATCCACCAGGGTAATGAACCTTGATTTGTTTTGTTCAGCATCTGTCAATGCCATTTGGAAATTTTCAGTCCACTGTGGAGACAGACTACAGGGAAGGCACAGTGGTCTTGCAAAGAAACGGTGCTCACAATTAAGTAGAGTTGCTAGTCTAATGTAGATAGCCTTGTTGCCAGGCAGTGACTATTTTGTCACCCCAAATTCACTCATTGGAGAACACTTCTTTTTTAAAGCGAGTAGTGCAGTAATAACTGTTCTTTGTAATCTTATTCGTAGCCATCAGAACTAATAGAGAATCACAGGACTTCTGTGTCTTTGGGAGGAGCTCTCATGAAGACATGAATGTCCTCTGTTCTTGGAACCCCCCCCCCCCCCGGAGCTGTACACATGGGCAGAGCTCTGCAGGATTCTTAGAGCTGAGGACACAGACCTGCCATTGTCACTGAACCATGCCTTCATGTCTGACTCTATATCTGTAGTAGCAGAGAGGGAGTCCTGGGACAGTGGGAGTGGAGGAGGAGGAAGTCATGGAAGTTCTGTGGCTGAGGTCCTAGGACAGCAGGAGAGAAGGATAATTAAAATGATTTCAGCTATTTGAACAGTTGTGGTGGGATTTTAGATTAAATTGTAATTATTTCATAGTTTATGTGGTTGACCAAAATTATTCAAGGAATGATCTAATTTTGTAAATGCTTTGAATATGAAAATTAAATTATTTAAGGCTTATAAACATAATTACTGAACTCAGTTATAGAAGGTTCTATTTGGGTTAGGGATTTTCCTGCAGCTAAGAAGGTGGTGGCTGTAAAAACATTCTTGCATGGAACAATCTTTGCAGCTTACAAAAAATAGAGGTGAAAAATAATTGGAAAACTTGGTACAAAGAATGTCTGATTTCTTGGATGCTCACTGTTAATTTTCTAGCTCTCTTGCACAAAGGGAAATATTCGGGGGAGGGGAGATGGGAAATTACGTGGGGAGAATTCAAACAGTAACAAAGTGGGTGACGGTTTCTACTTTTTGGGGTGTAAGAGCAAGTCTCCTGAACAGTGAGGGAGAAATGTGCATTAAAGGTTAACTTTTCAACCTGAAATTGTCACAGACACTTTGTAGAGGAGTTAAAAAGTCAAAAGAGAGATTAAAATGTGATATCTTAAAAAAAAAAAATCAAAAAAAAAAAAAAAAAAAAAAAAAATCTAAAGATTGGGATGGGGAGGGGGGGTCTCATTCATGATTTTTTATTTCTCGAGGTCGGTAGTTTTGAAAATGTCAATTTGTTCTTTTGATATGAGAATTGATTATCTTATTGACATGTTCTATATATAACATGAAATTCTCTACCTGCATCTGATAGGCATGATGAGAGCAAAGTCAGAAAAGCCTACTTCAGATTGGCACAAAAATATCACCCTGATAAGAACCCAGAAGGGAGGGTACGTATTGTATTATGATATGACTTTAGTGTACATTGAGACTTTTTTGAGATTATGGTTTAATGGGTTTGTCTGATTTTTTTTAATGAATATTTACATCAGTAGAGTTTTCACAGCAAGTCACTTTCTTCCAGAATACACTTGCACAAACTCTAGAGGTTCATAGTATTCCAGTTAAAATGCTACACACTTATTAAAAACATTTTCTTCAGAGTCCCTCTGAAGAAACAGTTAATCTCATTCCATCGTGCCAGGAAATGACATGCACTGCATATAATCTTGTGGGTTTCTGAAGGATGAGGCATTTAAATACAAAATAAAGATAATGTGTAACTTTCTTTACAATAACTACCAAACCTATATGTCTGAAAAAACTGTACTCTTACAGCCTTCTTTTCCACTCAGTTGATTCTACAGTGAAGCCATAATGCTAAATTTGTAATATCTGTTTTTTCATTGATAAGACTAAATATCGGATTACACCTTCACTGAAAGACTTAATAGAAGAAAACTGATCTGTGAACCAGAAAAATATTACTATAGTAGCATGCACAGTTACTATTTTTCAGAGTTTTCTCTGATGTGACACTCCCTTGAAATTTCATTTTCAATGGAATAATATTGCTAATGTCATCATTTACCAATTCAAAGTCAAAATTAGGGAAAATAAGTTGAAGCTGCAAGTGAATTTTGAGACTTAGTAAATACTCAGCTTTTGTTGATAACATCTTTACGATGTCCATATTGTTATCTGCAGGATATGTTCGAAAAAGTGAACAAAGCATATGAGTTCTTATGCACAAAATCTGCCAAAGTGGTGGATGGCCCAGATCCAGAGAATATCATCTTAATTCTGAAAGCTCAAAGCATCCTCTTCAACAGACACAAAGAAGGTGGGCATACTGACTCAGAAATATCGCTTCCACTGTATTTCTCAGAGGAGCTTTTTGAAGCTGCTTTGCGTTATTAATGCATTAATTTTGAAGTTTCTTTTCATGAAATAGTGAAAATACAAAAAAAAATTAATTAAATATGGAAGCTTCATATTTAACATAGTAAAAGTTAAATAGGAGGACTTTATCTAGTTTCATCTTCCTCTCTATACTGTGAAAAACATGACACGGACCGTGAAATAGGACCATGAAATAAGCCTATTCCCATGAAATCTGATGTCCCCTTGTTCCTAGGAGTGCCCCAGCAAAGAGGACTCCTAGTTCCAGCTGGGCTGGGGGGGGACAGGATTTGTCCATCCTCTGCACAGCTGCTCGGCTGGAGTGGGGAGACCAGACCCACCTCCGTGTGTCTCCTCTTGCTGCAGGGTGCTCTTGGACTGTGCAACAGTCGCAGAGGTTCCTGCAGCTGGAGGAGGCTTGTGGATGTGAGTCCAATCTTCCCTTTTTCCTAAGAGTGCCCCAGAAAAGGCAGCTCCTAGCTGCTAATCTGGGCAGAGCTGAGGCAGATAGGACTTGCCCTTTCCCTGCAGTGCTGCTCTTGGGTATCTCTCCCAGCTGCAGGTAGCTCCGCATCCCCTTTTCTCTACTCTGTCCAGCTCTGAAGGCAACACAAAAGTGAGGGTGGCAACAGGTTTGCAACCCCTACCCACAGTTCCCTTTTGTTGGGACCCCCATGGTTACAACACTGTGAAATTTCAGATTTTAATATCTGAAAACTTGAAATTTACCGATTTTCAAATCCTATGGCTGTGAAATTGACCATAATGGACTATGAATTTTGGTAGGGCCCTAGCTATCATGCTTTCTTGTTGATACCCAATAAAAATACCCAGATATCTAGTAAAAATCTGATAACAGGAAATATAGTAACTTTTGTGTCAGTCTTGTCAGTGGTGGACCAAGACTTACTTTGACTGTGCTGGAACCTAGTCAAATAATTGGCAGTATTGTAATTGTGACTGAAAAGTCACTTTAATCAATTAACATTTTCAGGTGCTTTGAAATAGCAGGAGATGGCAACAAGGCTGAAGGTGAACATTTGGCAATACAATTTGTTACGTGGTTGCCTATTTTTGAAAATCACTCATTAAGAAAAGACTTTTTTCATCAGTTAAATGTCTGACTCTTGCATGCAAAGGTCTCTTATTCTCTGGCAAGACTGAAAGTCGAGTTCTCAAAGAGAATTTTTTTAGTACTTAAATGTCCCTTAGATAGTTATAAACATAAAAGTAGTTCATGCTGCACATGTGCACCGTGACTTTCTCATTCTTAAATGTACATTTCTACCCTGATATAACGCGACCTGATATAACACGAATTTGGATAATGCAGTAAAGCAGTGCTCTGGGGCTGGGGGGGGGGGGGTGTCTCCGCACTCTGATATAACACGGTTTCACCTATAACGTGGTAAGATTTTTTTGGCTCCCGAGGACAGTGTTATATCCAGGTAGAGAAGTACTTGAGATTCTGTCCTGTTGTACTCTTTGCAGTACTCAAGTAATCCAAAGAAAGTTATAAACTGACTGCATCCTGCTAGTCAGGGCTCCCCCTTCTGTTGCCTAGTCGCAAGGACGGGTACCTTCTGCATGTACCAGCTCCAACACCACCCTCCTCTTCCAGTCTGTAGCAGAGAGAAGTGATGATTAATGTCGTCTAATTATTGGCTAACAATCCTAAGAGCCCATTGCTTTATCATATATGGTAACTTAAACCACAAACATCTTAGTTGTATAAAATATTTTGTATGCAATATGGCATGTTGCATAGGGCACTACAGCTGTATCTCTTGACTTGTGTGGAAAAGGTCACCCATAATATTAATTAGATGTATTAAGCCAAATACTACATTAACATATAGATCGTCTTGTTCTATAGCAAATTAAATGTTTTTGTTTAAAATTTAACTTAAGTTCATCTGAAACCCATTCAGAGGGTTTGATGCCTTATGTGAGAAAGTGGTGGGCTCAAGTTTCAGCAAAGTCATTCTGTAACATTAAAATAAAGAACTTCCACAACCTTCCCAATGTAGTGTTACCTTGCTAAAACCGACTCAATAACATTAACACGTTACTTAATTTCTTGAAGTAGACTAGACACATGCTGTGAAAAATGGCAAACTGGTTTGTGCATTACTAGAAAATTCTCCAGGGCTACAGAAATGAGCCAACATTGTGTTCACGCATAGCTTGGCTCTGAAGGAGGAGAAAACGTTTTTGTGAAAGAGTAATTTTAGTAATCTGAAGCAGATTAAGATAAAATCCTCAGCCATTAACTAGCAGTGTCTAAATGTGTATCAGATTTGCTACATTTCAGTTTCTGTTTATCCTTCAGATTTGAAACCTTACAAATATGCAGGCTATCCCATGCTGATTAAGACCATTACTCTAGAAACTTCAGATGATCTTCTGTTTTCCAAGGAATCTCCTTTGTTGCCTGCTGCTGCAGAGCTGGCTTTCTACACAGTTAATTGTTCAGCACTTAATGCAGAAGAACTGCGGAGAGAGAATGGAATAGAGGTAAACCCAAAGAAACTCATAAGCACATCTGTTTTCACAGCTTGTTTATTGATGGTTACTACTTCTTGGATAATCAACTGTGGGGGGGCGGTAGAGAACAAAATTGATGGTGTAGTGTTATCCGCACATTTGCCCGCTTCTTTCCTGCAAGAAACATTCTCATTGTTTCTTCTGACATGGAAGGGGTGGGGGGCAGTAGAGATCTCCTTCTGGAGTAAACTAATTCATCACTCCACAAAGTGGCTTCGAATTGATTTACATAACATTCGTCTTTTGAAACAAGTTCTAGTGACTGTTGCATGGAACAGCACTGTCTGTAGTGGGCTTCTGTGTTGTGCTTGTTTTTGTGCAAAAAAACCCCCCATAAATTGTGACTTGCTTTAAAGGGTGGGAGCAAACCATATGAGCATGGTTTAGTTATTCCAAATGAATACTCCTCAATAGCACATATTGGAGAAGAGGACACCACTATAATTGTGCTTGTATTAAGAATCTTCTAAAAACTCCCTTAAGCTATGATGGCAGTGTGAAATGGCTAGATATTTCGAGGGAGATTATCTTTACATGATGGACAATTCATGTGAAGTAGCGTAAATCTCCCTCTGTGGATGTAAAATGTCCTTATGAAGCCCAAACAGTGAAAGCAAAATCATTTTGCTACATAGGACAGCTATTAACCATAACAGGAGGTAATCGATTTACAGACCTGTGCGGGCTTTATTGAAACAAAGCTTTACAAGCTTTACTTTTTGCAGAAAGATACTTTCTTTAGGCTTATGATGAATTCTAACCCTTACAGCTTTTTAATCCCTAAAGGTCTTGCAAGAAGCATTTAATCGTTGTGTGGCAGTCTTGACTCGTTCCAGTAAACCAGATGACATGGCTGTACAGGTAAGTAATACAGAAATTGTAAAACAGTACTTAACAGTATGTTGGGCCATACCTTTTGTACCATTTTCTTAAGAAGCTTTGTGCAGCTAATACAAAGTTTTGTTTTGTTTTTTAATAGAAATTTGCATGTCCTTCTCCTGTTCAAGGGATATGGAGTACATTACATTAATTGTGTGGCTTAAAGTGTTTCTGTTTGTAGGTATGTGGGCATATAAGCAAGTGTTACAGTGTGGCAGCTCAGTTTGAGGAGTGCAGAGAAAAGATCACTGAAATGCCTAATATCATCAAGGATCTCTGTAGAGTGCTATATTACGGGAAGGTAAGATCTCCTGGATTACTACTTAAGCTGTTGTTGTGCTCTTGTTTTATATTAAGTGTTGTAAATATGGTACCAAAGAATGAGCTGCTGTATGAGACTAATTCTCAAAATACGTTTTTATAAAAACTGTTTTGTTAATTTCCCAGTAATACAGATACTTGCCGTCTGTCTGACACAAATATAAGGCTTGGACCACACAGAAACTTGCACTGATTTAACTAAAGGTGTAATTTTTTTTAAAACAGGCTAATTAAATGGTGCAGATTACCTGTGTAGATTCTTATATATGTTTAGCTTGCACCTATAAGTTTTATTATATCTAGCTTGTGTTGCTTTTTTCACCTTTCAATTCCGTCTGTAAATTACAAGATGCAAGCTATACCCAGACAAGTCTGGTTTAAGCAGATCAGATCATCTGCAGCAGGTTTTGCATTAGTTTAATCAAATTTGTTTGAAAACCAGTGCAACTTGTGTGGAGACCAATCCATATATTCTGACTCCAAGTATTTCCACTTAAATTTAAATCCTAGTCTTTGATTCTACTGTTCTTCTACTTCCCTGTCTGCCAATTACAGTAGATGAAAATGCTACCTGTCAGAATATTTCTCAAATTGGTGAGAAGGGAGTAGCAGGCCACCATCCTAGCTTATCTTCCACACTGTGGGTCAAATTCTGTTCTGTTTCACAGCTCTAAGAACCAGAAACTCCATGGGTTTTAATGGTATTACTCTGAATTTAAAGTTATGTAACAAAGCAGAATTGCACCAGTAACTACTTATTCAATTACCTAGGCAGACTGTCTTTGTTTTTACCCTAATTTTACTTTATCTTCTAAAAGTAGAAAAAAATCTCAAGTCTAAATTCCTTTAGCTGGTGGTTTAAAATAGCATTGCTGCGCTAGGAAGAAAGTGGCACAGCTGATATAAGGAACAAAATCTAAAGCTCTGACTTAAAACATAAAATCAATGGTAAACCTTCAAAAACTGGCCTACAAAATCCAAAGCTGGTACAATTACTTAAGGTTACTTCTGCCTCACTTTGAAATCAAAAAGAAACGCAATCAGCTGAGAATGTAGTAAAAGTATTTTTGAGTGACATCCATATGAAAGCTCTTCCAAAACACAGTGGAAAGTAAAATCTTTAAATTCTATTAAACAGATCTTTGCAACGCTTAGTGCAGTCTATCAGTTAAGCACTTCATGTGAAGTGCTTGAGCTAGTCTACTACATCTCTACCCTGATATAACGTGACCCAATATAACACGGGTTCACATACAAGGCACTAAAGCTCTGACACGCTGCTCTGAGCACCATGTTAAGGGTGCCGGGCCAGGTCGGGGCCGAGGGGTTCAATAAGGGGCAAAGGGTGTCGGGGACTCTTCTTCCCCCCACCCAGGGTCTGGGGGGCAGGAGCCGTGGGAGGGCACTTTTAGGGGTCCTACAGTCCCAGAGTGGCCCAGGGGATTATCGGGGGGCCGGGAGCAGCCTGCTCTACTTCCCTTGCCCCGGCCCCAGCCGTGTTGCTCAGGCAAGGAGGTTTGGGGGAGGGGATCCCCCCCCCCCCCCCCGCACTCACCAGTAGCGGCAGAAGTGGAACAACCTGGCCCCAACCCACTCCACTCTGCCAGCTGCAGCACTCCGCTTCTTGCCGCAGGTGGATACGGGGGTGGGGGCGGGGGGGCATCCTTTCCCCAACCTTCCTGCACTCACCTGCGGCAGGAAGTGGAGCGACGCGGCCCCAGCCCGCTCCACTTCCCTTGCCCCACTCCAAGCAGTTTCGCTGCGGGCGGCTGGGGAAAGATCCTGCACTCACCTGCCTGGCAGGAAGTGGAGCGCCGTGGCTGGGAGCTGGCGGAGTGGAGCTGGCTGGGTCTGGGCTGGGCTGCTCCGCTTCCTGCCGCCAGTGAGTGCAGGGAGGTTGGGGAGAGGACGTCCACCGCATTCACCGGCGATGGGAAGCGGAGTGACACGGCTCCAGCCCACTCCGCCAGCTCCCAGTCGTGGCGCTCCTCTTCCTGCCGAGCAGATGAGTGCAGGACCTTTCCCCAGCCACCCCCCAGTGACATGGCTGGGGCCGGGACAAGGAAAGCAGAGCAGGCTGGGGCCACTTCGCTCCACTTCCTGCCACAGGTGAGTGCGGGGAGCATCCTTTCCCGAACCTCCCCGCACTCATCGGCAGCAGGAAGCGGAGTGCCGCAGCTGGGAGGCGGCGGAGTGGAGCGGCCTGGGCTGGTCTGCTCCACTCCGCTTCCTGCCACTGCCAGTAAGCGCTTGTTGGGGTGTGGGGGTGGAGTTGATAGGAGTTGGAGCAGTTAGGGGAAAAGGGGGTGGGGTTCTGGGGGTGATTGGGGTGGGAGTCTCTGGAGGGCCGGTCAGGGAACAAGGAATGGGGGCGAGGGGCAAAGCAAGTTTCACCTATAACGCAGTGAGATTTTTTTGTCTCCCGAGGACTGAGTTATATTGTGGTAGAGGTGTATTAGACTGCTCCTACAGAACATCACTGCAGAAGTAAAAAAAGAATATTTATATACATTTAAAGAGCTATTTTAGATGAGCTCTTCAAAATTTGATTTCTGAAAGGAATTATAGAATAAGTTTTGTTCAAAATGTAATACAAATCAGCAAATGTTCATGCTGAGCAATATGGAAAAATTGCGGACTGGAGCCTATTAAAGCAACTTGTAGCAGAAGTCCATCTTGACTGTACTACGTGAGGGATGCAAAAAGTCTGACCTTGCTGTGTTTTTTGCTTCTGAATACAGTGAAATCTTTATCAAAACCCTGGTTAACCAAAACTCAATTATTTGAAGGTCACATGTGGAGCTGAGAGTAACCAGAATATCCATTCTGCTGAAAACTTTCAAAATGTTTTTGTTCTGAAGTGGAACAAAAAGTCAAATGGAAAATTTTTGCATAGAACAGAGATTTTTGGAAGAACCCTAATTTCCAGAAGCCTGACTGGCTCCTTGCCTCCCTAGTTCTTACACAAGGGCAGCTCACTAGCTGCTGGGGAGCAGAGGCTCTCTTGACACCAGTCACTCCAGCTGCTGGCCAGCTGCGCAGGAGACTGGGCTCTGAAGAGGGACTGCTCCCCAGCAGCTGGGCAGGAAGGTTGCAGAGGATCTTGGGAGCTGGCTGGCCTAACTGAGCAGGCAGACAGCCCAACTGCCTGGCTTCCATTACATCAGGATTTTCTGACAGAAAACTGTTCTGCTGGAAAATTTTCAACCAACTCTATCCATATGTCCCCTGAAGCTGTATGTAGATGCTTATGCTGAAGCTGTGAACACCATAAGCCTTTCTTTCTCTCTCCTTACCGCCCCCCTCCCCCCGGTAAACTTCAAATGTCATCAGTTTGCAGATCATTAGTATCTTGCCCATTATATTTAGATTCAAAATCTTAAACATGAAGTTTTTCTAAAACCAAAACATTGTTGCTGTTAATGAACTTGCTGGTATGCTATTTAACTTTTTTCTTTTCAGTTAAAATTTTCCTCAGTCACCAAAAATACTGAATGCCAGTTCTCCTTCATTCCTCAGAACAGTCCACGAGTGGCTTCCTTGGGAGTGGAATGTGTCAGTTCATTTGCTGTTGATTACTGGCTACAAACACATTTGTTTCAAGCTGGAATTTTGTGGTATTTACTTGGTTACCTCTTTAACTATGATTATACACTAGAAGAGAGTGGCATTCAGAAGAGTGAAGATTCTAATCAGCAGGTAATATTTATGAGCAACTTATTGACTCTATTTCAGACTTTATGATGGATGTTGGTTACCATATCTTGGGAGGTGGTAATGCATTTCCTGAATAAAAATGCTTAAACTTGTTAAGTGAATTTTTGTTTCTGGTGACTGTACGTACATGTTTCTCTTGTAATTGAATTTGTTGGGAATAGATTATGGAAGTGCCAGTTGCGACTCATTAGTTGAGGTTCAGTTTTTAACTTGTATAGCACAGATTCAAACTCTGTTAGGTATGAAAAATACAACATTTCCCCAAATTACATGTCTTTGAGTTAGAAATTACTTGTATCTAATCTGGAACCATAAATTCTAATACGCTTTAACTGTAACCATATGATAATTGTATGATGTCATACAGGGCAGAGGTAATATGGTTTGGGTGACCTAAATGTGCACTTCCATATCTTATGTTAGAATTTCTTAGGTATAACCATGTTAACTCTGAATTTTCTAGCTTACAGTGCTTGGTTTTGGGATAATTACAACATCCCTGTAAGGTATATTACAATAAATTATTGATGGTGTTAATTTTTTTATGGGAATAGATAAAATGATATGATCAAGATAGGCCATAAACAACATTATCCATCTATAGTACAGATTTTCCCAGTAGAAAAATAAGCAGGAAAGTACTAGATGCAGATAGTCCAGAACTGAAGAAGTAGCTTGTTAGTTGTCGGAAACACTACTTTTATCTAAAAAAACCTCTTGGATAAATATTAGCACCATAAAAGGCTCCTTCATAGCAGAATTATATAACTTCAGCTGGTTGTAAAACCCATGGATGGGGATCAGCTCAATGAGGAGCCTTGCCAGAATGCAAAAAAGATGATCTTTTAGTGCACTGTTGAATCATTATGCAAAAGTTTACATATCTCGTAAAAATGTGTCTTTGTTCTAGAAATGGCTATTCTTTGGTCAACTTTTTTCTCTTAAATTATGAATTAAGGAATTTTCATTTCAGTTTAAAGTCCCAAATTCATCTGGTTTTCTTCATGGGCTTTACACAGGTAGAGGCAGACAAACTATATTGGTGTAACCTGTCAAAAACTATTAGTATCTCTTACTGTTCTGCAACACCTAGTGCTGTGCCAAGATGTATGCATATTTCTGTCTGTCAAGGTTAGCGCATAAACGAGAAGTAAACTAAAGGGAACTGAATTTGCTTATGATCATGCAAGGCATAAAAAAAGCATTGGACAAATTATTTTCAAGAGGTGGTTTTTAAAAAAGTAGTTGATATTTCTCTTTAGCAAGCTTGAGGTTTTTGTTCAAGTTCAGTAATAGGATTGATCTTTTTAAAATGTATGTATTTTTCATTTACAGGAAGTAGCCAATAGTCTCGCCAAACTGAGTCTTCTTGCTTTGAGTCGTCTTGGAGGGTATTTGTGTGAAGAACAAGTTACACCTGAAAATCCAGCAATAAGGAAAAGCTTGGCTGGAATGCTGACACCATATGTTGCAAGGAAACTTGCTGTGGCTGCTCCTACTGAGGTACAAGAATGTCTAAGGCAACCAGAGTGTTGACATTATGTAAAACAAATAACATACAAGAAATAATTTTTGTTTATTAAAAACTTACTTGTTAGCCACAGTAACAAGTAAATCAGAGCAGCCTGAATACTGAGAAATGAAGTGCAATTTGGTAAGTCATTTACTTGGGAAATGGTTAACTTCTGATATTTAGAACTGAACTCAACTGATTTTTATGAATGTTTTTAGAACAGTACCTAGGTAACAGTGATTATCTAGTCAATTATTTACAATCTTAATAAAAATTGAAGTCTTGAATTGACCAAGATGCAGGTGAACACCCTTACCCCAAAATGTATGACAGGTACAGCACTTTGCAGCACAAAGATGGGAACAGAAGGTGAATTCAGGGTTTGCAGGTACCAAGGTTTGGAGTAGACAGCATGGTGTGAGGAAACACAAGCCAATGCAAGGGCAGAATTTAAAGACTTTGTTTCTCCTTTCTTTTAAACATTAATGTACAGAAGGATAAGGGCAGCAGGGAAGTTGGAGGCTAATAAAATTATCTGAGTAAATTATGGGGTGGGTGGTGGGAGCATGGGAAGGAATAGGAGACGAGTTTTTAGTTAGAGGTAAGTGACAAAGCAAACAATGTTTTATTTAAAAGAAAAAAAGTGACCAATATGAGTGTGAAGTAATGCCAAAGCTGCAGGTGGATTCTCACTTAAACGTGCTTTCCAAGAGTTCTGAAATGGATGTCACTTATATGCGGGTGGGGAGCTGAGATGAGGAAGATGGCAAACCAGGCCTTGCAGTATGGGTATGGTGGAGAGTATATAACCATTTGGAGGAAGAACGGGAGAAGAGCCAGATGGAATGCTCCGCAGAGGACGTGAGAAAAGATACTCCGTTTAGCCCCTCACACCATTTACTGTTCAGTGCCTTTGCTCTGATGATTGGGAGAGTGGGGAGAACAAAGGAAAGGACAGTGGCTGAGTCCTCAGCTGGATTTTAGGGAGTACAAGGAAGTAAAGGTGGTGGTTCAAGGTAAGCTTATTTGGGGTTGGAACAGGCAGAGGACAGTGTAAAGTACAGGTATGAGGTTGTCAGTCATCTCCTGAAATGTGTGTGGGGGGATGGGGTTGGAAAAGAGCATGAAGAGGAGATCATAGGGATGAAGAAGGTGAAGGGAGGAGGGTGACCTTCAAACAGCTAGTATGGAAGGGAAAGGAAACATATTTTCAGACTAGGGGGTAATATTGAAGCCCGAACACAGGTCCAAGGGAAGGAGTTACAGCAGAGGCTATGAAGGTGTGCTGCTTCTAGTTGCTAGCTGCAGGGGGGAGCTGCTGCTGTTTGGTTTCTGGCATGTGTGCGTGGGAAGAAGAGATGGAAAAACTGTGCATGGAAAACCCAGCATTTATAATGTGCATGCATACTTTCTGGCAATAATCGCTTCTCTCTTCCCGGCACCCCCCCCAAAAAAAAATCGTATCTGAAAAATTTGGCCTTAAGTCTACTCTTGAAATCCAAGATCTAGCCAGTGGGCCACATAAGCTGAACCAGATCTTCACAAAGGCCATAGTTCCCCTACTCCATTCACCCCCCCCCCCAATATGATCTCTCTTCCTGGAACAGTGTTAAAACTCTGAATTTGCTTTTTGTGTAGAATTGTTAAACCCACTTATTTGCCTGAACTCCTTATGCTGTCTCCTAGATTCTGAAGATGCTCAACAGCAACACAGAGAGCCCCTACTTGATCTGGAACAATGGGACAAGAGCTGAACTTCTTGAATTCTTGGAATCGGAACAAGAAAGCATGATAAAAAGAGTGAGGCACTTCTAAAATTTATATGATAGAGGCTTTTCTCTGGGTTGCTTAAATAATCTGGTGTCCTCACATTATAGGAAGCTTTTTAAGCTCAGGAAAAATCTGCCTGTGCTGTTTTAATTATCCTGCCACTGAGCGAAACCTTACACTGGCCATCTTCTCAGATACTTTTGCTTTAACTGCTTTATTTTACAAACTTAAAACCTATTGGTATGAAATCTTGTGCTGTTGCTTTTGCCTTGTTTGTGTTTCCATTGGAAATAATGGAGTCTCAGCAGTTAACTCTTTTCCATACCTCTATACAATGTTTTTCTTTATATGGTGGGTCATTTTGTAAATATATTTAACAAGGCATAATTTTTTTTTCTTAGAGTGAATGTGACAAAAGCTATGGATCTGAATTTGTCTTCAGTGACCATGCAAAAGAACTTATTGTGGGAGAGATTTTTGTTAGAGTTTACAATGAAGTCCCTACTTTTCAGCTGGAGGTGAGATTTTTCATTTTGCTATTTGTGGAGAAATTGCAAGCTGGTCTTTCAAATGGTACGTACTTCGTGAATTTAAACCAAACTCCTATTTCAGAGGGCATCAAGAGTTAATACTGCTCAGGAAGTTTTACACACTAGCTTCAGCAGTCGTATTAGAAATATCCCTCTAAAGTTGGGGCATCTGTAGCTCTTGTTAACTTCTCAGGGTATCTCAACATTACAGTGTAGACTATGATCTTAAGCATTTCCATTTGCTTAGGATGTATCATCTTGTTTATCTCCCAATTAAAAGGAGAGACAAGAATCAAATTGAAATTCACTGGCAGAGAAAAGCATGAGTTTAGTCAGAATTTGGTGCACAGGCATTTTTACACAATTTTAAATGGCTAAATACTTCCTTAGAATAGCTTGATTCACCCTTCTCTCTTAAGCTATTGGTTTTATGATTTCTTAAAAAAAGACAGTGATGCTTGGTCACATCATCAAACTCTCAACAAGTTTTACTGTAGTTAAACTGTAATACTGTCATGTCAGAAGAGGGGAAAAATGGGTAAGACGATAAGACTGGTGTGAATATACAATAGTTATCCACTGAGGATCTGAACCTTCTGCTAAATTGGAAAGGAATCCTAGCTAGATCATGCAGTGGTGGAACGGGAGGTTCTAGTATGGAGAAGTTGAGAATCACCACTTTACTGAATTTGGAAATGGCTTTTGGCCATATATTCCTTAGGTATGAGCTTGCTGTACAATGCAGTTCAGTATTTCTACTGCAGAATGCTTTGTGCGTGTTTTTGAAATAATTAAGATTCTTATGTACGCTTACTGATCTCTTCATTATTTCAAGTTTCCAAAAGCATTTGCTGCAAGCCTTTTGGATTACATTGGCTCACAAGCACAGTACCTTCACACGTTAATGGCTATCACACAGACTGGGAAAGTAGAGTCTGATCAACATGGAGACCGGTTACGGAGGGTTGAAATGGCATTGGAGGCTCTGAGAAATGTCATAAAACACAACCCAGGTAAATTTAAACATGTTGAATTAATCAATAAGCAACACCTTGCAAATGACCTTGTTATAGATTTATTTTAGATATATGAATCTAGCACTAAACCTGTGCTTGTTGCCAAGCTATAGAGATTGATGCTGCTGGCTCGCTAGTTGTCTTAAAAGGAGTATTTCTGGAATACTTTTAACACATCTTTAAATAGTTTAACAGCAGCATTCATAGAATTCTTTGCTCTTCTTTGCTAGGAAAGTAGTGAATTTCACTGAGACGGTGTTTTGTTAGTTTCCCTTTTCTTGCTGTTGGTACATCGGTCCTGCAGAAATCTATTTAACCACTTCTCCAGGGGGAGCAGATTTTTGCCAACTGAGTAAAGTCTCTTCTGCTTTTTTAGTCACTATGGTAAAAAGGGGTGTGAATACATGTTGTGCCTAGTGTAGTGAAATATCAGGGTCATTTTGCAAAGTTATTGTATTGTGTTCAAAGGTTTATTGAAAACTAACCCACTTCAAAAAAAACAAACAAACTTATCCTAGCATAGCTCTGTGTAAAGGATGGAACCCCAGGGATGGTAGAAAATGGTTTAGTATTTTGAGGGAAGACACTCTTCGAACACACTGGATTGCTAAATTTTTAATTTACTTTTATGGAAACTATTACTAGAGGAAAACTTATTAGAAATTCTTAATTCATGTCTTCAACTGTGCAATAATACTACCACACTGAAGTTTTCTTGGGGTGGTGGGAATGCAGCCTAGAAGTATTCAGAAGTAGAGACAAATGACTGCTTTTGTTAAGGTTTATGAGCAGAATAGACTATTCTGAAGGGGCCGAAGACAGGATGAGAGTTTTGGTGAACTACTACATATTATGTTCTATGTAACCAAGCTGAGCTTTCATTTAGCAGTTGTGTGGTGTGAGGGGAGTTTTTGTTTTTGTTTTAAAGTCTTTCCAGAACAGCCTGGGTTCTAATCAGATACTCTGACAATTGCAGACTGAAACTGAAGATAAAAATTAATGTGCCTAAAGCAGGGATTGGCAACCTGTGGCACACATGCCAAAAGTGGCTCGCGAGCTGATTTTCAGTGGCACTCACACTGCTTGGGTCCTGGCCACCGGTCCGGGGGGCTCTTCATTTGAATTTAATTTTAAATTAAGCTTAAACATTTTTAAAAAACTTATTTACTTTTACATACAACCATAGTTTAGTTATGTATTATAGACTTATAGAAAAAGACCTAAAAATGTTAAAATGTGTTACTGGCACACGAAATCTTACATTAGAGTGAATAAATGAAGACTTGGCACACTGCTTCTGAAAGGTTGCTGACCCCTGGTCTAAAGTGAAACTGTTTCTCTGTATTTCTTCAAAGGGGGGTTGCTGTCAATGCTAACTTTTTTGGAATCTGTTCAACAGAGAAATTTTTGCTAAATGAATTTAAAAATATTGAAAAGTGGCTATTTTTTTAAAAAAAGGTGTTTTTTTTTTCCTTCCCTATTGCTGACTTTAAGGGCCTTTTCTTTAAGGAAGAGTAGGCAGTTCCAAAACGGAAGTACTGTGAAATGCACAGAATAAACAGGAAAAATCCAGGAAACTACTGCAACTGAAAGTAGTCATCTCATGCATTACAAGTAACACTGGGAGCAGAAATGTGACTAATGTCCCTACAAGTAGTGAAAGCTCACTTTGGAAAAGATTAGAACTAAGTGGTCTCTAAATTTAATTCTTAGAACATTGAAGGTTGGCATGTTAGCAGTTCTGCTGTTGACAGGTAGCAAGGTCTTGCAGAGATGACCACAGAGGGTAGGATTGTCTTGAAAGTATTTGTTTGAAATAGAGACTGAACGTTTGTGTCAAATGTATGTTAACTCTGTAGAAGTGGACTAACTTTTTGTAACAGCAAAAGAGAGGATGTAGCTAAACGTCTGGAAAACAGTTTGAACTAGATACATTTTAACTGATAGTTTGAAATAAGAACAGGACTGCTTGTAGCACCTTAGACTAACAAATTTATTTTAGCATAAGCTTTCATGGGCTACAACCCACTTCATTGGATGCATAGAATGGAACACACAGGAGATATTTATACATACAGAGAACATGAAAAGGTGGAAGTATGCATACCAACTGCAAGAGTCCAATTAATTGAGATGAACTATCCTCAACAGGAGGAAAAAAAACCTTTGGGAGTGATAGTCGAGAACCCATAGAAGGTGTGAGGAGAACTTAACATCGGGAAATAGATTCAATTACTGTAATGACCTAACTATTCCCAGTCTCTGTTTAAACCTACATTAGTTGTATCTAATTTGCATATTAATTCAAGGAAATGTATTTATTTGATTTTAACTGAATTCTCATGCTTGGCAGGTGCTCACCAGGTCCTGCAACCTTGAAACTACATAAATAGATCCTATTTTTTATCTACTCAGTACTTGGTTTTCCAATAGTGCCATTCTAATGGACAAAACCTATATTGATCCCCTTTCTTTGATAGAGCTATCTTTCATGTTGGCTTAGTGCTTTCACAGTTGGACTTGCAGGCAGCTTCTTGAAATATTTTATGCGTGGTTACTTATTTGTATTGCAGTAGCTAAGAGTCCTGGTTATGGACCAGGCCCCATTTTACAAACACAAAGACAATCTGCGCTCCAGAGAGCATAGACTTGTAAAGTAATTCATACTGTGTATAACACTGATTGGGAAACTCTTCAGTAAGTGTTCTTTCCAATGGTAAAATAACTTCTTTCTCCTTTACAGGTTCTGAGTGTGAATGCATAGGTCACTTTAAGCTGATATTCTCTCTTCTGCGTGTCCATGGAGCTGGTCAAGTGCAGCAGTTGGCTTTAGAGGTAAAAACATTGCTTAAGCAATATATGTTTGTGTACCCAACTCGCAGTACCCAATCTCATGGATGCTGAGTGTAGTTTGTTGCATAGATGAGCCAGGTACACCAGGCAAAGTTAAGAAATTGCTTTTTTTTATTTGCAAATAGAAACTGTTCTGTTAAAGTCTGTCATATATCCGTCATAACTTGCTCCTCTTTAAAATCGTGACTTCATTCCAAGCTTACCGTTTCATATGGTAGTTCCTGAACATTGGGTGTACACTTGAATGCTGACTGTTTTAGGATATACTAGGAAAAAATTATCAGTTTCTAATGTTTGTTTATCAAACAGCTATCAAATAGATCTTGAATCTGTTTTCTGAATGGTTTTAGCGCTCGATTGATATGTATATCTATAGAGAGATCTAACAATAATTTAGGCTAGTTTAACCATAGCCAAAAACTTTAACATATATGTATTTTTAGGAATTAACACCTTCATTGTACATGTGTCCTAAACAGATAGCTAAGGGTTAATGTTTCTTTTACCTTTTACCTTTTTTCCCTTTCCTCTTTGTGGAATAGAGGAGAGATGCTTCTTGGTATTGTGATGTAAAGAGATTGCATCAGTACTCTCAGGTTAGCCCAGAGAGGAAAGTCTGGGTGGGAGAGAGAGGGGGAAGGGAAGTGGGTTATTTCCCTTTGTGGTAAGACTCAGGGCTTCTGAGCCTTGGGGTTCCCCAGGGAAGGGTTTGGGGAGACCAGAGGGAGCCAAAACCCTGGAAATTTTGGCTGGTGGCAGCGAGATCAAGTCTGAGGTGGTAATTAAGCTTGGAGGGGTTCATGCAGGCACCCAGATTTCTGCACGCTAAGGTCCAGATTTGAGAGTGCTTATGACAACATGTCCTTGTAAAATTTCAACATTGGGTTTTGAATCTAGGTTTATTACACATACTGGAGACTACTGTGCTATAGTAGTGCTTAGAAGTCCTGACAGAGACTGGGAGGGTGGGGTGGTCCCGTTGTGCATACACATAGTAGGATAGTCCCTGCCTTGAAGAGTAAGCTAAATACTCCTGACAAAGCTGGCAGTGGCGCGGGCCGAGGGACGTACTGCCATCACTTCCACTGCTCCAGGCCAATGGGAGCTGCTGAACTGTGGCCAGTAGGAGCCGCGATCGGCCGAACATGCGGATGCGGCAGGTAAACAAACCGGCCTGGCCCAGCAGGGGCTTTCCCTGCACAAGTGGCAGAACAAGTTTCGGAGCCACTGATCTAGCAATTTGCCAATAAATTTTACTACTTTCTAATGATTCATGCTTTTGATATTTTGCAGGTGGTGAACATAGTGACTTGTAACCAGGAATGTGTTAACAATATTGCTGAGGCAGTGGTTCTTTCCAACTTACTGACCCTCCTGCATTCCCTGCCTTCAAGTATGTACTGGGCAGTTGCTTTTTAGAAAGTGTGGGGTTTTTTTGGTTGTGTGTGTGTGTGTGTGTGTGTGTGTGTGTGTGTGTGTGTGTGTAAAAAAACAAACAAACAAAAAAAAAACAAATTTTGTGAAAAGTTAATGATTTGGAATGCAACTAGGTGAACTTGTAACCTGATCCTGAGAGGAACCTTAATGTTGCAATATGCATGACCTGGATACCCATTTTATACACTTAACTTTTGGTTCAGCTCAAACACGTCTTAAGCACTTAGATTTCAAGCTTTTCATTTTGGGAAATGTACAATTAACGCTTCTTTGACATTCACTTTATAAACTGAATACCTCTTCCTACAATTCTAAAATCTATAAATTGTGCAATATCTCAATTTTTGTAGTTTCCACTCATTGGTCTTCACCTGAATGACACCTTTGCTGTGAACTTGATAAAGGAAATTTTAGATAGATGGAATATACTTGCTTAACTGGAATTTAGTCAGGACTGTAGGCCTGCCATCTCTGCCTTGTACTTACTTTCAAATCCTTTCTGTCAAATTCTTATTAGGTAGGCTTCATTTTTAACTCATGATGATGCTTTCCAGGAGCCAGTTCTTTGGGAGGAAAAACTCCTTGGTTGGCTTAACACCAGAACTGAAGTATTCTGTTCTTCATAGCGCTCAGTCCAATAAATCTTGTATGGAAGAACTGATCATAACAGCAGGCATAGTTTCTCTAATATTTCTGTTTCATCTTGACAGGTCGGCAGCTTGTTCTTGAAACTCTCTATGCCCTGACATCTAGTACAAAAATAATTAAAGAGGCCATGGCAAAAGGTACAGTATTCTCTGAATGGCTGATAAAATAGACTTGTACGAAATGAAGATCAAAACTGTTGCAGACATGGTGGTGTGAGATTTAGCTCTGCTACTGAGAACAGTGTATAACTAGTGGCTGCTGTGATTTTGGAAAAACCTTAAACATTTTCCCCCTGTTTTTCCTAACAGGTGCTTTAATCTACTTATTAGATATGTTCTGCAATTCAACACATCCACAGGTCCGAACCCAGACAGCAGAGCTTTTTGCCAAAATGACTGCAGATAAACTTGTGGGTCCAAAGGTGAGTAAGAGTGAATTTAAAAAGTTACTATGTTGTTTTTCACACAAAGGACTTGGTGTCCCTGAAATCAAAGAAGAGGTACTGAACAACTCCAAATTCAGTCAACTTTTGAAGAGTTAAATGTTTACTACACTTGCCTGCCTCCCCCCCCCACCCCAAAACAGCTTTTGTGGGCTCACAAGATTTTCTTAAGCTTATCTCCTCTGCTTGTGAAAGACTCAAACATGGGAAACTGATTGTAGAACAACAGGGAAATTGGCTAGAAAAACCAAATATTTCTCTGTTCTTTCAGTTATAGTAACATTAGGTATTTGCCTGAAAACATTTTACCTTTTGTAATGTGATTAGATTGCAATGTTCCATGAAGCTTCCATAAGAACAGATATGTTTCATTTGATGGCAAGAGTATTTGGTAAGATATAGATCACATTCGTAGATCTAGAGGGAGATGGATTTAGGCAATAGCAGTTTCCAGTATGTAAAATCATTGATAGGGACAAAAGGCATCTTTTCAGGAAGGAGACTAAAGGGTAGATGCTCAATAGAGGATGAGATTGAAGACCCTGAAAATCAAACTTGCATATCAAAAATATCAGCTTTTTTTCTCCATCTTTATGTAAAAAGAAAATATAAAACTTGTATTTAACTGAAATGAATTACTGTCATTTTATAACTTTCTAATTGTGAGATCTCAGTATAAAATCTCAATCACTGGTAACCAGCATAACAAAGAGGTGATCTCAGATTTTGTTTTCTGACAGACTTTTAGTCATTGGGTGCCTGCATTTGAGATGCCGTTTCTCATCATGAAATTAATGGTTGGGTTTTTATACCAGATAACTTATTAACTGAAATACACATAAAATTGAGTTTGAATGATGCTTTCTCTTATCAGACAGAAGTATTTTGGCATAGTCATGTACCAATACATGAATTTGAAAAAAACAGAAACAAAAAACCTTTACATAGGAAGACCTTTTATGATGCCATTGAATTTAACTGGTATGGTGTTTGATATTATAAGATGGTGGGGATTGCTTTTCTTTTGCAGGTTAGAATTACACTAATGAAGTTTCTGCCTGGAGTCTTTATGGATGCCATGAGAGATAATCCTGAAGCTGCTGTTCATATTTTTGAAGGAACGCATGAAAATCCTGAGTTAATTTGGAATGATCTCTCCAGAGAGAGAGTATCAGCAACTGTTCGAGAAATGATGCTAGAGTATGTAGACTTACTGTGTAAATAGCTACTGTATTTGCTAAGTGATACACTTGTGTAGCAGTTTGATTCCTTAAGGTCATTCTCATCAATTAACAGAAATATCCATTTGTGACAAAATTTGAGTTCTGCTTGATTAAAAAGTAGAGAAGGCTTAAGGCAATGCCTTCCAGCAGAGCATGTAGGTTGAGTAGAGCCTCAGCACAACTGTGAATAATAACTACCAAGCAATGCAGTGCATGTAACTGCCACCTGCTGGCCACTCGCTGCCTGTGACGCTCCAAAGAAAAGGAAGGCACCTAGTTCTGTATGCTCTCTCAGCCCAACAGGTCACATTGCTTCAAACCTGAGAAGGGAGAATTGAAAGTGAGGGGGGAAAGAAGGTAGAGTTTTGGAATGTGACCCTTGCTTAACCATTACACGTGTCAGGGAATGGGGGAGCCAGTCAGGAGAGTGAAGGTTGGGATTTTGAATGGGAGCCACACTTTTGTTGTATCTAGGATCGATAATCTTTTAATTCACCTAATTTTTTATTTAATAGGCACTTTAAACTTCAGAGGGACAACCCTGATGCTAACTGGAAGGTAAAAGCAAAAATGTTCATATTTCAGAACCCTGAAATCAAAGAGAAACAGTAGGGAAACTGTTAATAAGTGCTCATGCTTTGTTTTCACATGCATTTCTTTTCTCTTCAGTGGCATAGAAAATGCCAGCGAAACGCTTCTAGCAAACGCCACCTGCTCTCTCATTACTCTAGTCTAGAGTTGACATCTAAAAAACAAGTTACATTGTAGAATTACTGAATCTATCCTCCAAATAACCCCACAAATTCGGTCTCTTGCTAGAAGCATTTAAACACAGGTGGGCTACAAATGTACATAAGCTGTAAATTTAACAGTGACATTCAAAATTATATTGTGATCAGAGAGCCTTAAATGGTCCCCAGTATGCTGACTTTCAAATCTTACATGATATAGCAAATTACTCTGTTTTCCAGTTGTTCGTAAGCCATTAATGTTTTCATCACAGAAAAATGTATGTCTGGGCCAACTGAATTGGTTGTATAGTAAATGCCACCTGAATTGTTAAATGTATGGTAAAGTATTTGTAAATCTGTCCTAAAAATTAGTCCGGTGGCACCTTAAAGACTGACAGATTTATTTGGGCATTTTGTAAAAAACCCACTTCAGGTGCATGAAGTGAAAATTATTGATACAGGCATAAGTATACTGGCACATGAAGACAAGGAAGTTACCTTACAAGTGAAGAACCAGTGTTGACAAGGTCAATTCAGTCAGGGTGGATGTGGTCCACTTCCAATAATTGATGGGGAAGTGTCAATACCAAGGGATACTGGTTCTCCACTTGTAAGGTAACTCCCTTCTCTTCATGTGCCAGTGTATTTATGCCTCTATCTGTAATTTTCACTCTGCGCATCTGAAGAAGTGGGTTTTTACCCACGAAAGCCTTTGCCCAAATAAATCTGTTAGTCTTTAAGGTACCACTGGATTCCTCATTGTTTTTGTGGATACAGACTAACACGGCTACCCCTTGATACTAAAAATAGGACATTTAGAATCTCTTCCACTGCCACTGCAATTCTAGTAATTTTTCAGAACTACATTTTCTGAGGGGAGACAATTGAGTAGTGTTAGGAAATAACTTAACATAACACACACACTGTGCTGTATGGTTTCACTCTCTAAACTGTCAAACACATAAGAAGGAAAAATGCAATTGTTGGTTCCAATAAAAATCGGAACTGGAACTTTTCTACCAGTTCTGGTGTAAAGCTTCAAATATTTGAATGTCTTTCATAAAAGTTGAGATGATTTACTAAGAAATCAGGCTCGTTAGATTATCCTCGTTTAATTTTAAACGTAGAACTCCGTCTTCATCAGCCATGTTGTTTAATTTCTTTTGTGATTAGTGTCCGTCACTAGTATATTTGCATTCACTGCAACTAGCTGAACCCACGGATTTACTTGAAAATGCCCACTCACCATACAGTACTTCCAAGTTCAGGATTTTGTTAGGAAAGTATCAGGTACCTACTGTTTCTACAGTAAGTTACTGTAAAGAAATTATGATATTGCTAACTTTGCTGAACAATTCCGTGTTGATGTGTTTTAGGGAACAAAGCTAGTGTTATGCGAGTCTCCTTTAATGAAAAAACTTTAGTGAAATCATGGGTGTAATTGGTTGCAAGGTTTTACTGATTTGCATCTTTCCTGATAAGAGGGATGACTTGTTGCTGAGTTATATGGTAATTTCTGTTCCTCTCCAATTTTATATAGCTGCCTGAAGACTTTGCTGTGGTGTATGGTGAAGCAGAAGGTGAACTTTCTGTAGGGGGAGTCTTCTTAAGAATCTTTATTGCCCAGCCGGCCTGGGTTCTACGAAAACCTAGAGAATTTCTTATTGCACTGTTGGAAAAATTCACTGAACTGCTGGAGAAAAATAACCCCCATGTAAGAAACCTTTATAGCTCTGCTTTCAAAATTGTGTTCAACATATAGTAAAGGCAAAGTTGGGCAAATTTCCAAGCAATAATGTAAGATGCTAATTAGCATTTGGTTAACTTTGCTTCTGTCTTGCTGCTTGTATTTCTGCTTGCAGTGGTGGTGGCCATTTCCTTTCCAACATAGAAATAGCTTTAAATCTTTTCTGATTTTGTGCAAAAGCACTTAGATATGATGAAGCGTTTTAAAAATACCAGATCAGCAAACAATTAGAATTTGAATTTCTTAAATCAAGAGTCCCTGTCTTTTGATTGCTCCTTTTCAGTCCTATTGGAGTTTTAGCTCAGGGTATTGACTAGGGGAATGCAAATCCGAGAGAGTTCCGCAAACATTCTGTAACTCATGGCTTGCTTGGAGGAAAACTGTACCTATCTAGCTCAACCTAACAGTACAAAAAATTACAGGAAAAGAAGCACTTGCCAACATAAGAGCGGGTTAGAAATGGACGGTCAGTTTGTGCCACTGGCCTCCCATATTTCTGTTGACCCAGTTATATCACTGCTGAGCAAGGTTGCCTCCCCCAGCACTCAGGTCAGTGTAAAAAGAAGAATCCATTTTTTTAGCTTATTCACAGGATGAGCAAAATCATTAATTGTGCTTGAAACTCTGAGGGAAGTCAGTGGTTCAGTGGCATCAAATCTGACTTTTTAAATAATTCCCTGGACACTGTCTGTCTGGAGGAACTCGAGTAGGCTGAAGTCCATCCTGGCTCAGTTACTTCTACTCTACTCATTCTAGTTTTTTAAATGAAGCAATGTATTCAGTGAGTTAATGCAAACGTGTTTTTTGTTAATAAAGATGCATTCTTCTCACCTCCTCCCCCCAAAACTTACTGGCTTTCAGTCAGTATAGAAGTCAATCCACATCTGTAATACTTCGTAATGTCTGACTTTCCACAGATCTGAAACAGCAAGTACTTGCACTGGGTTTCTTTAATGTTATAGCTAATTTTGACCTGGAAAATTAATAATTAATAATTCGTATGCGTTCACAGGGGGAAACATTAGAAACTGTAACAACAGCAACTGTGTGCCTCTTCAGCACTCAGCCTCAGCTAGCAGATCAAGTCCCACCACTTGGTCATCTCCCCAAGATTCTCCAGGCTCTAAATCACAAGAACAATGCTATTCCTAAAAGTGCTGTTCGTGTCATACATACACTGTCTGATAATGAGGTACTACATTTTAAGATTTTCTTTTTAGATGGTTTGTATATACTAAGTGTATATAGTGTGTACGTTCATACCAACTTAGGGCTTGTTTACCTGGCCCAACAAAGCACTCTAGAGGGGTGCAATTTGTAGAGCGCTCTAACTGCCACACTTAGACCTGGTTGGCACACTCTCTAAAATGTACCTACTATGTGGTAATGTAGTGTTAATGCAAGCCTGGTACCTTTGGAGTGTGCCAGCAAGGTCTGCACGAGGTAATTGGAGCACAACATGTTGAAGCACTTTACCACGACCTGTAGACAGGCCCTTAATTACTTTTGTGGCAAATAAATCTTTAGAGAACTCTCTTAATAGTCATATTGGTTACCTACGTGGATATTTCACCCCCACGTTCTTAAAACTAAGCCCACATAGCTTCCAGCAGTAGGTGGGTTTTTCTTCTGTGTTCACTGTATTACTGTGGTTGATTGGTTAGTAGGTAGTTTTAATTCATCCTTATTATGGATAAAAGCAACCAGCAAACATCTGCTGCAACAGTTGGGGCCTGCTGCTACTATTGTGAAACATGCAAAGCTCCTCCAGAAAAATATGAAGGCGACAGTCAGATATCTGCAGTTTACCATCGCAGTAGATGTAGAAGTTACAATAGTACTCATGATTTGAATTTTAGATTAAAAATACAATCAATACAGTACAAATGCTTTTCCTTCTCTACGCACAGCTTTGTGTTCGAGCAATGGCATCACTTGAGACCATTGGCCCTTTGATGAATGGAATGAAAAAGCGATTGGATACGATTGGTCTAGCCTGTGAAGCACTTAATCGAATGTTTCAAAAGGAGCAGAATGATTTAGTAGCCCAAGTAAGCAACCTGTTCTAAAGAAATGGTATAAGTACTTCACACTCACATGTGCATTAGTTCAGGAGGTGTGCAAGAACTGTGTCCTGTGATTACTGACTACTTTAGAGTGCTAGCTGGTGCGCACTTCTGTCTTACCTATTAACTTGTCTATTTTCCCATTGTCGGTCTAGTACTATTAAAAGTCCTGGTTTGATAAAGCTAGAATCTGAAGTCCCTCATCCATAGCTCAGAACTGCAGAACAGGCTTCCCCATGCCTTTGGACAACATACTTAGACTTTATCATAAAGCTTCTAACCTGAGCGAGTAGCTCATGACTTGCATTCTCTAACTTTTTTCTTCTGACAGTAGGAAAAAAAAGGTGTCCGTAGGGCTTGCTTCAAGGATGTGGACCAGGAGCAGAACTGCCAACTCACTTCATAATTGTCACTGAGTAGCTTAGTGTCTTCTGAGTTGAATTGACATCATTGCATTTTCTTTTTTTCCCGGCATTTTTATCTTATCTACAGCAGCATGAGCGTAGCTGTTTACATACATGTACTGACCTGTTTTCAGAAGTAGGTGTAATAGAGCAGTTCAGAGTATTGTGGATCTTCAAAAGAGATCCTGTTATTTCAAAAAGACGAAAAAAAAGCTTTAGTGCAACAACTGTTCTAAAGCAGAGTGAAGTGAGCAATCAAACACTAGTAAAAGTCCATTCAGTTCAAATGTTCTCAGAGTCCATTGTATTAAATATCTTTAATTTTGCTTTGTAGGCTTTGAAAGCAGATTTGGTTCCGTATCTCCTAAAATTGCTTGAAGGTGTTGGCCTAGAAAATTTGGAAAGCCCATCTGCCACAAAGGCTCAGATAGTTAAAACCTTGAAGTCTATGACTCGCAGCCTACAGTATGGAGAACAGGTAGGTACTTATTAACAATAGGGTGTTTAGATGTCCCAATTTTATAGGGATAGTCCTGATTTGGGAGGCTTTTTCTTATATAGGCTCCTATTACCCCCACCCCATGTCCCATTTTTCTCACTTGCTGTCTGGTCACCCTAACTAACAATGTTCTGAATCGCTGGGCTTGAGAAAGCTTAATCATTATATACAGAGATATACTTTTGAGCCAGTACACCTGAGAGCATGTCTCCCAGCCTAACCTTTATTGAAGTGCCTAAGCTATATCAACTAGTGGTCAATGTTAAGTGGCAGAGTATTCCAGATGCACAGCTTTTAATGAGTCAGTCAGTCAATATCGTCCTATGAAGGGAAGATCAGGAGCAGAGAATGAGATTTGTAGGCCACCGGACCAACTATAGAAATAGCGTCTGAGGCCTAGAGTGCCAGTAAAGGCTCCTGACATCTGAAAGTAGATAGGCAAGGCTGATGCACAGGTGTCCTTGGAGCCTGTACTGCAGTGAGTATCTGGACAACTGCAGCTTGAAAACTTTTTGGATTCTTGAAAATTCCTCTGCACAGAGAATGCTTTAGAGTTGAGACCCAAAAAATAAATTGTCCAAGTAACACAGATTCCTCTGACCAGTTGAGACGGTGTGTACGTTCTCGCTCCCACAGCAATACTAAAATCAGAATCTTGTTCTAACGTCCCTCTGGTTCAGTTAGTCCTGGGCTCCTTTCTTCCGTCCTCGTTCAGGACTGTCAAGTACTATCCAGGTTGACGTCCTGATTCTGCCGCAAGGCAACAGTTCTGCTTCTCAGGCCATCTGGCGTTTGAGGCAGGAGGCTGCTACCATTGCTTCTGCTCTCCCTGTTGACCCACTGAATGGGTGAGGGAAGAGAAGCACTAGGGAGAAATTCAAGCTGTTCAGTAGCACTAAATCTTCTTGGGATATCCATGCTTGTATATTCAGCCCCCACCTGAACAGTGACCAACTGTTTACCCTGTGTAATATTTGTGGTTTTGGGGTTAGGATTGTGTATGCCTATTTGGATACTTAGGTGTTCATTTTATAGATCTAGTCAATTTCTAAAAATTGACCTTACCATCATTAGTAAAGAGTGGAATGTTTCTGTCCAGTTATTGTAAGAAGTTATTAAATGTGAACACTTACCAGCTCTTATTGTTATAGGTAAATGAAATCCTGTCTCGTTCATCTGTGTGGAGTGCCTTCAAAGATCAGAAACATGACTTGTTCATTTCTGAGACACAAACAGTAGGATACCTCACAGGTCAGCAACACTTATTTCAGATTAGAGTTGTAACCTTCACTTCACTGCTACTGTTTCAAATGAACCTTGAAATATGCTTGAATAGAGCTGAGATACTTGACTCATTGTTTAATGGTGTGGTGGGTACAGCCTCTATTTATCCTCCAAAGTTTTGCTGCCATCATGAACTACTGTTGTTTTTAATTTTATACAGTTTGATCTCTTCTGCTGACATGGGTAGGCTATCTCTGTTGTTGTTGTTAGCCCAAGGCTGGTACATACCTAAACATATTTCTGAGGAATCAGTTACTGTGGCTTTTAGTGTTTAAAAATAAGTATATTGGGCTTTGTAAGACTTCTTATAGTTGCAGATTTTCCTACCAGTAGCAAATAGTCCTCACAGTGCTCTGTGGTGATACAGCTAAAGTTGTTCCAGCTCCTGCTGGCTGTTGTACTTAAATATCACAGGCAAAGTTCTCATAAGTGCCTAAGAGCATAGTTCATTATGGCTTCATCACTTCTAGTGTGTGGGTTCTATTCTCCATTTTTCAAATGGCATCATTTTTATTCAAAAGCAAATTTAGCCTTTTTATGACTTGGATTTATCAAGAAGACCATGTTACTTGTTCACACTGTGCAAATATTTGATTTATTTATTTGACTCATGAAAGTTCAAAATTATACTGAAGCAGCGTACTTGTATTCTGAGACCTGTAAATTTGTGGTAGGAAGAGCTCGAACTTTGAGAAACTTGCATGGCTAGATTTTTCATTTTGATAAGGCATACTGTATTATATTGTGATTTCCTTCATGGAGTCCAAAGCTTAACTTATTTTATTTAACAAACAATGAGTGAGTTGATGATGTTTAACATTTCTACATAACCTACAAACTGTCCATAAGCTGTAACAGGTTTCTTCTCTTCTCTTTGATTGCTGATAAAAGCAACCTAGAACACTGTCATGAAATTTCTCCACTAAAATAAATTATTCAAAACTGAGAGAAAGGCCAAAAGGTTGATGTGGGATTTTAATTTTTAAGACTTCTGATTTTGAAGGACTTCATTAAGCCTTTTCTCCTTAAGTCAAGTACAACTAAGCTTTTCCTCACAGTGCAGAGAACTTGCATGCCTCTCCCCAAATAAGCACAGAGTTAGTCACACCTTCTCTCTATGTGCATGTGGTCATCAACCCTCACTTGTGAAGTAATACTGACTAGATTATTCACACATTAAGACAAATGCGTAGAAAGGAAAGTCTTTGATATTTATTTCTGATCATATTTCCAGATAAATCTCACTGAGCCCTTTTGGCTAATTGAGGTTAAGAATGTTACGGCCTAGGACAGGGGTTCTGAAACTGGGGGTCAGGACCCCTCAGGGGATCACAAGGTTATTACATGGGGGATCACGAGCTGTCAACCTCCACCCCAAACCCCACTTTGCCTCCAGCATTTATAATAGTGTTTATAAATTAAGAACACTTTTTTAATATATTTAAGGGGGTTGCACTCAGAGGCTTGCTATTTGAAAGGGGTCACCAGTGCAAAAGGTTTGAGAGCCACTGGCCTAGGAGCAGATTCGTAGCATTTGTTGGGCTGTAGGAGTATACCATGATTTGAAAAGGAAAACACTAATTCGTGGTTTGTTTGCCTTACACGAAAAGGGCAAAGCACTTCTTAGTCACACAGCATGTTCAAGACTGTCTAGCTCAGGGGTGGGCAAACTTTTTTTTTTTTTTTTTTTTTTTGGCCTGAGGGCCGCATCAGGTTTCTGAAATTGTATGGAGAAGCCCCTCTGCTTCTCGTCTCCTAATGGCCGCCCCCAGGGACTCCTGCCCCATCCACCCCTTCTGCTCTCTGTCCCTCTGCCAGCCCTTGGACTCCCTACCCCATCCAACCCCCCCTCCCTGTCGTTGCCCCCATCCCCCCTCGCCGCTTCATCCAACTCCTCCTCTCCTTTTTGACTGTCCCCACCCCTCCCTCAGGACCCCTGCTCCCATTCAACCTCCCCGTTTCCCACCCTCTGACTGTCCTGGCTGCTATCCACACCCCTGACGGCGCTGCCTGAGCACCGGTGGCTGGGGCTGCGGCTGCACCAGGACAGGCAGCTGTGCCGCACAGCACAGGGCACTGGGTCAAGCCCCAGCTCAGCAGCTGCACTGCCCCAGGAGCTCGCTCCGCCACTGCCCAGAGCACAGTGAGCTGAGGCTGCAGAGGGAAGGGGAATGGCGGGGGAGGGGGGCTGGAGGTGAGCCTTCTGGGCCAGGAGCTCAGGGGCCGGTCAGGACGGTCCTGCAGGCTGTAGTTTGCCCACTTCTGGTCTAGCTGTTTCCTACTCCATTTCTTTTGGTAAATAGTCTTTCTGTCGGTTCCCAGCGAGACTTGAAAGCCAATGTGGCTCGTTCCATGCATTGGTAGACTTCCTGCTGATGGATTCATTGCTCTTTTGCTAATTTTTGCTGAGTAGAGTCCTACAGTATTTTATATGCTTCAGCTCTTTGGGGTGTGGAAGGGATGGACACATACCATTTATATTCTTAACTACGAGATTTTCTGGACAAGTAACCTCTCTATGCCTTTGTTCGTTGCATTGGGCGATTCTTAAATGACAGGGATGAGGCTAAATTCTTTATGCTTGTAAAGTGCTTACTGATCATAGGAGAGAAGACACCATAGAAATGATAATCTAACCGTAAACTGAGCATTTCTCTATACTCGGCGCTTGTCTACACTTAGATTGCTGTAGCACTTTGTGAAGATGCTACCTATGCTGACATGGGAGAACTTCTCACATTGGTGTAGCTACTCCACCTCTCCAAGGCCTGGTCTACACTACGCGTTTATACCGATTTTAGCAGCATTAAACCAATTCAACGCTGCGCCCGTCCACACAACGAGGCCCTTTATATCGATATAAAGGGCTCTTAAAACCGGTTTCTGTACTCCTCCCCGACGAGAGACGTAGCACTGAAATCGGTATTACCATATCGGATTAGGGTTAGTGTGGCCGCAAATCGACGGTATTGGCCTCCGGGCAGTATCCCACAGTGCACCATTGTGACCGCTCTGGACAGCAATCTGAACTCGGATACACTGGCCAGATAGACAGGAAAAGCCCCGCGAACTTTTGAATTTCATTTCCTGTTTGCCCAGTGTGGAGCTCTGATCAGCACAGGTGGCGATGCAGTCCCCAATCCAAAAAGAGCTCCAACATGGACTGTATGGGAGATACTGGATCTGATCGCTGTATAGGGAGACAAATCTGTTCTATCAGAGCTCGCTCTGTACAGAAGACGAAATGCCAAAGCATTTGAAAAAATCTCCAGGCACAGCAGCTGACTTGACACAGTGCTGCGTGACAAGCGTAACGGAAAGCCAAAGAATCAAATGGAAGCGTCATGGAGGGAGGGAGGGGTACTGAGGACTCCACCTATCCCACAGTCCCCGCAGTCTCTGAAACTTTTGCATTATTGGCTCAGCTCCAAATGCCTGTGGGGTCAAACACATTATCCAGGAGTGGCTCACGGTATAGCTCGTCAATTTACCTCCCCTCCCCCCGTGAAAGAAAAGGGAAAAAATCATTTCTAGACTTTTTTTTTATATGACACCCTATGTCTACTGCATGCTGCTGGTAGACACGGTGCGGGGCACTGAACAGCAGCACCCTCTCCCTCCCCGGTGGCAGACGTACAATTGACTGCTATCCATCGTCGTCATCATCCCGTGAGTGGTCCTGCTGGCCTCAGGTGACGTTGGCAGGGGCGCCTAGGTAAAAATAGGAATGATCCCGTCATTCCCAGTAGATGGTAACAGCGGCGGTAACAGTCTCATCATAGCAACTGGGGCTGAGCTCCATCAGCCCTCCTTTCATGTCTAAAGAAGATTCTGTACTGCCTGGACTATCATAGCAGCTGGAGCTTTCCTCCCCTCATTTTATCTCACTGAAAAGTCAGTGTTTCTTATTCCTGCATTCTTTATTACTTCATCATGCAAATGGGGGGACACACTGTACGTACCAGGAAGGTTGGGGAGAAGGAAGCAACGGTGGGGTTGTTGCAGGGACACCCCTAGAATGGCATGGCAGCTCATCATTCTGCAGGATCTGACACAGAGTGGCTGTGCTCTCTGGTTCTCTAGCACACTTGCCATATTCTAGGCAGGACTGACTATTTTAGAATACAACAATAAGGAGGGGAAATGACCCGCGTTGATTCCCATTTTTGTCTTTGCGCCCCCGGCCGATCTCAGCTAAGGCCAGCCAGGAGCAGCCATGACAGCAGCAGACGGTACAGAACGACTGATAACTGTCATCTCATTGCCAATTTACAATGGCACAGCAGACAGTACAGAACGACTGGTAACCATCTCTGCTACCTTGCAATGGAAAAGGAATGCTGCTGTGTAGCACTGCAGTACCGCCTCTGTCAGCGGCATCCAGTATACATATGGTGACAGTGACAAAAGGCAAAATGGGCTCCATGGTTGCCATGCTATGGTGTCTGCCAGGGCAATCCAGGGAAAAAGGGCGCGAAATGATTGTCTGCTGTTGCTTTCATGGTGGAAGGAATGAGTGACGACATTTACCCAGAATCACTCGCAACACTATTTTGCACCATCGTGCATTGGGATCTCAACCCAGAATTCCAATGGGCAGGGGAGACTGTGGGAACTCTGAGATAGCTACGGGATAGCTACCCACAGTGCAGTGCACCAGAAATCAACGCTAGTCTTGATACGTGGACGCACGCCACTGAATTAATGTGCTTAGTGTGGCCGCGTGCACTCGACTTTATACAATCTGTTTTACAAAATCGGTTTATGTAAAATCGGAATAATACCATAGTGTAGACATACCCCAAGAAGCAGTAGCTATGTCAACAGGAGAAACCTTCTCGTCGGAATAGCACTGTCTACACTGGGAGCTTGTTCGGATTAACTGCGAAGATGTGGATTTTCCAGACCTCTGAGTGACATGGTTACAGTCATGTAAATCTCTAGGGTAGACCGGGGCTGACCGTATTCTGCCCACTGCTTTGCTGTCTGCCCTTCCCTTACAACTTCCCTTGCTTATTTCTCTTTCTCTCAGGTGTCTCTTCTCCTTCCCTTCTAACTGGTAGCAGTCCCCTTCACCTCAGAAGTGGGCTTTAGATGTGCTCTGCCAGGCAGCTTGCTAACTTCTGTGTAGCTCTCTAATGCAGGTAGATATCATTTTGCTAAATGCATGTTCCATTCACTGCATTCCTGGTAACTGAGGTATATGCTCTTTTAGATGCATGCTATACTGTAGAAGCAAGTGTGTAGTTTCCTTAAAATATTGCACAGGGGTGCAAAATACTATACAGACTGTTATACTGCTGCAATTGTACTTACAACTTTTGGAACTTGCTCCTCCTAGAAGATACCTTGCTGAATGATGATGTAACCATATAGACTAAACCATTCCTGAAGGAATTTATTGGGATATTCTTTCGGGGGAAAAGATTAGTATGTTGAATCTGTTAGGGTTCTCACATGATTTTGATCCAGTCCACTGCTTTGTGCCAATAGGCTAAGGTATATCTCCACCAATTGGTTTGTGAAACACGTATACCTTGCTTATATACAGTCATGGAGTTAAGCTTTATTCAGAAATCCCTAAGTAGCAGGTTGCCAAAAATTAACTTTTCTTCATGGCCAAGTTTTTTTTTCATGGCTCTTCATAAACTTGGAAGGTGTTGTGCTTTTTGGGTTTCCTCATGGCACACATTTGCCTTTTTCTTCTGAAATGTAAAACAGCATGGCTGTCAGTGTGCTGTAAGGAAACACTATTGCATTTCGACAATAGAACTTTAGATTTCAATATTTATGTAGGTGATGGGAAGTAAATGGATACATTCATTGATGATTTAAGTGTGACAAGTTCTAGCTCCCTGAATAGAGGGTAACAAAAAGCCACATAACTTCTAAAACAATGGGGTTCTGTAGGATCTTTTTGTTTTGAAAAAGCCCTATGGATCCTTGCATGTCCCCTGCCTGTCTGGGGTTCCAGCTGCCTGACCCCTGCCAGCCAGGGTCCAGGCCTCCAGCCCTGCTCAGCCCTCCTGCTGGCCTGGGATACCAGCAGCCAGCCCAGGGTTCTGCTCCTGGCCTAGTCCCAGCGCTCTGCAGCCCTTCTAAAAAAAATTAAACTAGTTAGCTTAAAAACTTGAAAACTTAAACTTTGTATATTACAATAATCATTAAATGTATGTTTCATCAACCCTATGTATGTCTTAACAAAGTAGTTGTACTTACGTGCCTGTGCTTAATTTGTGTGTTTGATGATTTAGCGTACCCCAGGCTAAGAACCACTTGCACTAAACTGAGATCTGTATTTTAATTTTAAATGAAGCTTCTTAAACATTTTAAAAACCTTATTTACTTTTACATACAACAACAATTTAGTTATATAATATAGACTTAGAGAGAGAGACCTAAAAACATTGAAATGTATCCCTGGTATGTGAAACCTTAAATTAGAGTGAATAAATGAAGACTCGGCACAGCACTGCTGAAAGGTTGCCAATCCCGGGTTATAAAATATCTGAATACTAGTTATCATTTGTTCACTTTATTTTGTCAGCTTCTCTTCCATTTGTCTGGAATTGATTTTTCAAGGTTTTTTGGTTTGTTCCTTCTTGTCTAGTGGTACTCAGCACTTTAGATTTATTAAACTACAGACTCTCAAATATATGAACATGCCACCCCAAACCCTGGGCACCTCTGTTTCCTTAAGCACAAATCCTAGGAATTTCCTAGTTCTCATACTACAGCTATAAATGAGATTTAGCCTCAATTCCTAAAGGCAAGTCTTAAAAATAAAAGCCATAAAACAGATGGTCTCCTTATTAAGGTTAACAAAACTATAAGGTCAATCAAACTGTCTCTCAGTATTTTCAAAGATGACAATTTTAACAAGGGTGATTCTGAATAATAAGTATACAGAACAGCCATTTGATTATATTAAAACTAATTATCAATATTTTTCTCTTCTCTCCCACTACACCAGGGCCTGGAGTTGCTGGCTACCTTACTGCAGGAACGACATCCTCTGTAATGCCCAGTGTACCACCCCCTGTAGACAATGAATTGGGAGATACCAGCTAAGGGATTTGAAATACCCATGAAAGACTTTTAAAGGCAGATTGGCCAGTGATGAGGAACAGCACTTTCCTTCGTCTGATGCTTTGAAATGAACTCCTACTGCCTTTCCAATTGTTTCCTGACAGTGTTATTCCTTTTTCTATGAGTATATTTTTTTTAGGGAAAAAAGTCAGTGGGTCTGTCACATTATAACATAAGAAAGCAATCTAAGGATCAGCCCAAATGGGTACACAAGGATTTTTTTCTTGTTGTACGTAAGCACATTGTGTTCCTTTCTATTTGTTTACAAGACTGTGAATCAAAAACTTTTTCCTAGCTTTTATATTTTATGAATTAGCATGACTGGAGTTGGAACTACAGTCTACAAGAATTGGGCTAAGTCACTTGACCACCACCCCCATCCCCACTAACAGGGCATTTTCCTCCTCTGCTCCAAGTCCGGACATGATCATTCTCATTGAACATGACTTACTAGAGGTTTGTCCCTGCACCGGTTCACTGATGTCCGTAATCACTAACATTATCTTCCTGAGATCAAACCACATTAAACACTTGTATGTATAACTGGCTTTACCAAATTGAAAACACTTCAGCAAAAAAAAAAAAAGTAAAAAAAAAAAAAAAGCCAACCTGGTATGTAAGAACCTAGTGTAATTGTGAAATGTTCTATACATTATCCAGTATATAAAAGCTTTCTATATTGAATGTACATTATACAGATCACTCATGTACATAAAATTTTAAAAATAAAGGGAATTGAGAGCCTTGTTACTGAGACAAAGCTGTTCTTTTAGTGGAATGTTTCTTCTTGGAAATGGTTAGAATTCTAGAGCAGCCAGCAAGAGAGGGGTGTTCTTGAGTGATGGAAAAATGTAATGAAGAAATCTGTGTATTCTAAGTATTTTATCACCTAGCAAATGTCTGATAAAGGAGAAAGTCCTATACCCTGGACACTAAAACTAGAGAAAATTCCAGAGTAATGTGTAAACTCAGATAGTAACATATTCCTGACTTTTTTATAAATGCAGGTAGAGGTGTAAAAACTGACCATATTCTTCCTTTTCTGGTATTTAACAGAACAGAATTTCTAGTGCGTGCTGGTGGAATGCAATAATCAGCCAATCTCCAAGGAAAGAGTCCAGAAAATATTAAGTGGGTGTCTATTAAAGCAACTCAGATAAATAATGCAGCACAAGTCAAAATTATATTGCCCCTCTGATCTTTTAAGTATACAAAAAAGTACTGGGTCAGCCCAGCCTGGAGCTGTGGAGATGCCGTCCAATACACAGCTAACACTATGCATAACTTCAGTTATTAGCAATGTTAACAACATTGACCTTCCATATTCATTAAATTCTGCTGGGTAAAGTCATTATTATGGCCATAACTAACAAATGGATGAAATTTTACCTTTTGTCAGTAAATGTATGCACATGAGGAAAGAATCTGTCCTTTAATATTCAGTGGTATGATTTTGCTGAGATCACAATGTGGTCTACTAAAGACACATGCCATTGGCATAGGGGATGGCTACCTCTACACTACAAGCTTGGGTATGATCCCTCTGCCTGTGTGTAGGCTCATCAAGCTAGCGGAGGATAAATAGCAATGTACACTAATAGCATGATTAGCAGCAATGGAGGCTTTGCTTAGCTTTGCTGAATAATTACCCACATTCTGGTTTGAGTTTGTGTGGCCTGCAACACTTGCATCCGACAAAGTGGGTATTCACCCACAAAAGCTCATGCTCCAATACGTCTGTTAGTCTATAAGGTGCCACAGGACTCTTTGCTGCTCTAATAGTTCTGTCTAAAATTTGATATGTTAATAAGTGATGTGTAGTAAAATCAATATTCAATATGATGCCTGTCTGCCACTACACTGCTGAAGAGCTGCAGAAAATGTTTCTTTAGAACTGGCTAGAATCTGAGAGCTTTCTCTTCTCGTTTCCTTAATTTCCCCCTTCCCCCTCCACCCCCAACTCCCACAGACTTGACTTTACACAAGGTATAGATAGTTATTACTTGGCAGTGGTGGGCTGGATCGTTCGGTAAATTTAAGGCATTTTTGGCTTGTGGTATGAGCAACCCTTATTTTTGCCTTTAGGAAAGATCTAAAATAAATGGAGTCTCCCTAAACACTGTTGATCCTTTAGCAAAGAAGCAGTATTGGACTGTTGGGGGAGAAATCTTTTATTCAGACTTATTCAATGCATTAGTGACACTTTAAATCTTAAACAGTAAACTGCAAGCTTTAGCTGGATGCAGTGCCCCACAAAGGTAACATTCTACAGACAGCTTCATAGAGGCCTTGATTGAGAGAACATCAGTGACATAAGAACAACTAAGGGCTTGATAAAGTAACCTTTCAGGTCACTAGCTGGAAGATTAATTGGAAAAATGTTATTTAACAGCTTAGGACACAAGTACCTCTAAGCAAAACAAATTCAAGTTACCCTTGAACTATTAAACTTATCAGTGAAGAATGTAGAAAATTAACATTTTGGTAAATATTAAAAATATAGATAATTTTAGTTTAAATACCCTCAGTGTTGCACCCCCTCTAAATCATTCAGAGGTGTTCCTTATAAAACAGAAGTAATGCTCTTGTACAACTAGACTAAACTTTTACATTTTTGAGGTCAGTTGCTTGGCTTGGTCCCGTAGTTCCAGTTTTGCAATTGCTGAGAGGTGAACTTCATCAGGCCCATCAGCTATTCGTAGGGTCCGAATAAAAGCAAACCTGTGTATGAAGTTGTTCTGAAATTAGTGTGGATTCTAGAGCCTCCAGTGCCAGCACTTAAATCATGTGACTTGGTAATGTCACAACAAAGAATGCAACCCAAGATTTTCTTTTATAGTTACCTGTCTTCTCAGTAAAAACCTAAAGTAGGCTATTTCCTTCATACATGATATAAGGAAACTTGTGTTGGTAGAACTGTTTGAACAGAACTGGTTATGGGGAAGGAGCCACTCTTAATGAGTAGCGCTAGCCTAGAGGAAACAGGAGTCAATCCAAAATGGAAACTTTTCCTCAAGACTAAATTCAGCTAGGAACCCAGTGCATGAAGCCAGGAGCTTTTTTATGCATTTACAGCAGGGGTAGGCAATGTATGGTCCTTGTCACCAGTCCAGGGGCCTCTGCATTTTAATTTAATTTTTAAATGAAGCTTCTTAAACTTAAGCTTTTAAAAACTGTTACATACAAAATTGTTCAATTATATTATAGGCTTATAAAAAGACCACCTAAAAACATTAATGTATTATTGGCATGCAAAACATTAGAGTGAATAAATAAACTCTTGGCATACTACTTCTGAAAGGTTGCTGACCCCTGATTTACAGGCTTGGAGCACTTGGAAAAGCCAGCATCAAATTGATTTAAGAAGCAAGCCTTTCCACATCTGCTGGCAATTGCCTGGTGGAAGAGCCTACCCTATTTGCACTGCCAGATGAGTCACTTTTTACTGTAAAGTAAGCAGCCTGTTTAGAGAATTCAGATACACATAGCCCTAAAGTTAGAATCATAGAATATCAGGGACCTCAGGTCTAGTTCAACCCTGTGCTCAAAGCAGGACCAGTCCCCAAATGGCCCCTCAAGGACTGAACTCACAACCCTTGGTTTAACAAGCCAGTGCTCAAACCACTGAGCTATCCCTCCCCCCAATAAGTTAATTGGTGTTATGTGAGGGAATAGAGCCATTTATCCTTCTATGACTAAGTACCATTTCCTTTTCACTACACCCAACCTGCTGTAGTTCCCTTGGGTATTAACTGTAACCATGCTTGCTGCTGTTTTTAGTCCCCATGCAGGTCATCTATAGACTTGTCTGCTACTGCCTCTGAATCTGTCCTTTCACTGCAAGCAGTAGATGCTATGTTGTGGTGTTTAGGGGGTGAGGGTGGGAGAGTAGTGACCTTTAGGGGGATAGAACCAGCATCTTTAAAATGACCAGCACCAAGATGAAACGGTGTGTGTACACTGCCATTAGCCACTGTGGGCTGGCCCCTGTCAGCTGACTTGCACTCAGGCTAAGGAGCTATTTGACTGAAGTGTAGCTGTTCAGACTTGGGCTGCAGCCTGTGCTCTGGGACCCTCCAGCATCTTACACTGTAGTAAAACAGCCCCTTAGTGGAAGCCAGCGAGCATGGGCCCCGCAAATTGCAGTGCAGAGTACAGCATACACTGGCCATGCAACCTCATGTCTGGCTACTAGAGGGGGAGAACTATACTTAAGTCTCACTTCTAACTCTGGAAATGCACTGTTATTACGGTACTACCTGGAGGACCCAATGGGACTAGGCTCCCTCCCATGCTGATGGGTATTATACAAACAGGGCTTGAAGCAAGGGCTGTCTTATTAAGAGGGTGGGAGTGGAAAAAAAGTGCCTTGCCCAAGATCACAGGGAAAGCTGGGATGTGAACCAGGAATCCTCATTCCATTGCACTGGTCTATTCTCAAACGATGCAGCTACTGCCAGCAGTAGGGCTTGTGGGCCTCTGAAATCAGAACTGTATTTTGGCCATTAATGAGAGCAAACTGACAAATCTAAGCCAGCTATATGAGAAGCACTATTGATACTGAAACAGGAGTAGCCTGTGCCCATGTCTCGCAGTGGCGTGAGTCCATGACTGCTCCTTGATTGCCAAAGGAGGGCATGGTATAGCTGCCTTGGCAGCTATTGCTGGCCTCTAAACTGTGACTTGGTGCTCTGATAACAGAACCTGGTACGGACGAGCTTCAGGACACACACTAACTATTTTTCAAACTTCTGCTGGGATCACAAGTGCAGCAGGTATAAGGGATATTTTCATTGTCTCAGCAATAAAGCACCTTATGGTTGACAAAGGGTAAGTCCTTAAATAAGGTTGGCACAAGTGCTCTGAACTGAGCCTGAAGACCCAGCTTTGGAAGTAAACTTTACTCCAGCTCTAGGGCAGATTCTGCTCAGATTGATCTATTCATCCTTTCTCCCTTAAAAGTTAATCTCTCACTCTCTCCAAAGCTCCTCTTCTGGACTGAGCCTCCCTCACATGACAGATTAGCTGGAGTTGGTTTTAGAAAACTATACAGTGTAAAATGTAGATTTGCCATCACTGAGTCATCAGAAGACACACTAGTTCAACCCCAGGTTATTGAGATCAATACAAGAATCATTGGGTGAAATTCCACAGTGTATGTTATGCAGGCAGTCCAAGTAGATCACAATAGTCCCTTCTGGGCTTCACTGAATAAAAGTTTATTTTGTATATCACCTCTCTACTCTGAAGTGGCATAATGCCTTTGAGTAGAGGAGATAGATAAAATTCTGCTGCTCTCAGATGCAGCCCCACTGCCTTCAATGGAGGTGTAAGTACAGCATGGCTAGAGCTGGGCAGATAATGGATTGTTCCATTCACTAGCAGTCACAAAAAAAAAAAAAATCCATTTTCAGTTTGATCCAAAATGATTTAAGTTTGTAAAAATCAAGAGAGCAGCAGCTTGTCTTAGCCACTGGGCTTGGGTCAGTTTGTCTCTCCTGTTGAAGCTGTTTCACTTATTTATAAACAGTCACTAAAGTAGGGACTTGAACTGGGGTCTCCCATATCCTAGATGAGAGCCCTAAATTCAAGTCCCTGTTCTAATCCTAATTATTTGTTTAAAAGTAAAACATCTTCCACGGGTCTGATTGAGAATGACCGGAAAGGACACCCTGCTGCAATGTGAGACTAAAGTTCAAATCCCTCAGCAGATGGAGGGAGGAATTGAACTGGGTCTCTGATACCACATGAGACTGTCCTAACCCCTGGGCTCAAGGTGATCAGGGAGCTGGCCATCTCCCCTACTCCTCAAACTTTAAAAATCTAGTCATTTGCTTTTCTGAAAATGCCTGAAGTTGAAACAAAATTTTGAGATTGGGTCAAAAACATGTAATTTTGATATTACTAAACCATTTGGAGTATTTTGGGGTGGTCAAAACTATCTGACAAACTTGATAAAAATTCACATAGTTTTGGGTCAGCTGAAATTGCATTTTTTTTTAAATCAAATTACTTGCCAAAAAGAAACTGCCCAGCTCCAGTCCCAGCAGAATTTGGCTCAACTCCACCTGAAATGCAGAGCCTTTTAACCAGTTTGACAAGAAAGGGGAAATACTGCTAGTGTTTTAGAAACATGGGATAGATATCCCTCCTACTCACATACGAGCCAAAGGAAAATCCTGAGAAACTCCAGCTCCTCCACAAACTTGGATTGCATAGTCCACCACTTTAAGGACAGCTCTGGGTGCAACCACCTTGATCATAGCTATCTGCATTTTAACAAAACAAACAAACCTGAATGTAGGAGTTTTCCACCATAAGGGGTGCAGGAAATGGGAATTTTGCACAGCTCTGGTCCTGTTTTTTCCATAGACTCAGTTCCAAGAGCTGGATTGCAACAAGCTATGCATTTGCCACAACTCAGGGACTTGGATTGCAAGCTTCCATGCCACCTTTAATGTGACTTTACCCTGACCTTCAGGAATGACCTCAGTGGCTACAAAAGGTTATTCAGTCTTTGGACACACAACAATTCTTGGTCTCTCAAAGACTGCCAACAGCTTTGTTCTGTGATAGGGACACTTAGACTAACATGTCATATCAAATTTGGGTTATATTCAAATAATTGTTGCAAGGTGCTAGCTCCCAAAGAAAGGTAGGGTACTTCGCACCATGTAGGATTGTGGCCTGAGAGAGTAAGATTATGTACCTATCCTCTAGGCCATCCAAATGCACTCCACCCCATTTACACCTTTAGGCCTAGAATAACAAGTAATGATTTCACCTGGAACATAAATAAATATATCAGGTAAAAGATTACCAGTATCCAATCAATGACTGGGCATCTTTAACCTGTTCTAAGTGGCTAATAAACAGCATTGATCAAAAATATCAAGCGTTTGCACAGGAGGGGCAAGAGAGCACAGATTTAAGACAATGTAGTGACTCTTGGATTTCAGAATTTCCCCTGGTATTTTTTTGCTGGATTCACTGGGGTAAATCTATTAAGCAGAACTGATTGGAAAAGGGCAAGGAGGTGCCAGGAAATTAACAAAAAAAAAACAAAAAAAACCCATCCAAGTTCTATTTTTCAAAACACAGTGAGTTTGCCTTTTTTTTTTTTTTTTTTTTGACAACTGGAAAAAATATCTTGTTAGAAAGTAAATGGAAAATTGAATTTTCTGTGGAAGTGTTCTCTTCCATAAACAGGCTGGGATTTGTCAAAACATTTCCATCATCTCTATTAAGATAGGAGCAAATCCTGAAACTGGGTCCTTCATTACTTTAATTTTTTCCCTCAATGATCAAAAAAAACCAACCCAACCCTGTTTACCTCTTTCCTTGCTCGTGCGCTGCCCTTGGTATCAATGCTGCTGGCTGCTTTCAATGTAAGCAATCGGGCCTGCTCAATAGCGATGCGGCTTTCAGCAATCCAATGGGCAACAACCTCCTGTAGAGACATAAAGAGAAAACTGGGGGCATGAAACAGACCAACATCATCCGGGTTTCCAGAATAGCCCTTTGCCTCTCTTAGCTATACACTTGCAAAGTTTTCAATGCTGGATGTTTAAATAAGGCTCCTGGATAGAACTGGGCTGATCACGTGTACTCAGCACTTCTGAAAGTCAATCAGCCCACTTCTTCTACACGCGAGAGACCCATCAATTAAAACTAACCAGACACACAGTCAACTAATAAAAGCTTTTCTTATCCAACTACCGACCCCTTAAGCCCAAGGCCTAAGCGGACAGAGAGACAGCAGTGTGTCTTCGTGGATGTGATGGGCAATATCCAGCCTCAGAGTTGCTGTGGTTCTGCTTCAAATATCAGAGGGGTAGCCGTGTTAGTCTGGATCTGTAAAAGCAGCAAAGAATCCTGTGGCACCTTATAGACTAACAGACTTCGTCGGATGCCACCCACAAAAGCTCATGCTCCAATACGTCTGTGAGTCTATAAGGTGCCACAGGACTCCTTGCTGCTTTTGTGGTTCTGCTCTTACACTAGAATCTAAAAAGAGAGAAAAAAAGAACCACCCAACTGCCCATCCTCACTTGTTTGGCTCTTCCCATTGCTCTGGCTCTGTGCACCTGCCTGCTTGCTACTCAGACTCTCCACTCCCCTCATGCTCTGGTAGTGTTGCCTACTTCTGCTCTACTTGCACCTCCTCTCGTTGCCATTACTACCTGTTCAAACCCATCGCCCTGCAAAGTCCTTCCATGACACGCCAAAAAAAAAGTGTCAGGGACTAAGTTCAATTAGTTATCTCAAATGTTCAAATCTAGGGGGAACGAGGGGTTTCACGACCTAGGGAAACAGTTGTGCTGTGGTTCTTAATGCATTTGCCCTTTACTATTTTTGCCAATGTATTACTAATCCCACTATAGTCAATTGCACAAGCTCAGCTTGTTTGCAATAATTTAAGACCTTGATAACAGCCCTTCTATGCTGTCTTTCCTGTATGAAGCTGCCCTTCAGAGGGAACACCCTCTGGGCCATTCACAAATGATCAACATTCCATTTTGCACCTTCTGTGAACACAGCAGGCCAGAGCCTCAGTTATTGTAAGTCAATGTAGCTGAGGATCTGGCTCAATAATTTTACCCCACAATCTTGTTTCTAGGGCTATGTTTCTAAGACTATGTTAGTGTGGTTGGCAGGAGAGCGCTCCTGACACCAAAGCGCTGTTCACGCCGTTGTCACTTCCCACTGGAGACAAAGCCTAACTTTGTTTGTTTATTTGAAAGGGGCTCTGACAACGTGTGCACTTAGTGATTCCACTGTTGGACGTGCTAAATGGCAGTACTTTGGTTTTGTGTTTATTTGTTCCATGTGATGTGCTAAGATGCTTACACAGCTATTTCTAATTATATCAATTCTGTATAACCATTTTCTAGAATCTGCTGCAATCATTTCCTTCTTTCCAAACCTTCACTTTGTGGAAAAAAGACAAACAAACATTTGTGTCTGCTTGGCTGAGACCCAGAAATACTTGATGTCTGCTAACCAAAGCAAGTCTTCAGCACATCAATTTACAGACATAGAAAAACAGGCAAAGCTGTCAGAAAGGAATGTCTGGCATATCAGGCCAAATACTCAGCCTGGCCTTAACATTGATTTGCACTGGCAAAAATAAAGTTATTTTCTGGCTATGATCACACAGTGCTCAGTCAATGACTGGGCCCACAAGTCAAAGCTAGACATCTAAGTGCCCAATAATGGTGAATGCAAATTTGTGCCCGTGAAAACAAGTCCAGGGTTTGCAGATGTGCCCTGCCTCTGGAGTCCTGGTCCATAATGATCAGAGAAAACCAGCCAAAACTCTGCTACAAAATGTGTATTTAAAATACAGTGAATGGGGCTTTAGTACTTGTTAGGAAAACAACTATAGGAATTCACTCAGATTGCAGATCTTGGCACAATCAAAATCGAGACTCTCCCAACCTTAATATTTTCTTTCCTATCTGAGACAGATATTTAACCTACAGCATCTCCAGAGTTGATGGGAATTGGTGGTTACGTGTAATGCTGTCTGACATCTCAACCTTTTCTAGAGTGATTGTTACTGTGGATGTTAGAATCCCAAGCTTCCACATGAGCTAAGCAAAGGGGTATTCATAGCAAACGAGGCAAAGAGGTAGTGTGCTTACATGATGGTACAGCTTCTTCCCAAAGGTCACCCTCTGAGCTGCACGCTCACACATTATCTGTAGAGCAGATTCAGCTGCACCTATGGATCTCATGCAGTGGTGAATACGGCCTGGCCCAAGCCGACCTTGAGCGATCTCAAAACCCCTTCCTTCACCTGTGTGGTGGGAAACAAAAACAGAGAGAGGTGGGAAACAAAATGGCCACATGGAACTTATTTCAATGCTTCAAATAACAGCGCACCTCTGCTCTGAAGAAAATCAGTGGCCATACTGCAGGCATTGTCTGATGCTACCCTAGAGAGGAGCTTCTTTACAAAGATTATTTTGCAGCACTGTAGCCATTTTAATTGTTTAATACCTATACGTATTCACACAAAGCAATACACAGCAACTCCCACTCTCTTTTCAGGTCTGTCAATACTATTTGTGCCTAAGGGGTTATTATTCTGGTTTCCAGTTGGGTTTGAATTACCTAATTATTTCTTACATTTTTATCAACTTTATGGGAGTTGAGGTTTTTTAATTTGTGGTTCCCAGAGCATAACTGATGAATGTCCAACTGAAAGATCAGTTCCAAGGGTGATTCAGTAAAACTCTGATTCAGCAAAGCACTTACATGGTGGGCGAAGAAGCTACATAAATCCTAGCTTCTCCCCAGATGAGACTTGGTGTGAGTCACAGAGGTCAAAATATTCCTCCTACAAGAAGGGGCAAGAAATAACTATTGTTGCCTATGCAGAATTCTGACAAGATGAGGCTTGTTCAGGATAGCATGGCCATAGGCTACATCAGAATTCTGTTTTGAAAGACTTTGAGGCAGATCTGTCTGTTGAGAGGCCTGGGCTGTATTCAGAAGGAATTAGGAAGGAAGGAAACTTCTAAGAGGTTTGTTTGTTCTTGGATAAGAACTCCATAGCCTTTGCTTTGGCCTGCCACAGTGCAGGAGGAATTCTGGCACTGCTGGTACAGCAACCATATCTACTTAAAAACCAAGAAGATAAAAACTAAGAGTATTCTGCAATGTTAGGTTATTGGAGGAGGGGGAAAAAGATAACATTCTGAACCCTTTTCCTGGCTGAGCAGAAGGTCAATAGGTTGGAAACAGATTAAGCACAATTTGTCTCCTCTTCATAGCAGAAGAGGAGACAACTCAGATGCTGCAGACTAGTAAGAGATGTTTTGAGGCAGAAAAGTACCGCTAAGGGACTGTGTGCTGGCCCAATTCAACCCCTGTTGACACTACTGTCAAGAATGAAATTCTCTCTCCAAGAGGCAGCTAAACATATAAAGGAAGAACAAAAGCTTAAGGGCATATTCCTTACATAGTAAGGTTATTCATCACAGCTTTCATCAGATTTTAAAAGGACACAATTACTTTGTTAGTGTCATTGCAGTGACTTTCAAAGAACAGTTACCAGTGAAGCTCACCTAGTATTAAATTGGAAGCAGGTACTCGCACTTCATTAAAATGTATTTCAAAATGTCCACCGTGGGGCTGATCTAATCACACAAAGAAAAAGCAAAATATCCATATATAAAATTGGTTCTAGCCAATATTCACTCACAAATTACAGGTGCTCAGTACTGATGTTCCTATTAGATATGCATTCGAAGAGTGTCTTTAGTACTTTATGTTTATAGTATAATTATTACTCCTGAGATCCTGAGTAGGCTAATACAAATGCAAATATGTCTGATAATTACGATTTCATCCTTACCCAAGTAGCCAAACACGGAAAGGGGTCTTATAAGTTTCAAGCCTGGTATGTCCAGTGGAACTATGATCATACTGTGCTGTCTGTACCTGATCAAGATAAAAGTAACAGTTAGGAGAAATCTCAATAGCTATTTTAGATTTTTTTTTTTTAAGTACAACTTTTAAAAAGCTTTGTATGATCTGTGCTCTCCTGTGCTACACATGTGGGTGGAGATGTAGGAGAAAGACGTGTTTAAGAATGGGGAGCAAGGGGGAGAAGTGATGGTAAAATGCTGTGCCCAGGGGGGCTGCGCAGCTGGACATCAGGTTCCAACACTCAGAGAAGGGTGCCAGATACGTGTGCGCCCTGAGTGTTAGCCTAAGGTTCCATAGTAAGCATCAAAATAGATGCCTTCATATTTTTCTCTCTGCTTGATGTACATGTAACTACAATACATTATGTCAGGAATAGTTGGGTTGAGAAGACTGAGGAAATACTAAGGTCCCTGCTTTCAGAACTTGTGGTATGAATGAACTGTTAAACTCCGTGATTCAATTAACTTTTCCATGTATACTGGCATCTCGATCTTGCCCCATTTAAGTTAATGGGAGTTTTGGCATTAACTTCAGCAGGAGCAGGATTCAGGCCTTTTGATTTGATTCTTGCACTAAGTTTTTCTGATCTGACAAACTGTGTATAGTTTTGCCTTTATTAATATTCATAGAACCATTCCATCCTCTAGTTATGCTTCAATAACACAATTAAATGAATTAAAAATGTAAACCAGGTCTGGTGGTAGGCTTTAGTTTTAAAAAGTGAGTATTCATTACGTTGATTTTAAAGGAAACATTTTCAAAAGGCTGAAGGGAGAACTAAAGACATTAAGGCCATATGTTTGTCCTTGATCCAATCCATACAGATCAAGAGTACCTTATGACTTGGACCCTTTATCTGAGAAATTCTGAAGTTCGGTCAGTTAGATTTCTGAGGGTACGTGTATGGCCTAAGGTTCCATTTCGAAACCATACTCAACTGTAACTGACCAATGCAATTAAAATGGTTCCATGTAAAGGTGTTTTGAGCAATGGCTGGTTCAATAAATGGGTTTTTTCTTTGGATGTCTTTCCTTGGATCCTGAACAAATGTCTCCGTAACCATTTAATTCTTACCTGGATGCAGAAAGATTTTTATTTTTGGCCATCACAATTGCGACTTTGCAATTTGTATTCCCAGCCCCTAAAAACACAAGAAATCGCTTTTCACATAAAAATCTCTCTAGGGAAGTAATTTAATGAAGGTTCACAGAACAGCTTCTTACAATGTTTCTTTAGTGTAACCATGGCAAAGGTGAGGTATCTATTATCTATGCTGTTTCTGGGCTATTGAATAGAAAAGGAAGTGCAACCACTTGATTAACATGAAAAAAAAATCAAACAGAAAATGGCCTGGATCCAGTTCCATCATTCATTTTTATTTTCCTAGGAAAAAGATCAAACAAGGTGCTTGAAGAGGGAGTCTAAATTAATTCCATTACCCTTGCATTTGAGCAAATAACCAAGGCAAGCACTCACTCACTCAAACCAGATGCTGCTCTCTTCAAGCACAGCCAGTTTTGTAAGCATTCTTTCTTCTCATTCAAAGCGCTTTGTTCTGGTTTCAAGACAAAACTAAACTCAATGGGAATTCTTATCTGAAAATACATCTGTAGTCTTTTGAGCCAGCCACTGCATTATCTGATATGTTTGTGTCACAGAAAACCAAAAATGTAATGGATAATCCAAAAGATTATTCTAGGACGGATTATATGGATCTAGATGACAATAGTGACTAAAAAATGACTTCTCAACAGATCTGCTCCCCCACTATGTTCTATTCAGAGACCCATCTCCTTACTTTAGTACCATCACATAGCTTTGGTCCTTTTTACATCCTACAGGAACACCATAGCTATGGGAGAATGGGCTAGATTCTATTTGACCTTGCACAACTATCAGCAGAATTGTTAAATTGCCATGACAATGCCCAATGAAGACGTCACACTTACACAGATTGTGTCACTGAGGATGGGATTTGACCGGCAGGATCTTTATTACTGGTGGTAATGAACCAAAAGCACAATTTGACTGTCAGATCCCAAGCTGAGGCTATGTCTACACTATCGCAGTAAATTGACCTAAATTACACTACGTGAGTAACACAGCTATAGTCAACACAGCTTAGGTCGATTTACTGAGGTGTTTACACTGCACTGGGTCGACAGGAGATGCTCTCCCATCAACTTACTTTATTCCTCTCTTTCCTGTTGGAATACTGGAGTCCACCAGTGAACACTCTGCCATTGATTTAGTGGGTCTTCACTAGACCTGCTAAATCGACCTCTAGTGCATCGATCGCAGCAGCATCGATCCCGCAGTAGTGTAGACATAGTCTCAAGTTTGCTGAGCTGGTAGTTAGTAAATCCATTCTGTTTATGGTGTAAAGTGAAGTGGTTATAAGGAGATCACTGAGACACAATAACACGGTAACACCACGATGACACTTTTCAAGTCACACTTCAGGGTAGTACCTCACGCTAATGGAACATCTTTTCCATACACCAAGCCGTTTTTCACTAATTCAGTACGATGGTGCGCATTTGGTATCAACTGACATTTAAACCATTCCCGTTTGAATAGCAGCTTTGAAAACTTGTGGAAATGCTGCCCCAGCAGTGCTTGAGGGGTCTCTACTGTATGGGGAAGTAGCTGGAAAGGGAGCTATGGTGACCAGAGTCAAGCTGCCATAGGAGCTTTGACGATAACTACTGCCTGGGGAGCATAGCCAGCCTGGCTTTGAAGAAAGTTGCCACCACAAAAGCACAGCCACCTTGACATAGGAACAGTCTACAGTTGCATGTCCCAAGAGTGACAAGGGTGGGAGAGATATTTACTTTCTTCTGCTAAAGAGTGCTGGCTGTTTACTTCCCTCTTTCCTGACACAACATTAGCTTTTCTTTAGGAGTGGAATTGGCAGCACTTTGTGAAACGTAAGCTGGAGATGTAAAGTTTGCAAACTGAAATATCATATTGATAGAAAAATCTCTGGAAAAAAAAAGGTCTCTTTCAAAAAAAGTCAGGAACAATTCACAAGATTCTGGATTAGTCTGAATTATACAGCAAAGTGTTCCCAAAGTGAAACACAGATGTTTCACTCAGCCGTAAAACAGATCAAGTTTGTACATAACAATGTACTGAGAAGAGAAATGGGAGTCTCTTCCAACCCCACACCCCCCCCCTTCTCTCTCTCCAGCACATCTATGGGGTAGGTTTCTAGGTAGCATTTTTGTGGAGGAACAGCTAATGTGATCGCCTGTGTCTCATGCCCCTAAGGACTCATGGTCTGTAGACTCTGGGAATTGGTCATGAATAGAGGTGATATAACTAGTAACAGATATGCGGAATAGCACTGTATAGTACATTGGTAAGTATTTTCCCAAAGCTATTTTAATTTAGCATGTGTAAAGTAAAGGGTGCAGATGAAAACACTCACAGTATCAGACTGTTGGTGCTACAGATAACACCCAGGAAAACATATGTCGCCCCTTCCACTCAACAATGTTTATCTTGTAGTTTGTAATCGATGAGTAATGGTGTTATTTTCCTAACCCTTGTGTAATGCAGCTTTCATCATAAAACCTGTTTCAGGACAAAATGTGACTTTCTGGAATTATTATTTAAATAACTGAAAATCATTTTAAACTGCATCACTGTCACATTAAAAAAAAAACTAGGAAAAAAGTTTCTATGACTCAATAATCGTATAGTCCAACAATTAGAAAAACTTTTCATTTTTAAGTTAGTGCATGGTTCAGCACTGAAACAAGACATCTGGTCAGATCTTATAAATCAATAGCACAATGGCACGGAGAAAAGGAAATATCCCAATCTTGGGTGCAGCACACAGGAGCCAGCAAACAGTGCTGAAAATGGGGGAGTCTGAGGCGAGAGATTGGAAGGGGGGGAAGGCTTGCGTGCGTGCATGTGCTTTTCTTCTCATTGACAGGACTTTAGGCAGGAAGGCTATGACAGCCACAGAGGTAGCAATGGTAGTGATCCAAGGAATGGAAGAGACAACGAAGATGACTGGATGTGGAAGCTGTGGGATGTACATTATCCTGGAGCAGGTACTTCATAGGTGCTTTGTTTGTATGAAGTGCTGCGTGATAGATCTGATGGAAGAAAAGATCTAAGTTGGGAGATGCAGGCAGAAACTACCTTTTAAAGGGGATTTGAACAGATGAGCTGAGGAACAGGTTTGCTGACTTGGAAAATGAATGGACATGGAAGGTAGTAACAGAAGGTGGGAGGGCAAAGGAGAGAAGCAGAGGGGAAGAATCAGTGGAGATAGCCAAAGCTTGGAGTCCCAGGAGGATACAGGATGACTCTCAGAAGATTGCAAGTGAGAACAAAAGACATAGGACTTGCAGCCAGAAGGAACAAAAGGAGGAAGGCCAGAGAATTACACTAACATTGGGAAGAGGCAGGTCTACATGACTGGGGACTCCCTACTAAGAGGAACAGACAGGCCTGTCACCAGAGCTGATCCAGCAAACAGATGGGTATGCTGTTTGCCAGGAGCTAAGATATAGGATGTGAACCTGAGGCTTAAAAGGATTCTAATGGGATGAGGAAAGTACCCACTGATTTGTTCCCACATGAAAGACAAAGACACTGCTGGATTCTCACTGGAATGCATCAAGGGAGACTATGCCTGGCTGGGGAAGACATTAAAGAAATGGAGGCTCAGGTGACCTTTAATAGTATTCTCTCTGTCCTTAGAGGAGGAGAGTGAAGGTAAGACCAGATTATGATGATCAACAGATGGCTCAGGCAATGGAGCTATAAGAAGGGCTTTGGGATGTTCGACCACTGGGTGGAATTCACAAATAGAGGACTGTTTTCATGGGATGGATTCCTCCTGAATAGAGAGGAAAACAGAGTGCTGGGATGGAGGCTGGCACAACTGATTAAAACAGCTTTCAACTAGGAATTAGGAGTAGACAGTTGGGAGATGCTCATGTAATCTCCATGCCTGATTCTAATGCTGAGCAGGAGGAAAATCAAGTAAGACAGAATACAGCAATGAAGAATGGAACAATAGAGGGTTGAAGAATGGACACCAAAAGGAATGTCACTGGTATTGGCACTAACAGTCAAGTAGGCAATATGGCAGTAGAATGACCATACCTAATAGAGAGAGGAATCTGGGCAAAGCCAAGCAACAACAACTAAGATATATGTACACCAATGTAAGAAGTCTGGATAACAAAATGGAAAAACTAGAATGACCGGTGCAGGAGGTGAAAACAGATATAATAGCAATAACAGAAACATGGTGGAATAATTATCATGACTGAAGTACAGGTATTGAAGGGTATGTACTGCTAAAGAAAGACAGAAATAAAGACAAAGGTGGTGGAGTAGCATTGTATATTAATGACAAGATAGACTGTAAAAAAATTAAAAGTGATAGAAAGATAAAACAATCTGGTTGGGTCAAAATCACTTTGGAGAAGAAAGAGGCTCTATGAGGATAGTGCTTGGAGTATGCTACAGACCCCCGAGAATCTGTTCTGAACATGAAGAGAGACCTATTTAATATTTTTAAAGAAATCAACACTACCAGGAATTGTGTAATTGTGGAAGACTTTAATTTCCCAGCTATAGATTGCAGGACAAGTGATACTATACTCCTAGATGTGATAGCTTACAGATTTCTTCACCAAATGGTCACCAAACCAACAAAATATGATGTCATTTTAGATTTAGTATTGGTAAATATCAAGGACTTCATAGAAGAACTGGTTGTAGAGGGCAGCCTTGGTTTGAGTGATCATGAGCTAATTCAGTTTAAACTAAATGGAAGGATAGACAAAAATTGGTCGGCAACTAAGGTCCTTGATTTCAAAAGGATAAACTTTAAAAAATTAAGAGAAGTAGCTGGAAAAGTGGACTAGACTGAAGAACTCAAGAATCTGAATGTGGAGGAAGCTTGGAATTAGTTTAAGTCAAAAACTTGCAGAAACCACCTGGAGCCTGCATCCCGAGCAAGGGGGAAAAATTCATAGGGAAGGGTTTCAGACCAGACTGGATGAACAAGCATCTCAAACCAATTATTAAGAGAAAACAGAAAGCTTACAAGGAATAGAAGACGGGATAGATCAGCAAGGAAAGCTACCTGTTAGAGGTCAGAAAGTTTAAGGATAAATTGAGAACTGCCAAAATCCAAGGAGAGTTAGACCTAGGAATAGGAAATTAAAACCAATAGTAAAAGATTCTTTAGCCATATAAATGTAAAGAAAAGAAGAAGTGTGACTGTTAAACCCTGAGGATGGGGTGGAGATTAAAGATTATCTAGGCATGGCCCAGCACCTAAACAAATACTTTGCCTCAGTTTTAAATAAGGGTAATGAGGAGCTTGGAGTAGTGGCAGGGTGGTTAATGGAAATGCATATTTGGAAGCAGAAATTACCAAATCCAAAGTGGAAATCAAACTCAATTTAATGGGACCAAATGGGGGTGGGGAGGAGAGATTTACCATCCAAGAATATTAAAGGAATTGGCACATGAAGTTGCAAGCCCATCAGCAAGGATTTTTAATGAATCCGTAAACTCGGTGGTCATATTCTATGACTGAACAATTAATAATATAGTACCTATTTTTCAAAAAGGGAAATAAAGTGATCCAGGAAACTACAGGTTCATTTGACCTCAATTGTGTTCAGGGTCTTAGAACACATTTTGAAAGAGAAAGTAGTTATGGACATAGAGGTAAATGATATTTGGGATAAAATGCAACATGGTTTTACAAAAAGTAGGTGGTGGCAGACCAACTTGTTCTCCTTCTTTGAAAAGATAACAGGTTTTCCAGACAAAGGAAATGCAATAGATTTAATCTGGATTTCAGTAAGGCATTTGATACAGTTCCACAGGGGAAATTGTTAGTTAAATTGGAGAAGATGGGGATTAATATGAGAATTGAAAGGTGGGTAAGGAACTGGTTATAGAGGAAACTACAACGGGTCATACTGAAAGGTGAACTGTCAGGCTAGAGGGAGGTTATTAAGGCAGTTCCTCTAGGACCAGTCTTGGGACCAATCTTATTTAACATTTCCATTAATGAGCTTGGCACAAGAAGTGGGAATGTCCTAATAAAATTTGAGGATGACCAAAAGTTGGGAGATATTGCCAATACAGGAGGAAGACTGGAACATCATACAAGAAGATTTGGATGACCTTGAAACCTAGAGCAATAGAAATGGGATGAAATTTAATATTGCAAAGTGCAAGGTCATCCATTTAGGGACTAATAACTTGAATTTTTGCTATAAGCTAGGGACATATCGGTTGGAAGCAACCAAGCAGGAGAAAGACCTGGGTGTACTGGTCAATCACAGGATGTCTATGAGAAGGGAGAGGAGTCATTTAAGTTAAGAGCCAATGGTGGCACAAGAACAAATGGTTATAAACTGGCCATCAACAAATTTAGGCATGAAATTAGACAAATTTCTAACCATCAGAGAGGAGTGAAGTTCTGGAACAGCCTTCCAAGGAGAGCAATGGGGGCAAAAAAAACCTAACTGGCTTCAAGATTGAGCTTGGTAAGTTTATGGAGGGGACAGTATGAAGGGACGGTGGCATGTGGTCCATCTGCAACAGCTAGTAGAAAATATCTCCAGTGGCCGGTGATGGGACACTAGATGGGGAGGGCTCTGAGTTACTACAGTGAATTCTTTATCACGTGTCTGGCTGATGAGCCTTGCTGACAGGCTCAGGGTCTAACTGATCACCATATTTGGGGTCAGGATGGAACTTTCGCCCAGTCTCAGAGGCCCTGGGCCTTTTTCACTTTCCTCTGCAGCATGGACCATGGGTCACTTGCTGGCTTGAACTAGAGTAAATAGTGGATTTTCTGTAACTTTTAAAGTCCATAAATCATGATTTGAGGACTTCAGTTACTCAGCCAGAGATTGTGTGATTATCACAGGAATGGGTGGATGAGGTTCTGTGGCCTATGGTGCACAGGAAGCCAGAGTTTTCAACATAAGCAGAGTTTCCCATTCCTCATGGAAAGAGGGAAAAACTGCTTTCCATTTTTTCCCACCCTCAAAAGTCAAAAGGTCTGATAATCATATGATTTTTTCCATCCTAGAAAAGAACTGTAAGAATCAGAGAGAGATCTCTGTTCCAGGGTGAGACAAAAAGAAGACTCATGTGCTTCTGCAAGTCCGAAATTCAATCTTGTTTACAAACCAATTTAGTATTTATTACATTTTATTAAACAAAAACAGAACTCAGAGAAGCTGGGACTGCCATTTTGGCAGGAATTAATAGTAAGACTGCAGGAAACCCAATGTTCAACAAATGGGAATAGCAGACTTTGAATGCTGACTGCAAGTACATTTCAATATGTATATTAGCCAAATTCTAATTAGCTGTCCTTATTTTTATTTCTTCAGAAGTTGGCCAAAATGTTTAGATTATAACTCTGTCAAGACTTGGAAAATGAGGTCTGGTTAGCCATGTTAGTTAATATGTTTTTAAACACTCCGTGGCATCTTATGCAGAACAGAGATAAAGGTATTTAAAAACATGTTAGCTGATTATGGTCAACTCTGTTTTTTCTGTGATACTACTCTAAATTCCCTGTGTGTGGTTCCAAACTAAAGAAATGCATGTTCATAATTACCTACTTTTACTCAATTGCACTTAAAAAAGAGATAAAATGAGTCCATTGCTGATGAAGAGTATCAACTCTTCCCTTAAGAGAGAATATGTGTCCGCTTCTCTTAAGGAAGCAGCTGTGAGACCCTTGCTCAAGAAGCCAAAGTTTGATACTTACAATCTGGTTATGTATTGTCCAGCACCTACTCTTTCCTTCTGGGTTCAGGTTATAGAGACGGTTAGAGCAAGCCAACTCTTGGTATTTAGATGCCAAGAATATCCTTGACCCTGGTTGCTCTGGGTATAGACCCAAATGTGCCACAGACTGCACTGTGGACTTCTAGATTACCTTCTCCTGCTAACAAAGATTGTGTATCCATGCCGATATTTATTGATCTATTGGCTACCTTCAAGGCCATTGATGAAAAGGTGTTATTGACAGTCCTGTAGGTAGTAGCTACAGTGTGCAGAGCTGCTCTTGGGTAACAGGCTGAGGGTGGTGTTAGGCTTTCTCCTAAAAGTGCTGTCAGGTGTAGTTCCACTGGATTCCAACCTGTGTCCCCTCTTGTTCAATATGAGCCAACGACTAAGAGGGTTAGTCAGTAAGCATGGGCTGTGGTGCTTTTGATAAGTTGTTGACACCCAACTCTATATTTTTATCTCATCCCACCCAGGCACTGCTGATAAATGCCTTATTCAGTGTTTGAGGGAGACTGAAGCATGGATGAGAGCTAACTGCTTGAAGCTCAATCCAGATAAGTACAAGGTATTGCTGAATAGGTTGTACAAGGGGACAGGGGGAGCATGGGTGTGTGGAAGAGAAGCAATCAGAAGTCACAGTGAGAATTATTCCGTTGTTGTTCCTGAGGATGGTTGCCAATTATATGTAGCTAGAGCTCACAATCTGGGGGGTGGGGGGTTAGAGCCCCAAGTGCTGTTAGTTTCAGGAAAGGTTCCACCCCTTCCCCCTGATCTGACTATGAATTTGTGGTAGTTTCCCTCAGTTATGGGCCTTGCTACTGTGATCTGTGCCTACATCAACTCAAGAGTAGATTATTGCAATATACTGGATCTGGTCTACCTTTTGTGGGAGGTCTGCGAAGGAACAAACATTGGCCTTCTTTTGCTTCTTCATGATATATAAAGAAGGCCAGAATGTTATATTTTTTTTTAAAGAAACTAACTAAAAAAAACCCGCTTGTTGTTTCCCCCCACACACACACTGTTAAGGTGATAGACCTCACACTAAACACGTCCCAGTGGCCCCCCAGCAAAACCAGGAGAGACCAATGCCACCAGCTGATCTTTCTGAAAGTAAAGTAAATCAAGAGGGATAAAATTAACAACAGAAAAGCCCCAGAGAGGAGGTGGTGTTATCCTCTTCTATCATAAAGAAAACAAACAAAAAAGTGGTGCACTACCCCAGTGTTAGGGCAAAAAACTTGGATCAGCTATAATTCAACCACAGTTGCCCACTTTCACGCAGAAAATAAGCACCCTGACTTCCACAATAAGCCAAAAATCAGCCTAATCCCATTTCAAAACAAGGCCAAAACAAGCCAATCCTTAAGAACCCCAACACTCTATCTGACTAGATTCCACCCGGCATGGTGAGACTGTGGTGGGCCAGCTGCAGTGCACCCCTGACTACCTTTACCCCTGCCTGCCAGGAACCGATCCCCGCCCCCCGCAAAAAAGCAGCAGCAACAAGCTACAACAAGCAACAAGCTAAAAACCAAAAACTAGCCAACAAGCAATTCATAAGCCAATTAAGCCAAAAACAAGTCCAATTTCTGCATTTTTTTCATGGGTTTGGCATGGCTGAATTCAACCCCGAAACTGAAATTGGTGCAGAATCTCGCAGCTCTGTTATTAAACAGAGTTTGTTGCCCCAAAAAGATGCCATCGGTGCTCTGTGAATTGCCCTGGCTGCCTGATCTTCAGTTATAAGGTGTTGGTTTTGATTTATCCTGTCTTGTGATTTGTATGTTTGAGAGAGTACCTCCTTTTCTGTGCCACCCTGCCATGAGCAGTCAGCAGAGGCATCTGAGCTGCAGGCCTGTCAGAGTCAGAGAGTGAGCTGGTCTCAAGTTGTTCTCATTGAGGGGTCCTGAATATTGCTCCTCTCGCCTTCTCCTTCAAAATAGTCCAAATTTGTTAATCTTTAGGTCATGCTGCAAGGCTGAACTATTTCCCCAGGTTGTTAGGAAACACGGAGCATAACAAGGGCTAGCATATATGAGGGATGAAGTGCCAGTTGGGCTTGGTTTATGTGGCTGGTTATGTTTTGGAGGCAAGGAGTGGCTGCTGGCTTTATTTTTGATGCTGCTGTACACTCAGCTTTTTAGCAAAGGCAACAAGCAGCGCCCACGCAGAGCTCTCCTGTACTTAGTCAAAAACAGCCTGTCACACCCGCTAAGCTAAACAAAGTTCAGTATCATTTTAAAATTTACTCCACTCCTTAAAAGCCCCCCCTGCCTTATTTATTTATTTCAAGTGTGCTACTGCTTTTTAAACCCTAAAGGTTATATTATACTTTCTCTCCCCTGCCTGGGAAAGGGGCTCTACCCTACATCTTCCAAAGCTGAGTCTGAAGAGTTCGAGCATGGTGGAACTCCAGCTTCCACCTTTTGGGACATCAAACACATAATCTGTCAAATCAAGATTTTTCCAGAGTCTGCCTATTGGCCAGTAACATTGCTAACAACACCATTTTAGAATCATAGACTATCAGGGTTGGAAGGGACCACAGAAGATTATAGGCCAATCCCCAGACTGATTTTTACCCCAGTTCCCTAAATGCCCCCCCTCAAGGATTGAACTCACAACCCTGGGTTTAGCAGGCCAATGCTCAAGCCACTGAACTAAGCCTCCCTTCCAATAAATATCAACTCTCATTGCTATCTTCTCCTTGCAGTTTCAAATGGACATGACAGTTTTCTTTCTTGGTCCTAAACTGGTTGTCTAGTGGTATTGTGCATTCTTAGGCTCTGATCCAAGAAACTCCTGGTGATTTCAGGGGGATTTGGATCAGACCCTTAAGCAACGGCACTCCTTGTCTGAAATGTCTGTGTTGAAAGTCAACTGGAGTTAGGTGCCTAAGAGCCTTTAAAAAAAATCTCCTCCTTCTTAAATCTCCTCCTCCTTGAGTCAAGTGCTTTGATGTCTCAGGTGAAAGGCCCTATAGACAAGCAACATGTTGTTACAGTAGGACTCTCTCTGAAAGCTGGAAATTCCACTCTCCTCCTATTTTTCTTTCTATGCTGTACAAATCAGACCAAAAGACTTGAAACAATGTTTGCTACACCTGGCTCTAGCCTTCCATTTTGCAAAATGGAACCTATACACATTACACTGATTTCAGCACAGGCAGAACATGGCAGGTGCTACTAATTATCCATTGTACCAAAAAGCAAAACCCTGGCCTGCTTTCTCTGTCTGGCATCCTGTATGCCATTTACTGTAAAATACTGAACTGCTACAGGATACAAAATGACGGGGCAGAATAAAATCTGTCAAAGTGTGTGGGAAGCCACTGATGTTGTATATACACAAAAGAGCAGTGTCACTGTCATGAGGTTGGCCAGATAAACTAATCTGGGCAAGACCCTCTTGTTTTGTAAACTCTTGAGAACACACAATCTGCTAGAATGTCGACAATCAAAACACTGCACACAACCTCCTAACTGAATAAATCTGTCTTTCTCACTATTGTTAACTGATACATTACTTGTGGGGTCATGATTAAATTAGATTATAAACATTTCTGGGCAAGAACATTGTCAGTTTATGTTTGTGGAAACTGGCACGTCATCTCAGATACCATAGAAATAATTAAATATTAATAACACTCCAGCCTCATTCAGGGCCTCACCCATTGCCCATCAGGGCCTGAGAATTCTTTCTTTGGGCATTAGATCTGATCCTCAGTCCTGGAAGATAACATATCACTGGCTTTTCCACTACAGTGGAGTCGCAACATAGGCGCATTTAACTTACATGATTTTAACTATACGCGCTCAGTAAAACAAAAACAAAAGAGAAAAATAACAATTTAAATACTGTACCTGTAGTGTGGGTGATTCCACCCGTCATTCCACTCAATGAGCATTTGACTATACGTCATTTTTGCCTTAAGCGCTGACTTCAGAACCTAGCCCCCGCGTAAGATGCGACTCCCCTGTATTTGCATACCAGCCTTCTGGCTTTATTCGATCTTGCACACGGCCAAACTGAAAGAACCAATAAAGCATCCCCTACTATCCCTTAATAAATTGTAGAAGTGGGGACCCACTGGAAACATTCACCTTTGTATGTCAAATATTGTAGACAGCCAAAAAAAGTACAGCACCCCCATTGTTAACCTCTCCAAAAGGTTCCTCCTGTAACAAATCTGTTTTTATTTCTTTCATAATTTAAGAAGTGAGTTAAGTTTGTTTTTAATTTTGTGCACAATGCATCACAGATGGGATGCTTCAAATACAGAATTATTATTCTAGTGTATTGCAGTAAAGATTCAAATGTTCACCTATCCCTTTTAGATAATCATACCTAAACAAGTTCAATGCCACCAGCTGATTTTCCAGAGAACTCTGCTGTTCTGGTTTAAACACGCACATAAATAGCAAACTTGTTACTCAAGCTCACAAGTGATAACTGACTTCCAGGAAAGCAGGATTTTTACAGGAAAATTAAAATGAAAGTACAATTGGGTTCACTTTAAGGGCGTGATGCAGGAAAGAGGATGAAGATCAGGGTGAGTCACACCAGAACTGAACATTCCACTGTGCAACTTCCAAACTTCAGCTTCTGCTACCGGACTGCTGACAAAAAAAACAGGTCAGTTCTCTCTTTTTAAAATGTTATTATTTACTTAGCTGTACACTAAGTGTAATACTGAGTCTGTTTGTAGCTAGAAGGACTGGCGATTTTGCTCTTGGTGAATGTTATTGAAGTTTGTTTTACAGAGTTAAGGATTTCATTGAACCAAGTAATCACTTCCAATTCTGAAAGTCACATTAAATAATTCATTAGTGATAGATTTGTGCTCAAGTGGTACAGTAAAGTCAAAGCCAGGGGGAGAATGGGAAGGAAAAAATCTGTACATTTCTCACTATGCATATTTAATCGCATACAACCCCATACAGAGCGCTGCCTACCCACACACGCAGAGTAATATTGAATTCATACCCAAAAGGTAACTTCTGTAATTTTTATAAGATGTGCAAATATGTATATTATATTCATACTAGATACAATGCATGTCTATGAATAGAAACGTTGCTCAAGAATAAGAAATATTAGTTTTAGGGACAAATAGGCACTGTGCCGCATCAGGCAAATATTTAATACAGAATTCAGCTCACCCAAAACTATATCAGGTATCTGAACATGCCTCACCCTACAAGCTTCTCTGCTTTATGATGCATTAACAAAAATGTCAGAGAGTCACTTTTCCTGGAACTGTTTAAATTCCCTTTTTATGAGCCCTTAAGAAAATCTGCTAATAATCCTCTTCTATTAATCATTTCCAGATGAGCTCTAATGTTTAGAGCACGGAGTCAGGAGACCTAGATTATATATCTAATTTTCTGTCTAATGTTAGACAATTGCCTTAATCTCCTGGATCTCCATTTCCTTTCTGGTAAAATGGGAATACTAATTCCCACCTTTGAATTCTTCCAATGAACGCGCTACGTAACTGCAAAAATATTATTGTTGTTGAAACATCTGATTGATAGAAACTGCCAGTGGTAGAATATATATAGTAGTATCCCTTGCCAAACAAAATAAAAATGAATAGAATCCCTTTATCTTCTATACTGTATACTTCACAATGCAGTAATACCATACAAGACAGACTTATATGAAGAAAAATTAATTCTCATGTAAAGTCCAGAGTAGGAAATCTATTGAAATGTTGGTTGAAAAATTCCAAGAGGTTAAGGATTAAAAACAAAACATGAATATTAAATAACCAGCATTTATTAATTTGAGAGCAGTTTCATGACCAGGCAAGGAAATAATTTTTGGACACAAGTATCAAATGAAAATGTTAACATTTCTCAATTTTTTTTTAAAATTCAAGTTTCCAACTTGATTAACCACACACTGATACCTTGCACATGACATTAATAACAATTTAACTTCTATTTGTAGAAAGAAGCCATTTAAAAAAGATTTTCAGATAAATATTCTGAGTAAGGATTTGGCAGATGTTTCCTTTAGAGACAGTCAAAGTTGTATGCGGTTTTTCAAGTTTCAAAAAGCCGACTGGCAGCGCCAGATATCAGTTTAGCATCTGTTTTCAATAACTTTAACACAGTAATATTCAGAAACACTGCAACAGAGAAAATGTGTTTTCTCTATTCAGCAGATTTCTGCTCTTGGCTAGCATTAGTCCAGTTTATTTCCAGATAATAGACCATTACAGGATCTCACAGTCTCTTTTTACATTAGATAGAATTACTCATTTGCTGAAATTCCACATAGTTTTAGGAACTGGGAATAGGATACAGGGAAAAGTGTAATAAGTGAATTGTCTACAAGATGCAGACTGGAGAGAGGATCTTCTAAACTATCGTATTAAAGGGCAATAAAAATCTAATGATGAGATTATTCAGAACATATACTTGCACTTAATCATTAAGAAAATCTGTCAGCATAACTCTTGGAAATTACTAAAGTTTTTGGTTTTGAACTATTTTGCTGCCTTTTAAAAATTCTCACGAGATACAAAATTGTCTGTGCATAGTATACTGGGAAAACTAATAGGTGGCTTCCTTTCTTCCCTTAGGACTGAGACTGCCTCAGAGGGTATGTCTCCACAGCAAAAGCTGTGCAACAGCTAGCCTACCCAAGCAACTGTGAATACATCTGGCGCAGCTAACAAGAGTAGTAAAGACCGTGCAGCCCTGCATATGTACTCTGTTTGCGAGCTGGTTCTGAAGCCTGCATTGCACTGTCCTCACTGTGATTGTTATGTGCATTAGCTGGATTAAAGCTATCTTAGGTAGGCTAGCTTTTGCTGTGGAGACATACCCAGACTATCAGTCCTGAAAACAGATCTGCGTAGGTGCAGAGCACCAGTGAACTCAAAATGGCCAGAACTGGGGCCAATTCTGCTTTACTGTTTTTAAGTAGACACCCTCCATAAGCAGCAGACTTGCATCTGACAAATCTCACACACACACACACACACACACACAGAGCTGAAATATACAACTGCAGGCACCCTTTAGCAATGTCTGCCTCTCAGTTTCAAACAGTTAGCTCTCCTTCTCAGTGTATGTATTGTGGTAGCACCCTAAGCCAGGATTGTTTTGCTCAGATGTGCTAGGTGCTGTATAAACAGATAGGAAGACACGGGCCCTTGCCCTGAGCAGCTGTAGATGTATAGTTTGTTTGGGGTAGTATCTTACTATTTTCAAATGTATACATAGTGTTAGTTTTTATTTGTATTTAGCTTAGATCTTTATACAAACCCTAACGTGTTCTAGGGCCCACTGACAATCTTTAAACATGCAATCAACTTAGATTCATTTTTTGTCTTGTAGCTTTTGCCATGGGGTTGGGTGAAAATACCTCAATGGACTATTATGAGGACAATGGTGAATCAAACTTCACCTTTGACTACACTCAGTTTGAAATGCTTTGTGAAAAGGAGGAGGTGAGAAATTTTACTAAATTGTTCCTACCTGTGTTTTATTCACTGGCTTTCATTGTGGGAATTGCAGGAAATTCCTTAGTGGTGGCAATCTATGCCTACTGCAAGAAACCAAAGACTAAGACAGATGTTTATATCATCAACTTGGCAATTGCTGATCTGTTACTGCTATTCACCCTCCCTTTCTGGGCTGCAAATGCAGTCAGCGGATGGATGCTTGGAAACATCATGTGCAAGGTCACTTCTGCTTTATACACCATGAACTTCAGCTCTAGCATGCAGTTTTTGGCTTGTATCAGTGTGGATAGATATAATGCCGTTTCCAAACCCCAAAGTCACCAAAGAGGTGGAAAGCAATGCAGCGTAACTTGTATCTGTGTCTGGCTGGCTGCCATTTTGTTGAGCATTCCTGAACTGATTTTTAACACAGTCAAGAAAAACGGTGACCGGTATGGATGCTTTCCTGTATTTCCAGTGGACCTGGGAACACTCCTTAAAGCAACCATTCAAATCCTGGAAGTTACGCTAGTGTTTGTGTTACCCTTCCTCGTCATGCTGACCTGCTACTCAGCTATTGCCAGAGCATTCTTTAGGTCTCCAAACGTTCAAAAATCTAGGCCCCTCAAAGTTCTGCTGACAGTAGTGGCTGTTTTCATTGTCACTCAGCTGCCTTACAATATAGTCAAGTTCTGGCGAGCCATAGATGTCATCTACTTGCTGATTACAGACTGTGACATGAGTAAAACCATAGATGTTGCCCTCCAAATAACTAAGAGTATAGCCTTGTTTCACAGCTGCCTAAACCCAATCTTGTACGTCTTTATGGGAGACTCTTTTAAAATGCACATTACGAAAATCGCCAAAAATTTGGGATATTGGAGGAGAAGTCGCAATTTACCAACCGAAGAGATTTCTATGAATTGTGCCGGCCACACAGAAGAAACAAGTAGCTTTACTATATAGCAGTTGTAGCACCGTCTCTAACCAGTGTAACAGACGGGAACAATTATAATGCATCTGAGAGCTATTTCCACTTTGATTAAACTTAAACATCCATGTTACTCTGCAAGTCAAATCTGAAGTGATGTTCTGACACATGAACAGCCAAGATGTTGCAAAGAAATTCAAAATAGAATAAGACCAAAAACCATATAGTAAAGGTAATGGAAACAACAGAAACAGAGTTCAGCTTGAGCGCTTGAGAAAAGTGAGATTTAAAGGGTCACAGTGCTAAGCCATTAATTAGATGAGGAGTGAATGGACTACATACCGATATGCTAATCACAACAAATATATACTTAATACGTTAAAAAAAAACATGATGGCACTGAATTTTGTACCCCAGAGTTAATAATGTTCAGCCCTTTAAAATGTAACCTTCCAGAGTTGCTTCTCAAAACTGTTTCAGGTCTTCCTATTGATTTTAAATATTTGTGTGAAATTGCAACTCTGTTTTTCCTTAGTTGTCACTTCACAAATGGCCTGTGAGGCTTGAGCTGAGGAAATAGTTCATCTCTGGTATTTCACAGAGGCAGCAGCAAACAGTAAACTATGGTCCAGTGTCTTATGATTCCAAATATGTGTGGCATGTTTAAAAGAGTTCCTTTTCTGCAACAATACAGAATGCCTTTTAATTATATTCTGCTTGCACTAGATTGCAATGAGTCCTATTTCCTATTACATGCACATGTCAAATCTTTGGTTTTAAATCCATATTCATGTGAGATTACTCAGAGCTTCATTTTGGTCATTTCCTGGAAGGCAATTCACATTTCCAGTGACCTCTATAAAATGCTTTGGGAACTGATGTAACAATCAGCAATGAAAATGTCTTACATTTTGCAGATGACACTTATGACCTAATTTGGAACACGTAGCCCTATAATGTTACAGAAAATTAGTTTTGATTTGTATGCATTGTATGCCTTTATGGATATTTTGCAGGTGCACTTCAGGCACCAATCTCTGTAGCTTTAGCACACAGACTATAAATAACTGGCTGAAGCAAGAGAGCATATTTATAATCAATAGTTCAGGAGTGGATAGTCATGGTCCTTAAGGAAGGAATTAGTGAGATTAAAAGTACTGGCCTGTGATAGCTAGAAGATTGACAATTTAAAAAATTGTCTATATAATTGTTACATTTAAGAGTTTAAAGAATAGAAGGAAACTGAGTACTCTCTGCAATCTGTTTACATGAGTTTCACTGCGAGGATGATTTTGGTAACAAAGGTGGATCTAATTGGCTACACATCCCACATTACAACAGTCTCAAGACATTCATATGTATTTGATGCAGAAAATAAGGTAATGAATGCAGGCCCACTGAATTAAGGAAGGTGGCTAATCAGTCAGAAAATTCCGTGACTTCATCCCTGTGGTCATTTGGTTACAACATAAGCTCCCTGCCTTAGGAAGAACGGAAAACACAAAAAATGAGGACGCTAGAGCAGGAAACTGAGTGGGCTCACGAGAGGAGGAGGATAGATACACCTTTACCTCGATATAACACTGTCCTCAGGAGCCAAAAAATCTTACCACATTATCAGTGAAACTGCGTTATATCTAACTTGCTTTGATCCACCGGAGTGCACAGCCCCGCCCTCCCGGAGCACTGCTTTACCGCGTTATATCCGAATTCATGTTATATTGGGTCACGCTCTATCAGGGTCGAGGTGTATGTACGTAGGCAAAAGATGAAAGGCCGGCTTTGTGGTCCCCAGTGTAGGGAAACTAAACCATTATTCAACAGATCATTGCCTGTGCTGCTGCAAGACAGTTTTGCCAGTCAGTTTTACTAGTGACATGCTAAAACGGAGGTGTTGGTATTATGAAACTAATCAGTGTTATGCCCAGTATCTAATTTTGAGAGTTTTTAAAAAATATATATAAATAAAATAACTTTATTTATACTGATAAAGCCTCACTCTAGTGAAACTAACAGGCATTGATATAGATATTGTTCTTCATCTGTAATATGCATGTATTGTGGGCTAGACTCTTGACTGGCATATATTGGCATACCTCCATGATTTACAGAGGAGCTGGCCCTGTGTATTTTAAAAGCAGTGTAATCGATATATTAACAAGAATTTAAGTCTATACTGAAGAAAGCGCTCTAAGGCAACTTCCACACAAGGGGCCTGGCATTTCCACATGAAGTAGATGCTGTGGTAGTTACTATCTATAAACAAATAAATAAAGTGATACTGTAAAATGGTGGCCCTGATGTATTCACTTCTGGTTTTAATTATGTCCTTGCTTTTATTAGATTTATTATATATGGAGAAGTAAAAATCTCTGCCACACTTTTTGTATTTGTGATCAGTTGAAAAATTAAACTGTTTCAAGCAACTTGCATTTCAAAAGGTGTTCCAAAAACAAACACTTCAAGTAATCACTGGACTCCAATATAGAGCCCATTTAAAGCCCGCTGAAGTGAATGGGAGTCTTTCCATTGATTACAATGGGCTTTGGATAGGCCCCAAATGCACTCTATTTTGATCTGAAGAAGAGCTCTATGAAAGCTTGTCTGTCTCTCTCACCAAGAGAAGTTGGACCAGTTAAAGATATTACCTCCCCCACCTGGTCTCTCTATTTTGAGACGTGTGAGTTACATGTTCAGACTAACAATATGTATACAAGAAATCATCAGGCATGTTTTGTAAGTTTAAACTTATGGAGTGTAAAAACCTATGTAACATTAAAGAGAAGACAAGAGACAATCTTCTTCTTTATGTTGAGATAACAGCAGCTATCAACCAGTGACAATCTCATTTTGGAAGGTGACAAATATGCCAAGCGTCCTTTCCACTTCAGTCCCTGAAGTATTAGGTCTACACAGAGTCCTCCATCTACTGGCGATTCTAGATATTGCAGGTCAAACTGTATTAGTAAATTATTAGAGCTACACCTCTATCTTGATATAATGCGAATTTGAATATAACACGGTAAAGCAGTGCTCCGGGGGAAGAGGGGGGCTGCTCACTCTGGTAGATCAAAGTAAGTTCTATATAACATGGTTTCACCTATAACACAGTAAGATTTTTTGGCTCCCAAGGACGGCGTTATATTGAGGTAGAGGTGTATTTGCAAACTCTGTGGATGCATCTCACTATATAGCTCCCCCTCCCCCCTACACACACACACACAGGTAACACTCAAGCTCCATTCCAATTACTGTTAGTATAGATATCACTACACTATATTTGTGGCCCTGCCCTGCAAGATGCTGAGTGCCCTCAGGTCCCATTGACTGATGTTTTTCTGTTTTCAGATTTTCTAGAAATATAGTAACAGTTATTTAAATGCAATGTAGTTGTTTTTATTGGGAATTCATTATCAGAATCTCCTGGGATTAGATGCTAACTTTACAAAATACAACAGTGAAGCCTACAATATAAATGATTTATGTAAACTAGAATTGCATTACTCTATATTAAAATATAGTATTTAGCATATGTATTTCTGGAAAGTCTGCAAAAAGAAAATTATCTTTTTTTCCTATGAGCTTGGAACTGCTACTTTAAATCATAGTAAATCATAGCACTGTCATTGCTTCAGTTACTTTGCAGTAATTTAGGATACATTTTACATTAATGCTTTTTTTCTTTTTTGAATGGATGAGTTAAAATGTTCTTATAGTACATTACTGTACATTGTCTATGCTAATTTAAGGCTAGAAAGACTAGTGCAGGGACAGCAGAATTCCTTTATCCCTCCCCAGCTATCAAGGACAGGAATAATTTTTGTCATTGTGTGATTCACCTTGTGATCCCCTGTACAATATTTTCAAATCACACCAATTAACTGCTTCCAGACCAGGCTGTGGAGATACAGATGCTCTGAGGGTAGGATCTTGGAAAGCAGTTGTGCCCTATAGCACTGAATAGAGAGACTCAAGATAAGAATATCCATGTTGTAGCTGCAGGGCACAGGGTCTGGGGTACACGGTCCTGGGAGGCAGAACCAGCTTGTATCAGCAAAAGGAAGAGCGAGGCCTTAGTTTCGAGACCTTTGCAGTGATGTTGAAAGTGTAATTGAATTAATGTGTTATATCCTGGTACATTTAACTACCATATCTTGGTTTCTAAGGGAAGACATACAGCAACAAATGATGTTCACATATGTTGCATACTTGGGGGCAGAAACAAAACTCAAGGCTGGGATTCATAGTCTTTACCAAAGCATTTAAATGAGTAACAAAGTTTTTGCACTGTAGCTTCAAGGATATTCACCATTTATGCACCAGCTTATAAAACTAGCTAGGAAGTGAGACGGGAAGTGTTCAGACCAGGATTAATGCATCAACACCAAAGCCTAGTCTAAAGAAACAGCCAGGGAAGCATGACTTAAAATAATCACTCATATAGCCCTCCATAGTAACCCCATTCCATGCACGAGCTGCCAAATATGAAGAAAGCCTCCAGACATAGCTCAAAATACATGGGTCATCTGATGGAAAGATACAGCTCAATGTGTCAGCTAAGTAGCTTCTGGAAGAGTTTAAAAAGGGTCAAAAAAGACTAAAAGGGTAAAACAACAGCACACACCCTTAACAGAATTAAGGTTTGGCTTCATGTATTAAAACCAAGCCTGAATATCACTTCCCCACTATTTTACAATCCAGCACCCTGGTCACTGAAGAGACACTTGAAATTCTCAGAACTGGAGTGCAAATTATTTTTGTTTCACCGTGTTTAGAAGGAATTTGAGCATAAATTCATTGTTCTACAATGATGAGCTTTTTACTTACCACTGCTCCACCATTTCTTGCCATTGATTACATAGCTATCTCCATCTCGCTGAATGCTGCATTCTATGTTGGTGGCATCACTCGAAGCAACATCAGGCTCTGTACAAAGCACATTTATGAGCATGTACAGTGGTTTTGCAGTTAGATCCATTATTCATATATTATGGGAGGGGATTACAATTACTTTTGGTTTTGCTTATAGAAACATCAAAAATAAAAAACTGGAGAGAAGGTAAAAGAGACGGGGATAAAAAGTGTAATTCAAGGCTAAAGCAGAAAACACTGACACTATGCTCTCTAATAACCTCTCAACACTTCTGGACCAAGCATTTTTTATCTCACAGACCTTGGCTCAGATTTTCTGTTCATTCCAGTCATTGCTGGAGGCAAAGTACAGTCAAGGAGCCAGGTAAGATTCCTTAATTCTCAAGCTGGTCCCAGGAATAATTGGTGAGTGCCAGATACAGGCAAACCCTATTTTAGGATAGGGCGGGATTGTATAAACTCTATGCCATCTGAGAACACCCTCATGCCAAAAGAATTCTCAGCTGGAGAGTCAGATTCTTTCTGGCCCCTTTGCACTACAAGAGGGCAGAACAAGGGAGAAAATCTGGGTTCTTCTCTTTCTCTACATCCTCCTAAAGCCAGTGACCCTGGAGTTCTTCACAGAATGTTATCACTGATAGAGCGACAGCCTTTCCTTTGCAGCTTCTGCTGTTTGGAACCTCCCTTCAGTCTGCTTCATCAATATTCTGTTTCCTTCCAAATCTTAGGTGAAAACACTTCTTCTCCTTTGGGAACACAGCAATAAGAGATATTATATCCTATCCTCCAAGATGCAGGGTTATCTAAACTCCTGCTGACTTGCAGGAGGCACTTAGCACTTTGCAGGATTTGGCCCTAAACCTGTGGATCAAAATTTCCAAACTTGGGCACCTAAAGATATTCTCCTGTATCAAAAGTGCCAGTTTTCCCAGAGGTGTGCTGACCACCAGCAATTTTCACTGAGAAGATAATTTCAGGCACCCGGGTTTGAAAATTTTGACCATAACGGACAATGTAAACCCAAAAGAAATGATAAACAATTGCTATGCAGGAAGTGCATCACATTTTGGTAGTGATTTTCTATATTACACTTCACAAACAAGAAATATTTGCAGATGGACTGTCATTGATATTTGAAATATTACATAAGCATTATTAGCTGCTAAAGTGGTATAATATTTAGCATATTTACAGTGTGTTCCATCAGTGATCTCAATGCACTTTACAAAGGAGGGTAAGTTTACTGTATGTCCTGTTTGCATAGAAATTTTGTTTGGCTATTAATAAAAAAGCAAGAGTGAAGGTATTCTTATAGCAAATAGATTATTATTAATTTTAACTACGAGAAATGGCACCTGCTGTAACTATGGGGACTAAGGATCTTAGCATCTTGCAGAATTAGACCTTCTGGCTGTCGATAGCACATAGAGAGGTTCAAAGCAATGGTGGAATGCAAAAGGTATTAACACAATAGCTTGTGTTTCTGCACCTCTCTGCACTGCTGTGAAACATACACGGGAGGGGGGGGGGCAGTTTTCAATTGCAGAAACATTTACCTGTCATGCAGAAGCAAGAACTAATTTTCCCTTGAAGAAGAGGCTCAAGCCACTGTTTCTTTTGCTCTTCAGACCCATACAAATGCAGGACCTCCATGTTTCCAGTATCTGGGAGAAATCAGAATGTTTCTTTTTGCAATACATAGTTCGTACATCATAAAATGTTCACAAAATTGTGGCTAAGGAATGGGATGGGGGGAGGTTTGCTAACCTGGTGCATGACAATTGAAAATTTCTGGGGCAAAGAAGCATTTTCCTGTCTCCTCTGCAATTAATGCATAATCAACCTGACTCAGACCACTGATGGCTGGCAGGAAGAGGTTCCACAGACCCTCTGCTTTGGCCATTTCCTGTCAGAAGACATAAGACCAATACACAATGAATCTTTATTCTGAGATTACATGATGATTCAGTAACCATCTCACCTCCCTCTAGTCAATCTTGTTGTGCCAACTACAGTTCTCCTTTCCCGAGTCTCTATATTCCATTTTTTGGCATAATGTTGGGGCTTCCCCCTCACACTCAAGCTCTCCCTAACTTTTTCCATGTGTACATCTCTCTCAATCTCTCTCATACGCTCTCTCCCTTTCTTTGTTTCCTTCACCTACTCCTGAACTCCAGGGTTTCTACCACATTAGCCCAGAATAACCACCCAGGTAGCATATGCCAAGCTTCCACACACTCCTTGAAAAGAACTGTTAAAAAAATCTGCCTGCTCCATGAAGTATTCTGGCTAGAACGGTGATAACTCACCGTGTGCACATGCATGCGTGTGTTCTGGTTTGCATGGTAGTATATTGTTTTCCTTTTGTGTTTTTGGAATCTATGCTATTTGAATGAGGAGATGGGTAACTGTTTCAGCACACATCACCCCTGTACAACACTATGCTGTTTTGTGATGGTATGCTCCAATCCCAGGACAACGAAAGAAAGGAGCTCTCCCTCTCTCTCCACAGTGCCGCAGGGCCTCCCTTCTCATGGGATCAGGGTGCCCCCTAAAGACACTGTGAATGCTTTATTTAAGCTTTATTAAAAATATAGAACTGGCATATAGATTAGCAATGTATGAGGTGAATTCTACTCATGTCAACGTAATAATTAAAACAGTTGCAAGTATAAGCACAGCATTTTCTAAAGTGTGTGTGTGTGTGTGTGTGCGCGCGCGCACGCGCCTGCATATGTGCTGGGGTGGGGAAGGGAAGGGAAGGGAAGGAAGGAAGGGAAAGGCTCAAGGCTTGTCTACACTATGCAGCTTTTAGCAACAAGGCTGCCGACAAAATAATTCCAGCCCCGCGAGCAGCAGGAGAGCATTCCTGCAGACAAAGCCGCGTTCATACTGCCACTTGCATCGGCAAAACTTTTGCCTTTTGGGGGGGCGGGGGGGCGGCTTTAAGTACCCGTGACAGACAAAAGTTTTGTCAACAACTTTGCAGTGTAGACAAGCCCTCAGACAGGTCTCCTACTTCTTCTCCAGTCTCACTTCTCTTTTTTAAAAAATTCTATCGGTGTTGTTAACTATTCCACTGCTCAAAGCATGTAAGAAAGGAGATGAAGAACTAATATAAAGATCAACACAATCTGCTCTGAGACGTCACTCATACTGTGTAAGACTGTAAAAAAGTCTAGATGCAGTACCTGGGCTAAACAAACCTTAAACAAGGTTTCAGATTAGATATACAGAGACCTCAGCATGCTTAGTACCCTGGCAAACACACCATTTAAATCCTTTTAAGCTTTTATTAAAGATATAGAAAAGCAGGAAAACCAGTTACAGCATTTGGAATGTAAAGTAAGGCTTTCATTTCAAGAACAATGCTTATTCCCTTTCTCTTTCGCTGGAGAGTGTCTTTAAAAGAAAAAAATAACCCTTGTTTGACAGTTTTTAAGATAGTAATAACTCTTCTTTTTGGGGAAAAATGAGAAGTTAGTTGAGATGAGCTGGAGCTGGCATGGCTGTTATTAAAGTCTGATCCCATTTCCTAAGAAGATAAACAAGACAGACACATAGAAAAGAAATAGCAAAGAGAGAAAATGCATCTTCTGTCTCTGATGTCGAGTCACTTGCAACCTCACTGCTGGAAAAATACAGGTACAGCACACAGTGTTATCAGCCACTGTCACAGGCTTACAGACGTATGGTGAAATATGCAGTCTTGGCCAGCTAAGTCAGACTCTTATCAGACAGAAGGAAAAAGGAGAGAGTTAAGAAAGAGATGAAATAAGGCAAAGAAGGAAAAGGACTTGGGGGATGGGGTGAGAAAGTCTCACACTGCAGATGACAACTGGGATTTGGCTAGAGCCAGCAGAGATGGCAATGTCATCTGGCTCCCTCTCTCTGGCCTGATCTGGTTAGGACATTTCTCAGGGATTAAGATGAAGAGGCTCCAGGGACCCAAGAGATGGCAGGGGTGACAGCTATGATGGTGAATCTCACTTCAGCAGCCAATTTTTCCTCCCAAAGTCTCTTCCAAAAAAGAGTGATGGGTGGAACAGCCCAACCTCTCATTTTGTTCACCAATTAGGCCTATTTTCTGACACACCATTTTGGTTCAATGATTTCTGGTTCCCCTCATCTCTTGTTTACCAAGCATGATCTTAACACAGTCCTTGAGTTGTATCAGTAGGCTTTTTTGTTTGGACTAATTCAATCTGTCTCACTTTTGTATCTTTCCCCATCAGCATTTGTTGTTATGGGTTATTGTAACATCTTATAAAATCATGCTCACTTCTTGGAGTTGAGTTCACAATTAGGGTAAATGTGTAGGCCCAATTATCACAAGATCACCATATGGCAGGATTGTAAGGGGCACAAATGGTTTTATTTTCCTGAGCTTTCAAAAGCTTGGGAAATACTGTATTACCACGTGTATTTTTAAACAGCATTTCCTTTTTAAAAGCTTATTGTATTTTATATGCATAAGACAAACATGATTATCTAAAAGGTTAACTACTCTAGGTAATATTTGCTAAGGCAATTGGATCAACTCCTTCATTTCCATCATCACTGCAATACTCAGGCAAACATTCACTTTGTAGTACCTTCAATTTCTCAATCACTGAAGGTTTCTTCCATCTGTCCAGTGAATTTTCATCCCTGGCATAGTACTCAACCACTTCCTTAAAAACAAACAAACATACAATAAAAAGTAATAATATATGGTGTCTTCTACTACCTCTTTCCCAATCTCCACAAACCACAATTAATTCCTATTAAATACTAGAAGTGCATCTTTATTGTACAAGAGTATATGTTAAATAATTAAAAACAAAAAAATTAAAAACCTAATTACAATCTGATTATGTATGTCTCACACATATAAAACAGGCTTAAGACTCCTCATGAAATTTAGCCAAAACAGCACCTCACTTCAGATATAAAAATGACTCAGTGCTATTTAAAACACTTACCTGATGGTTTTTGAAGTTCAACATTTTCTGAAGATATGAGTAAGCACTTACCATGACTAGTATTTTTGAAGGGTAATTGTATATGAAATGATACCATGATGAAATAACCACTGCTATATAAAACTTAAGTTGACTATGTTGACACAGCACATACAGTACTACCAGTGCAATATTGCAACATGCAAGCTAGTTATCCAATTTTAGTATGCAACAAGTGAACACATGAAGAATACAGCTGCTTCTCTAAATAATAGATGATCTTTCCATTGTGTACTCAGTCATCTGGAGCACTAGATATTAGCACTGTATACGGTTGTGCGCTTCACAGCAATCATAATGCTAAATGTTGCTCTCTACGAGACATTTTGAAGACTAATTTTTTATGCACTGATTATATTTCACAGTTTTTAGTGCTTTTTATTCAGGGATCTCAAACCACTTTTCAAACAACTTTGGGAAGGTTAAATGACTCATTATGCTGAAAGGTTAAATAGCCTATCAAAAGCCACGCAGTGAATCAGATTCACAAACAGAATTCAGGAGTCCTGACTTCCTAACCCCAGCTGTAGCAAACAAACAAAAACCAATATACATTTCCTTTAAAGGGTTATGTAGGGAACTTTCCATATTGTTTTCTGTTAAACATGCATTCCTTAGAACCCATTTTTTCCTAAAGAGAAATAAAACTAGTTGTGACCAGAAGATGGCTGCTTGACCTTTGAGAAAATCTTTCAGAAATAAGAACTTAACTGGAGCAGGTATATTAAGAAATCATCTTGTTTTTCATAATTATGGACCTCTCTTCCCATTTCCACTATCAGCTTTCAAGCCTACATTAATGTCAGACACATCTAGGAACTGAGGGCATGTTGATATATTACAGAAGTGTACTTAATATCAGATATAAACAGCACTTAACCTTGTCCTCCTTAGAAAGGGCTATGGGAAAGATAAACATTCCATCCAGGATGGGGGAGTAAGAACAGCAGCCTTCTTCCTGGATGACAAACAACCCTCCACTGCAATTCTTCCCTCTGGTACACAATCAAGCCTCTAACATGCTTAATAGCATATTATGGCTCCACAAGAAGCAACATCCTATAGTCCTGGGAACTTACAGTCAAATACTTTACTGAATATTACATTAACTTCTAACAACATCATTAAAGCAGGACACCAAAAGTTTTTATCAAATTAACCTAGTTGCAAGGCATGTTACCTCCCACACACCGAACAAGAGATCAGTGTAGAGAAAGTAAACAACCTAGTGCTGCAGGCAAAGAACAATCATGGGAACAAAGTGCATATCCAAGTAGAGTATTAGTCAAAAAACTGCTTCTTTCAGAAGGCTTGGATTTTCAGACTTAGGCCTGGTCTACACGATGCGTTTATACCGATTTCAGCAGAGTTAAACCGATTTAATGCTGTATCCGTCCACACAACGAGGCCCTTTATATCGATATAAAGGGCTCTTTAAATCGGTTTCTGTACTCCTCCCCGACGAGAGGAGTAGCGCTGAAATCGGTATTACCATATTGGATTAGGGTTAGTGTGGCCGCAAATCGACGGTATTGGCCTCCGGGTGGTATCCCTAAGTGCACCACTGTGACTGCTCTGGACAGCAATCTGAACTTGGATGCACTGGTCAGGTAGACAGGAAAAGCCCCGCGAACTTTTGAATTTCATTTCCTGTTTGGCCAGCATGGAGAACTCACCAGCAGAGGTGACCATGCAGAGCTCATCAGCACAGGTAACAATGCAGTCTCCTGAGAATGAAAAAGAGCTCCAGCATGGACCGCACGGGAGGTACTGGATCTGATCGCTATATGGGGAGAGGATTCTGTGCTAACAGAACTCCGTTCCAAAAGACGAAATGAAAAAAATTTGAAAAAATTTCCAAGGCCATGATGGAGAGAGGCCACACCAGGGACTCAGTGCAGTGCCGTGTGAAAGTTAAGGAGCTCAGACAAGCCTACCAGAAAACCAAAGAAGCAAACGGAAGGTCCGGGGCAGGGCCGAAAACATGCCGCTTCTACGCTGAGCTGCATGCAATTCTAGGGGGTCCGCCACCACTACCCCACCCCTGTCCGTGGATTCCGAGGTGGGGGTGGTAATCTCAGCCATGGCTGAGGATTCTGCGGACGGGGAAGATGAGGAGGAGGAAGAGGAGGACGAGAGCTTGCAGAGAGCACACAGCACTCCGTTCTCCCCAACAGCCAGGAGCTTTTTCTCACCCAGACGGAATTACCCTCCCAGCCCTCCCAAGCCACTAGCCCAGACAATGAAGCCATGGAAGCGACCTCTGGTGAGTGTACCTTTGTAAATATAAAACATGGTTTAAAGCAAGCGTTTTTTAATGATTGATTTGCCCTGAGGACTTGGGATGCATTCGCGGCCAGTACAGTTATTGGAAAAGTCTGTTAACATGTCTGGGGATGGAGCGGAAATCCTCCAGGGACATCTCCATGAAGCTCTCCTGGAGGTACTCCAAAAGCCTTTGCAGAAGGTTTCTGGGCAGGGCAGCCTTATTCCGTCCTCCATGGTAGGACACTTGACCACGCCATGCATGTAGCAAGTAATCTGGTATCATTGCATGACAAAGCCTAGCTGCGTATGGTCCCGGTGATTGCTGGCATTCAAGCAACATCCGTTCTTTATCTCGCTGTGTTATCCTCAGGAGAGTGATATCGTTCATGGTAACCTGGTTGAAATTCAGGAATTTAATTAAGGGGACAGAGATGGCCATTCCTACTGGGCTGTTTGCCTGTTGCTTAAAAGAAATCCTTCCTTGCAGGTAGCCAAGCAGGGGGGGGGGGGAGGGGGGGGATGGCGCTGAGCTTTTTTTGTTTGGCTAGCAGGGATCTTCCCTGCTACCAGCCACGCGGTGGGGGGGAAGGGGGTTTAGCAGTGATCTTCCATGATACCAGCCACGCGGTGGGGGAGGGGTAAAGCGATCATCCCAGAGAATTGGATGGGGGGGGTTTCTGCTGCTGCATGTTAACAGGAAAGAAGCAGCACTGAACGGGCTTTGCTTGGTATTTGGGAAAGGAGGGCACTGTGTATATGAAGGCTGCAGAAGCCGAAAGACAATGGCTTACCATGGCCGCATGCAAGCTGAATTCTGCTGCCCGGACCTGCGTCTGTGAGATCTCTAACACCAGAGCCGCAGGCACTCAATATTAAGATGCAAAATGCGACCTTGTAGTGAAATCACATGTGCTATGTAAGGTGAATAGTGTTGTTCACCGTGAAAGAGTATAAGCATTGTTCTGTAAAATGTATCTTTTTAAATACTTCTCTCCCTTTTTTCCCTCCCTCATGCAGCTGCAAATTTTTCAAGCCTCCCTACTCCATCCCGAAGGCTATCTCAGATAAGGCGGAGGAAAAAAAAAGACGAGACGAAATGTTCTCGGAAATCATGGAAGTACCCGCAATGAAAGAGCTCATCTGAATGAGTGGAAGGACGTGGTATCAAATTACAGGAAAGATGCCAGTGAACGTGAGGACAGGAGGGACCAACGTGAGGATAGGAGGAGGGGAGAGGAGAGAGATGAGAGGTGGCGGCAGGAAGATCAGAGTGTAGGCAGGAAGATCAGCAACATGCAACGCTGGGGCTGCTGCGATCAAACTGACATCCTCCGACGTCTGGTGGAGCTTCAGGAACAGCAGCAGGGTCACAGAGTGCCGCTGCAGCCCCTGTGTAACCACCCTCACCCTCACCATGTTCCATATCTTCCTCACCCAGACGTGTAAGAACGCGTGGGGGAAGGCTTCGTGCACCCGCCCACTCCACCCCCGTGGACAGCCCAACCAAAAGGCTGTCATTACTTTGAAATTTTTTAGTGGCCTTTTCCTTCCCTCCTATCCTCCTCCCAAACCACACCCGGGCTACCTTGTCAGTTCTCTCCCTCTTTTTATAATGACTTTTTAATAAAGAATACATGATTTTTAAACGATAGTGACTTTATTTCCTTAAGCAAGCTGTAATCGAAGGGGAGGGTGGGTTGCTTACAGGGAATGAGTCAATCAAGGGGGGGGGTTCATCAAGGGAAACAAACACAACAGTCACACCGTACCCTGGCCCGTGATGAAACTCGTTTTCAAAGCTTCTCTGATGCGCACACTGCTTCCTGTGGTGTGCTCTTCTAATCGCCCTGGTGTCTGGCTGCGCGTAATCAGCGGCCAGGTGATTTGCCTCAGCCTCCCACCCCGCCATAAAGGTCTCCCCCTACTCTCACAGAGATTGTGGAGCACACAGCAAGCAGCAATAACAAAGGGGACATTGGTTTGGCTGAGGTCTGAGCGAGTCAGTAATGTGCGCCAGCGCGCCTTTAAACGGCCAAATGCACATTCTACCACCATTCTGCACTTGCTCAGCCTGTAGTTGAACAGCTCCTGACTACTGTCCAGGCTGCCTGTGTATGGCTTCATGAGCCATGGCATCAAGGGGTAGGCTGGGTCCCCCAGGATAACTACAGGCATTTCAACATCCCCAACTGTTATTTTCTGGTCTGGGAAGTAATTCCCTTGCTGCAGCCGTTTAAACAGAGTAGTGTTCCTGAAGACGCGAGCGTCATGAACCCTTCCCGGCCATCCCACGTGGATGTTGGTGAAACGTCCCTTGTGATCCACCAGTGCTTGCAGCACCATTGAAAAGTACCCCTTGCGGTTTACGTACTGGGTGCCCTGGTGCTCCGGTGCCAAGATAGGGATATGGGTTCCATCTATCGCCCCCCCACAGTTAGGGAATCCCATTGCAGCAAAGCCATCCACTATGACCTGCACAGTTTCCCAGAGTCACAACCTTTCGTAGCAGCAGCTTAATGACTGCTTTGGCTACTTGCATCACAGCAGCCCCCACAGTAGATTTTCCAACCCCAAATTGATTCCCGACTGACCGGTAGCTGTCTGGCATTGCAAGCTTCCAGAGGGCTATTGCCACTCACTTCTCCACTGTGAGGGCTGCTCTCATCTTGGTCTTATGGTGTTTCAGGGCAGGGGAAAGCAAGTCACAAAGTTCCATGAAAGTGCCCTTACGCATGCGAAAGTTTCACAGCCACCGCGAATCGTCCCAAACCTGCAAAACTATGCAGTCCCACCAGTCTGTGCTTGTTTCCCGGGCCCAAAATCGGTGTTCAATGGCTAGAACCTGCCCCATTACCAGCAGGATCTCCAAAGCGCAGAGGCCCACGGCTTGAGAGAATTCTGTGTCCGTGTCCATGTCCTCATCACTCTTGTTGCTGCTCTGCCGTAGCCACCTCCTCCTCACCTGGCTTTGCAGGTCCTGGTTCAGCATAGACTGCACGAGAATGAGCGAGGTGTTTACAATGTCCACGATTGAGGTCTTGATCTGAGCAGGGTCCATGCTTACTGTGCTATGGCGTTTGCACAGTTCACCCAGGAAAAACGGCGTGAAACGGTTGTCTGCTGCTTTCACGGAGGGAGGAGTGAGGCTGTACCCAGAACCACCCGCGACAATGTTTTTCGCCCCATCAGGCACTGGGATCTCAACCCAGGAGCGGGGGAGACTGCGGGAACTATGGGATAGCTACGGGATAGCTACCCACAGTACAACGCTCCGGAAATCAACGCTAGCCTCGGTATATGGACACACCGCCGAATTAATGTGCTTAGTGTGGCCACGTGCACTCGACTTTATATAATCTGTTTACAAAACTGGTTTATGTAAAATCGGAATAATCCCGTAGTGTAGACATACCCTTAATCCCAACTTTCCCAACAAGCAGTTTGTCCTGAGGGTCAGAGATGTTATAAGGGAGTTAGTCACAGGGCATACAGAACCTGCAGCATTTGTAATGCAATGATTAGTCATGACCACATATAAAGCAATGATTGTTGGCAACGATTATACCATAGTTACTTTCAAACTAAGCATCTCAAAGCACTTTACAAACAATTAATTATCAAAAACAACTTTGTAAGAAGAGAAAAAAAAATAGATACAGAGAGAGGCTGAGCAACATCCCTAGGATCATGCTTAAGTCAGCAGCAACACTGGGAACTCAAGTATCAACTCCTAATCTCCTGCTTCCAACACTCCCTCGGAACGGAAGAACCATGAACCTCAAAAGCTAAAGGAGAAACAATCTGTGCCAGGATTCAGGCAGATCCTGTATGGTAACACTGTGCGAACTATCAACATCTTCCAGTTTGTGAGCTAATCAGAGCGATAGTGCCTGTCTATGTCCAACATCAGGAACCCCCTTTGCACTCACTCACTACAACAGAGTTCTGTCTTTTCTCTACTGTGAAAGATACTATTGTATTTGTTATTAGTAGAGTATTTTACCCCATTCAATATTGTTCCTTTAGTCTTCTCTACTAATTCATAGACTGTACTTTGGATAGATTTTGTTGCCAAGGCTACACTGATTTATAATGAGTAATAATCTGCAGTCATCACTGACTGGACAAAATTAAGCGCTGTGTCTGTTCCTAAACAAAGTGAAGATGTGAGTTGTGAAGTAAGCTCTGCATTTCTGCACAAACACACTCTACTTCCTGAACGAAAAGCTTCTACCTTTTCAGCTGGAAACACGTGCTGCTTCATGAACTGCTTCACCTTCCGCAGAACCTCCTGGCCTTTTTCAGTCTGCTGGAATAGCTCTCCTGTACCACTGGGTTGTGCATCACTGGTGAAAGAAGTTCTAGGGAACAAAATTTAAATAAATATGTAAGGTCAGGTTCTCCTGATGCTAATACAAACTTCCTTACACGAATATAACTATTTAAAGAAATATATAAGAAAGCTGTGAAAGGTTTGACCTGAGTTAGCCAAGGCTTTTAGGGCAAATCAACACAGGGATAAAAGACCCAGGTCAGCTGACTCAAGCTCGCAGGGCTTGGGTCGCAGGGCTGAAAAATTGCTCTGTAGTCATTCGGGCTGCAAATGTTGAGAGTCCCAGAGCTTGGACTACAGCCCAAGCACAAATATCTACACAGCATTTTTTCGGCTATGGAGCCCGAGCTCTGTGAGCCCAAGTCAGTTGACCCAGGCCAACTGGGTTTTTTTTAATTTCTGCACAGACATAGCCAACAAGTGCTCTTACCTTTTTGAGAGCAGTAATCCGGTTTCTGCCAAGGGTTTCACTATCTCAGCGAACTCATAACTATTTTCTGCAGAAGAATTTCCAAGGAGATATCTAGCATATATACCCTAAAACCAAATAAAATAGATATGTATGATTTAATTATCTGCTTAAAATTGGAATTCCATATGACAGATAATCTGTGTGAAGTGGTGGATAAAATTAAATGCACATACTCACAATAATAAGAAATAGTTAGTGTTCCAATATAAAAGTTGGTCAAATTGTACTTGAATACATTAGTAATGCCATTGATCCATTTCCAATCAGTAGTGATACTGAGACACTAAAAGAAAATACTCACTCCACAGTGAATAGACTAATGGTCCAAGTCCAAAGGACAACCAACAAAATCAGCAGCACAAGTGACAAGTATTTACTGTGCAAATGTCATATACATAATTATAAAAGTTTAAAAATAAGTTCATGTGGGGCCTGATCTAGTGCCAGCTGAAGTCAATGGGTTCCCAACTGTTGATTTCAATAGGCACTGGATGGGGCCCACAATGCTCAGAGTTTAAAGGACAGTGTATGTGATTTTTCCTGAGGGCCCCCCCATCATCTAGCATCCATGGTGATCATATCCAAAATGAACAAATCTAAAGAAGGCTAATGTCTGTTTTTAAAATTATGACGTTAGCCATCACCTGATCAGCAGTTTTATAAAGGGAACAATAGCCCAGACAGCTACTAGGGACAGGCAGCTAACACGCTACAGCTTTTAAAAGAATAAATAAAATTACAAAAGCTTTTCAACTTTTTCACATTTCAATATTTTTTACATTTTTAATCTACATTACCAAACTACAAATATTCATAATAAAACTACAAGAAAGTATATTAGGTATCAATGAAAATGTTACCTGGCATATTCCAGCAATTTTAAAATATGAAAGAGCAAGAAAGAAATTCAAGTTGGGTAAATCTGTGCTAATACCCCTGCAGCGGCAGTAAACTGAAATTAATTCTTCAAGTGATGGAATTCCTAGGAAAACCATACAGAATATTTAGCACGTCCAAAACTTTTCTCTTTCTTGGTTTTTAAATTCTAATTAATGTTTTACCAGTTATGCTACTTGTTTAGTCTTACAAACTATATTCAGTTTACACAATAAAGAACAACTACTAAGTGTCACATACTGGTTCTCATGAACTAATACTGTTATATTTGGAAGTCAAACACAAATGGGGACTGTTCAAATTCCAACCAAATATAAACAGAACATTTTTTTGGGTCAGTAAAAAAATTATATTGTTGTCTTGTCTTTTAACATGAAGATTAAATTTTAGGCTTAACTTATCTGTCTCTAAGAAAAACAGCATTCAAAATATCTTTTCACTTAAAGGAATACTATTAATAACCTCATAAGTATATTGAAATATACATTTCCTATCTATAGTTTTCTAGAATATAATACACATGTTGTTAGGAAACTATGGAAGTTATTTACAAGTTTAGTATTGTATGCTTAATAGTTGCCTATCAACTATTTATAAAGATAAAAAAAACTAAATAGAAATCAATTTTTAAAAAACTAATGTCAACAAAATTATAATTACCTACAGTATCTCTAAAACTCAAGGTACCCCCTTGGCCTAACTGTTTAATTGTGTTAGGCCAGAAGTAAAATGCAGCAGTATAAGCTAAATCTGCTAAAGGATGCCCAGTGGTTGAAAGTTCCCAGTCCAGGACTGCCACAACACGAGCCTAAATAAATAAATAAATAAATAAATATCAGATGAATGATTAAGGCAAGCAAGTTAAATTAACTACATACACACATACCTTCCCATTTAGAAGACATGTGACCTGCCCTTTGGAGAGTGCCCCCCAACTACGGGGAGGCACCAGTTGTATATGGGGCACCCTCGGGGCAGGGGGTGGAACAGGGGTGGGAAGAGGTGAGGTGGGGATGGGGCATTAGGGGAAGGGGCCTAGGACAGAGCCGGGAGCCGAGCATCTCCCGGGAAATCTGGAAGTCAGCACCTATGCTCCTAGGCGCATGCTGGGTGGTATCAGCAGCAGCGAAGGCACCGACCGGGCAGGCATGTGCAAGCCCTGGCCATGCCGGAAAAGCACACCCAGCAGCTCGCTGGGCACCAGCGGGGGCCCACTGACTGTTCTGCCCTGGGGCCTGGAATTCCTGTCAATGGGCCTGCCTTACTTTCATAGGTTTGGGTTTTTTACCTTCTCCCTTGTTTTTACTGAGATTGCATATTATATATTTAGACCTTTTTGCTCTGTGTTTGTACAGAGTCTATCACTATGGGGTCTTAGTCGATGAGGAGGGCTACCAGGCCCTATGATAACACTAAGTCCTGATCCCAAACCACCTGAAGTTAATGTGGAAGTCTTTCCATTGACTTCAGCGGGCTTTGGATCAGGCACTTGAGCAAATCAATGATACTTGAGCACATGCTTGACTCTTAAGTGTATTTTATGGTTCCCTTTTTGAGCTGTATATTTCAAGAACAATAAGGGAGCAGGATTGTTTGCACTGGGGGATGTGAAGATGGGAAGAGGGAAAAGAAGGTCTAATGAATCAGAGTTAGGTTAGTGAATTTGTTTTAAGCAGTCCTTAAATTTACCTCAAGAAAATTGTGCTCTGCAACACCTGTCAATGTCTATTATGAAGATAGGAAAGTAGAGAAACAGTACAACAAGCACTAAGAAGTATGATTAAATATGTATATATATGTTTGGGGTACCTCTCTTGGATGGAAAATGATGTTATCTATTCTAAAATCTCCATGAATCAGATTTTCTTCATTATCACCAGCTGGCAAGTTGTTCATTAACCACTCAGCCAGCTGGTTCATAGCAGGAATGTCTACGTGAGCAGAAGCATCATACTGTTTTTTCCAAGTTGTAACCTGAAAATATAAAAAACACGTAAAACAACTGGGAAATAAGCAGAACATTATACAGTTGAGGGAGCGAGCCATTCAAACTTCTTTTTTACTTGTTATAATTCAAAGGTGTTGAAAAAATATTTGTCACCATATACTATCCCTTTTCTATGATGGTCTTACTGTTCACTTTTATAATTATGGCTATAAATACGTAGGCAAGATGGTTATGAAACATGATGCACAGTCAATTTTTCCACTGGTAATACAGACAAAGGCCATTGTTGAGATTTTCTATTCACTGGTAAACTTCCTGGCACTCATTTTTTGTCTCGGTCTCTTCTTGGAACTCTAGCCTGACACAGCCAATTGATTTTATTTAAAAGACAATAATACATTATGTTCCAGTCATAACTATGCACAGGTGCAGGGACACACTCACATGCAGCTAGTTGTGGGTCTGGGAATTAGAACTCTAAGGTGAAGAAATGTAACTGGCAGGAATATGCTTGATTCTGTTATTGCCCTAATACATTTAAAATGCCACAAATGAAGACAAATACTGGCTGGATTTAAAGGGTTTGCACTTACTATAATTCGTACATATGCATTCCTATCATGTTTTCTCTAGCTCTGCAGTCCACTATGATCAGCCGCTCCAGCCCATTCAGTCTACCCTGTACGCTCCCCTTTGAATGTCCACTGTTATGGTTTTAGGCCTACACTACAGACCTATACTGGAATAACTACATCGCTCAGGGGTGTGAAAAATCCACACCTTTGAGCAACACAGTTATACCAACCTAACTCTCTAAGTAGCTAGCGCTATGTTGGCTGGAGAGCTTTTCCTACCGACACTGGTACCGCCTCTCAGGGAATGGACTAACTATGCCAATGGGAATGCTCTCTCCCGTTGGCTTACAGTGTCTTCATTAAAGCGCTAGAGTGGCACAGTTGCATCAGTGCACCTGCACCAACACATCATTTTAAGTGTAGACTTGCTCTTAGTTAACAAACCACATCTCACCACAATTTTCTGTGTGTTGCTTAGCTGCTCTGAGTTTCCGTTTCATCTTTACTCATGAGTCTCTATGTTTTTTCACACCTTCGGAGCTCAGTCATTTCCAATGGCTCGCTCTGATTACAGCAACCCAAAGGATTTCTGCTTCCTTAACCCCTCTGATACCAGCCAAGCTATTTTGATCTCTGTTCACTGCCCTCGGCCTTTAGATTATCTCAGAGATCCAATAAGGTACAGAAGAGAATTCAAAAAGGATTAACAAATAGCAGAAAATTGCACCTCTCAATGTTTGGCCTTTGTTTCTATCACCAGTGGAAGGCTGAGTGCATATTTTGTTTCATAACCTTGCAATATGCTACAAAAGTAAGCACAACAGAAAATCAAACACCATGGATCAACTCCTCAGAGGTACGTTGAATAAGCTTTGATACTTCCACATCTTCACACTAAAACAAAAAGAAATTGTCACATACAGATTCAATTTCTGATGCTCAGGAAACTTTCTCTAAAAAACAATTTAGGATCAGATTCTGACCTAGGCTGCAGTACTATAGATCCACAGCAACTCCCTTGAAATTATTCTTGATTTATACTGGTGTAACATATCAGATTCTGATCCATTGGGAGTACATGATTAAGATCCTTTCCAGCTTGCTCTAAAAGAGACAAAGCCAAGTCCCTATATCAACTGGCACAGGTGATCCAGATTAATGACAATTAATCTTTGGAGTGTTATTCCTGCTTCTGGATTTTGACAGTGTTGTTATACCCTTAGTAGCTTTAAATTTGTACTAACTATCTCTGGAAAGGGGAAAGAATACTGAAAGATAGACCTGATCATTGTTGTATTTCAAATATAAATCCCACTTCATACGTAATTCCAAATCTGGAGGTGTGACACAGGTGAACGGATACTACAGTAGGATAATAGGACCACAGACTTTATCAATGTGTTCTAAACACTATAACATATAGAGTAATTGAACTAATTATAAGATACTAGATAAAGCCAAAATCTTGAGTAATTTAAAGATGTTCGTTATTTTTAAAGACATTAATATAAAGTGTTGTAACCAAATGAATACAAATGAAACATTCAAGGGTATTATATAGTAAGTGGTTTTGGAGACCATTACCTGCCTCCTACAGTATCCTGGTCCTCTGCCATATCCTTGGAGACCCAATGAATGCAAACTGAATGAGTGCAACCGGGCCAGGGTTTCTATCATAGCAACATACAAAGCAGATCGCTCCGCTGGACTGACCTCAGGTAGTGTGCGGTCTCGGAATATGCGACCCTAAAGACATCATAAATCAGATATTTGGTGGGATGTATGGAGGAGGGGAGGGAAAGGTCACACAGCTCAACTGCACAAGATGCGTATGATGTATTAACAGTCATTGCGTCAGTAATCTCTTCCTCACCCATCTGTTTCTTGTCCAGAAAGGTCAAGGCACTCCTGCTCACTGAAATCCAAAAACTACCAATCTCACAGGATCTCCCTGAGTAGTGAATTTAATACACCTCTACTCCAATATAATGCTGTCCTCAGGAGCCAAAAAATCTTACTGCTTTATAGGTGAAACTGCATTATATTGAACTTGCTTTGATCCACCGGAGTGCTCAGCCCCGCCCTCCCGGAGTGCTGCTTTACCATCTTATATCTGAATTCGTGTTATATCAGGTCACGTTATATCAGGGTAGAGGAGTATATACATATATCTTGTAGATCCTGAACTAGAACTCTGGAACCAGACACCCTCCAAACTCTGAGGTGTGTGAAATCCAGATTGTATTTCTTGAGTCCATTTTAAATATTCTGAATCAAAAAAATTCAGTGTATAAATTGAAAAATGAAATGATAAGCTCTAGTTTAATAAGGATTTTTCACATTTCAAAAATAGTTAAAAGTAATCCACTTACTTTTTTTGGAGGGAGAGGGAAGAAGAAAGGGCTATCATTTGCCTCTGTTGCAGACCGTTTGATTTGGGAAAAAGGAAAAACTAGGCAAATTTTTTCTCTAAACCCACTCACTTCCAGATAGTTTATGATTTAAATAAACGTACACAGCTAACACACTGACTAGGTTAGATTTTGCCAATTAATTGTGAAAGAATAGAATTTATTGTAGAATTATATGATACTGTTTAGTCAACAGACATGTTTCATCAAGTTCTGTTCTACTTTCTAAAAACTTGGATTGTATTAATTAAAAAGATAAAAAAATAAAAAAGCAACTGAGCTATCCAATTTAGTCAAGTGTAAACTTACATTCTTGGGAAAAAAATAAATGCTATGGGAACTAGATTTATTAAAAAGAAACTTCTTGCTTGAGATAAGACAGAGAAAATTCCAACTTTATAAATGTGCCAAAGCAAAGATAGAAATATCCCAGCAGTTTTTCAAAGTTAATCTAATTGGAAGCAATATTAGAACACGGTTAACAAAACAAACACACACCCAACTCAACTGTCTCCTAAACTGAACACACAACCTGATGAATTGATATTAACCCACTTTCTTGTCATTTGATTTGTTTAGAGATAGTTAATAAAATATAGAACATCGGAAGCATGTGGCTTGGAGGTTTCCTTCCCAGACGTTAGTGTTCTGAATCTGAGGAGTCCCCAGAGTAAATAAGAGGCACCTCTGTGACCCATCTAGTGGTGGTCCATAGACCTGCCCTATATTCTTATAATTGCTGCCTGAACTACAATTCTGTTAGCTTTTGAAGAACAGCTGGCTAATGCATTCATCATTTTTTTTAAAAAACATTGCGGACCCAGAAACTTTGAGGGCCTGGGATGGAGAATAGTTGTCCAACCTTAAAGCTGGACCAGCTCCCGCTACTAAGTCTAGGGTTTTCACACCAGTGATCCTGCCTGATTTCAGAATGTCTGCCTGACAACCAACCTGAAAAGATCATGTTGAATGGTGAGCCAAACACATGACCCTGTGAGAGGGAAATAAATCCTAAAAAAACTGAAGTCAACTGGTGCTATTGGTGAGCAGCACCTCTGAAAAAAATCAAGCCATTTTTATTCAGGTGCCTAAAAAAGGGCTTAGGAGCCCTATTCTAGGTACCCAAGATTGAAAAATTTCATCCAGTTTCTTATTTCAACATATAAAACTTTAGATATTTTAAAGCAGCTTGCAATGGAAATAAAACCAAAAAGAAAACAAAACAAAAACCTAAAACATGTATTGACTAACCTGTACATGTTCCATCACATAAAATTCAGTTCCAATCACAGAAACATCACTGCAATACAGTAGGGGCTCAGGGACTGGAAATCCAGCTGAAAATAATGCTTTCTGCACATGATATTCTCTATCAACCTAAGAAGGATATAGTATGGTAGGTACAGAATAATGTTCAAATTCTTCAGACACATTTAATTACATTTATTTTACATATATACAGAATATAACACTGTGCCCTACTAAACACCAAGTAGTACAGAACACTGCTATGTATGCAGTACAGAACACTGCTACTGGTTTGTGCATTTGAAAAATTAATTGCATTTTCTAACATTCAACAGCCACTTAAATTTTATGCCAATAGTTACGTGAGGGAAATAGCCCACTTCAGAGCTGGGCCTGGTAAAAACTTTAATTTTCTTTATCTTAAATCAGATTTATATTAACAACATCTAGAGTAGCTCTGTCTCTGGGTTAAAGTTGCTAACGACCCTTCGGCCACTGAAAGCAACTAACTGTTAGTTCCCCAGTTCCTTGTCAGTATAGAGGTCATGTGACAGTTGCAAAAAGGCCTATATATTTGTTTTAAGAAATGCTAAAAGAGAAGATAGGGAGACATGTGAGCTGTATAAGCGCTGACAAGGGAAGTTATAGCCCTCAACATATCAAGGCCTTCTAATGAATTGGTGCCATCTGTACCAGCCAACTAAAGACAAAGACCACTACAGACTATGCTGGCCTAAGTGCCCAGAAGACTTTGCCAGCACCGAGCTACTGACCAGATATGACACTACCCAATCCCCAGAACTGCAGTCCTGACTGATGCAATGTGATGCCAAAGACCACACAAGATGAAGAATGCATCTTTTTCCTTGAGTATTTCCCCCTCTTTTTCTTATGTTGTTATTGGGTGATGATGCCCACATTATTATTATTCTCTAACACTTCCGAGATGTGCACGTGTGTGTTTAAATGATTGCGTGCATATGTGAGTTCATTTGCAGTACGCAACATTAATCATTTCCTAATTCAAGTTCTAGGCAATCCTGCTTTAAACTTAGACTTTTCCCCTGAATAGTGAAGGGTGTCAGGAACACCACGCTACTCTACAGGAGAAGTAAGAGCTGTTAACTGCTGTTGTATCAAAGACTGGGAAATTAAACCAGAGATGGAGTACTCAGTATAGTCACTAAGCACACAGGAACTTTGGGAGGAGTCTAAATATTGCTTCAAGGGCTGAGAGGTAAACAAGTTTGGTTCTGATTCTGAAACATTCAACCAGATCAATAGATTACTTTGCCACGAGCAAGATCCTGTAACTGGAGGTTGGAGCTAAGCAGGTGGCTGCCTCGTCAAGTTTCCGTATTTGTAAAAATTGATCATGTGCTGGAGTAGCTTTATGATTAAGGCTATGATTATGTCACGGAGGTCACAGAATCTGTGACTTCCAGAGACCTCCGTGACATTTTCTGCCCCAGGGCTGAAGGTGTCAGCAGGCAGCCCCACAGGTCTCAGCCACGGCTGGCGGTGGGCCCCCCTAGCTATCCAGCTGCGGTGGGGGGGAAATCTCCAGGTTGCCCAGACGGGACCCCATATGGGCTCAGCCATGGCAGAGGAGACCACAGAGCTCCCAGCTGCTGCAGGGGGCAAGGGGACCCCAGAGCCCCCAGCTGCTGTAGGTGCTAGACCCTCCTCCCTCCACATTCTGTCAGTGATATTTTTAGTAAAAAACAGGGACAGGTGATGGGTGTTCGTGAATTTTTGTTTATTGCCCATCACCTGTCCCTGATTTTTACTAAAAATATCCGTGACAAAATCTGAGCTTTACTTATGATTTGATTATTGTATACTTTGATGACTTAATTGGTGACTCAGTTCATATCATTACTAATTCTAATTGTGAGCTTGATTTGATAACTGTACTGTCTAATTCTTAGTATAGTAAGTGATTATAGTAGTTAGGTTGGTGATAAGTTTGATTAACTTTAAATCTGCTTATTTATTAATGTGTAATAAAATCCATAAAAAAGTCTACAAAGCCAGTTTTTCTTTCATATTTGCAACTGGGTCAGAAACCTTTAGAATGAAGATAATTTAGCCAAGGTATTTGTGAGCCATTTGGCTCTGTCCTTACATTAAAACATTTGTTCCTCACAGTTATGTACTTTTAGCACACGAACTATGAAATGCATTTATAGTTTGCCAAGGAATTGGTTACTCACCTTGTGAGCTCTAGGCAGAAGAGGGCCATGAGGCTTCTTCCTAAGCACATATGTCTTAAAACCCTTCTGCAAGTAAAAGGTTGGATTGGACTGGCCTGAGCTACAGAGGAACAAGAAATGAATTACTAAGAAACAAAGTTGCAAACATGTAACAGAACGAATAGCAGCAACTCCAAATTGGAAAAGTGCACATCATTGTTTGGGCGGAAGAGGATATCCAGGAACAATGAGGGTGTTGTTTTAAACATACAATCTTACAAATCAGCAGATGACAGTTCAGAAAGTCGGTAGCCTTGGGCTCTATTCCCAGCTCTGCCACATGTTTCCTGTTTGACTTTGGAAAACTCACAGTTAGGGCTTGGCTACACTCGAAACTTCAAAGCGCTGCCGCGGCAGCGCTTTGAAGTGTGAGTGTGGTCGCAGCGCCAGCTGCACGTACTCCATGTCCTCATGGGGATAGCTTGCAGCGCTGGGAGCTGTGCAAGCACTGTTTACACTGGCGCTTTACAGCACTGTATCTTGCAGCATTCAGGGGGGTGTTTTTTTCACACCCCCGAGTGAGAAAGTTGCAGCGCTGTAAAGCACCAGTGTAGCGAAGGCCTTACTTTATGCCTCTGTTTGCTCTTCTATAGAAAGAAGGTAACATCCACAAAGACGTTGTGAAGATCAGTTAATGTTTTCAAAGCTCACTCAGATTCTTGGATGGAAAGTAGTAGCCTTAAAAATTTACCAATCTGGATTAAGAAAAATAGAATTATACAGTAGTGCATAAACTTCCTTTGACTTACAATAGATGTGACAGAAGTGAGAATTTTCTGTAACACTTTTATGAATGATACTTATGGCAGTTGACCCTTTGGCTTAGTATTGTTACCTAGTGGGTGCAGAAGGGGTAAACTGCTTCCCTTGGAACGGAGAAAAGGTATAAGATATTTGTGCCAGGCAGGGCCGTCCTTACCCATACGCAAAGTACACAGCTGCGTAGGGCAGCAGGAAACTTGGAGCACCAAATTTCCCAGTGCCCTGCGCAGCTGTGTACTGCTCCAGTCCCTACTCCACCTCTTCCCCAGGCCCCTCAACCCTGCCTCGCCATTTCCCACCCCCACTACACCTCTTCCCCAAAGCCCCTGCCTTGCTCCACCCCACCTCTTTCCACCCCTGAGGACTGCAGCAGGGCCGGGCCTGCACTCAGTGGCGTCAGGAAATGAAGAGAACCGGCCACAGCCACGCTGCTGGTGAGTGCGGGGGGGGGGGAGGGAGTGTGTGTTCCTCCCTGCCCCCCCAAACACCACCCCCTCACAGAGGCCTGACTCCCCCCCACCCCCATGGGGTGGGCTGCATAGGGCCCCAGAATAGCTAGGGATGGCCCTGGTGCCAGCTAACTGTCTGGGGTGATTTGAATGAGCCATTAAGTGCTGGCTGGAATCAACACACATCAATGGAAGATCCACAAAAAACAACAGGAACCCCAGTGACTAAATGATTGACACTTAACAGCAAGATGCTCAGACAGGCTGGACATGGAAACTCAGCGTGGTTTTCAAGTGAAAGTACCGGAGGTAACAGGAATCTGCAGTAAGATCTGGGCTGACAGAGATACAGCAGTTCTCACTTGAGATTGACAGAGAAAGCCAAGATGGGCACTAGAGCAACCTGGCTTGATGGAATTCTAAGGGCGTCTACACTAGAATCACTACAGTGGTGCAGCTGTACTGCTGTAGCACTGCTAGTGCAGACGCTTTATGCCAACCAGAGAGAGCTCTCCATCAGCATAATTACTCCACCTCCCTGAGGGGCAGTAGTTGTGTCCGTGGGAGAATGTCTCCCACGGACATAACACTGTCCACATCAGCGCTTAGGTCAGTGTAACTTACATTGCTCAGAAGGGTGGCTTTTCCGCACCCCTGAATGACAAACTGTTTCAAAGTAAGCGCTAGTATGTACAAGCCCTAACTTTGGCCAGTCTGAACTTTCTTAACCTTTGCTTCTCTACGTTAACCTAAGGAGTCCCTGATGCTATATTCCAGTTGATTAATAAACCCTACTCTATTTTGAAAAGGTTGCCTAGTCTTACTGCAGACACCTACGGATGTACATTTAGGGGTAAATGTTTCTGAACAGGAGACTCCCTCAGCTGGGACTCACTGTTCAGTGCTCATGATGAGAAAGAGAGCAGGTAGGTATCAGAGGAGCTAAGGTCAAGTGACCAACCCTTGTGGAAAAGTGTGATCCACTGGCAATCTGGCATACATACGGATACTCCCAGAAGACTGCCTAAAGGCCAAGACATAGCACAGATCCTGTACATCCATGACAATAGGTTATATCTTGAATACAGCACACATTGAGATAGTTCTCTAATCAAGGCCCCGATCCTATGATGGAATCCAAGCAGGTGGACATTTGCATTAGCACTGAGCCCTAGTGAAGCCCATGTTGCCCTGTATGGGCATAAAAGTCTGCTCATACTCATCCAGTGCGTGATCTGTCCCTAAGGCACTGCCTGAGGCAACTGGCAAGTTTTTAAGGATGAATACTGAAATTGGGAAGTATGCTATTAAGTCACACCTCCAATATTAATATCATATTTATTACCAAGCAAGCAATGTAACCAGAGCGCCCCTCCTTCTTTAAATCCCTTCAGGGACTCCTCTTTCTCCACCATATCAGGTTCCAACTTCTAGTCCTCGCCTTCAATGCTCTGGATGATCCAGTACCTTCTCCTCATTCAAGTTCCTCCTTAAGATTCACTCTGCACCAACACCTATGAGATATTAGATGACTAAAACATCCATTTATTTTGTTTAAAATAAATATATTTGCTCCTCCACGCTATGTTTGCCAAATAACCAAGTCATCATTCTGGTTACCCCTCTTTTTCTTCTTCCCCAAACCCTCCACCTACTATCTTGCTACCCTCGTTATTATGTCATGGGTAACTATGACATTCCGGGTTGCAATCCAGTACTATTGAGGGGCTGTTTCACCACTTCCCTGCAACCTTGGGTGTCTCATAACCCTTTGTGGAGGTAGCTTCCAACTTGAGTCACTCATAAACAGCCTGCCAGCAAGCAGATCACACCTGGAGTTCCGTCTACAGCTATTGCCCTGGTTCAGCAGCTCTGACACCTGCAACCTGTCAGTACACGTCAGTTACAACTCTGGCTTCCACCAGCCTTGGTTACCATATGCAGAGTTACCCCAAACCACTCCCAGATTTTCCGAAAACATGACTGCTCTGCACTATCAAGCCCCCTACTGCACAGTCCAGATATATTAGGAGGGTCAATATACAACAATTTGCCACTTTCAATGGAATTGCCCACACAGTTCACAACACTGGATTAGTTTTGATTAAAACAATAAAACAAGTTTATTTAATTACAAAGCGATAGGTGTTGAGTGAGTACAAGTATTAAGGCATTACACAAAAAATGTTTACAAGAAAAAGAAAGTAAAATGTTTTCTAATACTAAACTTAACAAAACTAGACTTTGTTCAAGGTTACATTCTTACCACAGGTTTTCAGTGGCATTGCTGACCAAGTGTCAGATCAGAATCTGCTCCGAAGGTCCTCTTAGATGCAAGAGACCAAGGGACAGGAAAAGATAACTTGGGGTGGTTTTGCCCCTCACTTTTATAGTTGAGTCACCCTTTGAAAAGCACTTTCCTGAGTGTGACCCCTAGTTAAAATTCTTTCTCACTGAGAGCATGGAGACATGGAGTCTGATGGAGGAAGGAGGCTTCATGCTGTTTCTTTTCACCTGTGTATGCTGTTGTTGGTGAAAATGTACATCTTTTTGTTCCTGCCCTCTTCCCTTGCCAAATAAAGGCCACCTGACAGGTGATGACCCATCAGCTTTGATGACACCTGACTAGGGGCCTCATCTTGCCTGTGTCTCGGAAAAACAGGCTTACTCATATCCCAGACTTGTCTGACAAACACACTTCAGTTGTGATTTCATCTTATACTCATTACTTTACATATAATGTTGCTACACACATTTCACCATAATATTATTGACCAGAAAGTTATTAGTTTTCAAATGATACCTTACAAGGCATATTTTGTACAAAGATTATTACAACAGTGTGCAGGGTGTGAACACAGGGGCACATTCTGTCACAGTAACATTTTCAAAAGTGCCTCATTGATTTAGGAGCCCCTGTTCCATTTTTAGAAGTGACTTAGCTGCTTAGAAACCTGCATTTCATTGCAAGTCAATTACATTTATTCTCCTAAGTGTCTAGGGTCTGGTCTACACTACAGAGTTAGGTTGATGCAAGACATTTAAATTTACAAAGGACATAAATCTATTTTGTCTATTTTGCTATGGTAGATGTAATCGTACAGTCTTCAGCATTATAAAAATGTATATTTTAATGTCACTTTCTCATACTTATATCTATGGTCTTGTGATGACATGTTTTTTGGGAGGAAAATGTCACTAGTGGTTTTACAATGATATTACCAGTATTTTCAATTTTTTGGTATATTGTCAACTCTCACTTTTTTGAGATCCAATTAAGAAGACAACTCAATTTTTACAAGTATTTTGTTTTCGATCACACACATGCTAATTTCTCTGGTCTCTTTCTTCAAACAATAAAACATGAGAAAACCCCTAAGGCCCCACCACCACAGAATTGTTAAGGGTCTATGCACTGTTCTCCGTGGACTTCTAACACGCACAGCAATAAAGTTAATCATAAAAGAGTTCATCAAAGAATTTGTCCTTAGAGCAAATACTGTTTATTCACATTGAACTTGTGCCCAAATAAACTTTGAACACAATAACATGTTTTGTAACTGGTGAACTTTCATACTGATAACAGAAGATACAGTATTTTGTTTCTGCATTACCATAAACACGTAGCCATGATTTTCCTTGGTGTCCCTCTGTAATTGCACAATGAGCTCAGTGCAGTACAACACACACCTCTGACTCTGTTCAATACATGTATTTAACTGACACACTTTGACAACATCTGTAATCTGCTTGTCATAGACACAAAGATGATAGGTGCACTAAAAACAGGTAAGAAACCAAAAACTAGGCACTTTGCCTACCTTACAGGTGATCATTCTTCCCAGCATTTCTGGGATAGATCCATCTTTTGAAGAATGACCCTACCTACTACAAACAACATTCACAGCTGCCAAAGCCATTCTTAGGGCTACCTAAATCAGTAGCTCTCAACCCTTCCAGACTACTGTCCCCCTTTCAGGAGTCTGATTTGTCTTGCATATCCCAAGTTTCACCTCACTTAAAAACTACTTGCTTTCAATATCAGCCATAAAAATACAAAAACTATTACTGAAAAAAAACGCTTACTTTTCTCATTTCTGTATGAAATTTTAGTTTGTATGGACTTCGCTAGTTCTTTTTATGTAGCCTGTTGTAAAACCAGACAAATACCTGGATAAGTTGATGTATCCCCCTGGAAGACCTCTGAGTACCCCCAGAGTTGAGAACCAGTGACCTAAATGACTGCTCGCTTCACACAGCGGCGGTGCCCTCGCAATCTTACATGGGCAACCGCTGAGACGAAGAAATTTGTGCCACCAGACGAAGCCACAATCCAGGGACAGGCGGGCAGGCAGCCTACCTCTGCTGCCTATCCCAGGTTTTCAGGGCTAATTTTCTCGAAGAGATCGTGCAAGCAGAGCTCCCTTGGCAGCGCTCGCTGTCCCTGTTCTGGTGTCCCAGAGTCAGGCCAGCAGTGACCCCTGTGACGTGCAGCGTTTTGTCCCGGGCGAGCAATGGGGAGAGGCAGGCGCAGCACAGGAGTGGGGAGTCCCTGCAGGGTTACCTGTACTGCCTGGCTGTCAGCGCGTCGGGGGGCTGCACAGGAAACCCGGCCAAATGGCGGGAGAGGTATTTCTCCAGGGCTCCCTGGTCAAACCTGTGCTGCTCCCTCACCGCGGTCGTGCCAGGCTCAGCAGCCATCTCCAGCCCCTTTCAGCGCTGCTGCAAATCCCAGCCAGCGCATGTACGCTAGCAGCGTAACCATACCCCGTGCCCCTTACCTACGCCAGGCGGCAGCCCTCGCCCGGCGTACGCTATTGGCGCAGACAGTCCCCTGGCCTTGAGGCCCCTCCCCCCTGGGCAAGGCTCAAGTAAATTGCCTGAAGTTAGGGGATGTAGGGTGAGGGGGCCTGGCCAGCTCTGCAGTGCGAGGGAGTAGGTCGGCAAGCGGCAACGAGAGCAAAACTAGCTCCTTTACCACTTCTCAGAGATGCCAGGAGTGTGGCTGACAGGCAGACACAGGTGTATGTCACAGCCACATTTGCAAGTTTTCTGACCAACTGTAGAGCTGATTGGGGGGTGGGGAGGTGATGATTTAGTAATACCAGCGTCCCCCCATACTCTGTATGTTGCCCCCCGATGACTAGTGACTGACACATCGAACTCTTTGTATTATCTTTATTTAAATATTTTCTAATAAACTTTTAAATCTGTAAAATCAGAACACTTCGGGCTTTGTTTTCATTCGGGTTTAGAAGATTCCAACCCTAGTTCTGGCCAGAGCATTTCACGTGCAATCACATTGTGACATGCGAACGACAACCTGGTTGCAATGTATCACAGACAACCACAAGGTGACTTTTAACTCACAACTTCATCACAGCAATCATGTTGTAATGTTTAACCTACAACGGTGTCACAACAGTGAGTGAAAACCATGTTGAAACATCAGCTTTTAAGACTGCTGTGTGACGTTTAAATGAAAATAATGTGACATTACCCTGATTTTTATCACAAATCTTGCTATATTTCGTTTTTTTCTTAAACTTCCAAATTCCGGAGTCAAGTGGTTGCATAAGAATTGTGGCCTTCACTGAAAAATGGAAGTTTCTAGCCCTCATGGTTGGTCTGAAAGCATTGAAAATTTGAACCTTAAAGTCTCAAAAAATAGAAGACAAATATAAAGAACCCAAAATGTATTATTTTGTAAAATCTCTTTATTTTTCAGCTAAGTTCCTGATTTTTAGGGGCCTGACTCAAGATTTTTTGAATGCTTAGGGTTGGTAATGCAGGATATTTTGAATCAAAATATGCCACAGATGGACCATAAATGTTTATAATAACTGTGTATTCCCCATAAGGTGTCTATCTTCTAAGTAAAAAGCAGTGTCTGCGCCTCCTGTACAATGCAGTGCATATATCGTCTATAATACTGTGCATGGCCTTATGTATGTCTCCTGTACAGAGCGATGTATCTCTGTTCCTCTAATAGTGTCTCTACATATTGTTATTATCAGATGCAAAGTTTTGGGCTCTGACTTCACCGGGTCAGTCACTAACATTTATTTTCTATTTATTGATCGTTATTATTATGATAATCCGTCGTGCACACATCACAGACAGCCGTAGACTAGCCACCACATTCCCTCCTGCAGCTCGGGCTCTTTTGTGCCCGGAACTCTCCTCGCGGGCTGGGTTGCAGCGGGGAGGACCCTGCTCGTGGGGCTCCGGGCCGGAAGCCTTCTGGGAGTGGGGACGTGTCTCTGCGCTGCCGGGCCGAGCGTGTGGCCGTCTCGAGCCTCTGCCATGGACTCGGCCAGTCTGGTGGAGGAGCTGCAGCTCCGCGTCCGGGAGCTGGAGGAGGCGCTGGCCAGGGAGCGGGGTGGCGGGCAGGGCCAGCGGGCTCGCATCGAGAGGATGAGCCCGGAGGTGAAAGACTCCAACCCCTACAGGTGACGGCAGGGGGCTGCTCTAGGGGAGAGGGTAGCTGCCCTATGGGGAGGGACAGCCCTGTGGGCGTGGGAGGAAGGGACAGGGCTGCCACGGGGAGTGGGGGAAGGGGCCCTGCCATCTGGGGACAGTGGGGGCAAGCTTGGCACGTAGGGGTTTGGGGTAACAGAGGGGGTGCTGCCATGTGGGGTGTTGTTATGAAGGAGAAGGAAGAGAGCAGGAGTCAGCACCTGTTTTATTGAGACTTGAGAGAGCTGCCATATGGGGGCTGTTGTGCACGGGATTTGTGGGGACAGGGAGGCTCCCTATACTGTGTGGGGAGGGGAAGGTCTGATCCCGACCCCTGTTTAGGAGATGCTATGTATTAAGCAAATTAAGACATCTGCCGCAGTTTAATTCACTGAGAAGTGGTGTGATGTGCCACCCCACTTCATCTCGCCCAAAACCCTACCTGTCTCTTGGTGATGAATTATAACACTATTTTATATTTTCTGTCTTTAAGAGTGGAGTATTTTACTATGAGTTAGTTATGGAGAAGTTACTCATAAGGAAATAGTATACAATATTTGGGAAGAAATGGAAGTTGGGACCCCTGTTTCCCCCCCACTAATTTACTTTTGCACATTGGGTCATTTAGAGGCTGATTATCATAGGCGCAGAGGATTTTCAGTGCCTAACTTATGGATTTCACCACTTTTGAGAATCAGTCCCATAACCTTTCTGTTCCTCAGTTTGCCCTGGGATTAAATAATAATATATAGGTTTAAAATAGTCCTTCTTTAGGAACACTTCAAATTGTAATACTTTGCACTTATACAGCAATAAAATAATAATAGAGTAGATACAGTACCTTTTGTAAAGCACTCTTATCCTCTATAAAAAGTGCATATTAGTGCAAAGTATTACTATTTAAAATGTGTCAGTACCAGCATTGTGTTTAATCCTTTCACTTCTAGTTGTCCTCAGAACCTGAAAATAGCTCAGTACCTTCAAATTTCTCTCATAGTCAAGTATTGGAGTTAAAAAGATTGTTCTCCCTGAAAGATTTTTTGTTTTGTTTTGTTTTGTTTTGTTTTTAAGGTAGTTATGAGGGCATTAGCCTGGCATTGGGAAAACAGTTATTGCAGCCACATTAGTCCTCAAAATAATTGAAATTGTGTGTACATGCTCCTCTCCCTCTTTCTCCCTCCTAATCCTGCAAACAATAATACTGTGAATAGTCTCATTTGTTTCAGTGGGACTATTCACACTAATAAAGTAAAGCATGTAAGTGCTTGCACCAGTGGGGTCCTAGTGTTCTATGCATAGATATAGGTTTCCATTCTCACTTCATTCATGTCCACTTAGCAGTTTTAAGTGTAATGAGCACAGAGGTCTTCGGTTTATTCGTTAGAAACCCAGTATGCAGAAGAGTTAAAGTCATGTTCTTCTGAAGCTAGCAGGAAATGTTTGTTTTTTTCCAAGCTGCTGCTTACAGAATGTGATGGTGATGCTAGCAGGTTGGTTGTATGATATAGTGACATAGTGGCTTTCATTCTGAAGTGTGCCTAATACTTCAACTTTCTGAAATGCATAAACTTTTGAAATAGAATTGGAAAACAAATAAAATAAAAGGAAAATAATATAAATTAAGGGTCTCAGATTGTTCTTGATAACAGCTAGCTACAAGTGGAAAATTTGATTATTGTAATCTGCTTTAGAGACTACTTAATATTAGATTTCAGGGAAGAGATTATAGTATCTGGTGAGAAATACGACATTTTATGTTAGTGTTGATTTCAAAGCCATTAACTCATTTTCTTTGCTTTTGAATTTATCAACATTATTATGTTTATTTTCAAATAATTTACCATTTTATTTTAGTTTTAGTCTTCTAGTCTTCAGTACATCTTTAATTGATTGCTTAAACTTAACAATTTTTAAAAATAATCTTAGAGGAGTACTATCATAAATATTCATATTCTGAATCTTTTTCTTTTAGATACCTTAGTGGAGTAGTATAAATCTAAATATTTCAGAAATAAAATTATAGATGCTAATCTTTCCTCTTTTGTGTCCCTTCTCTGTAGTCAAGAATTCCACAGCATTTAGTGTGCAACTGTTAATTCTATTTTGAGCTCCTCTGGGGCTTGTTCTTTGTCACAACTATTTGAGCAACAGTAAAAAGTTGAATCTCAGTGATTTTGAGAGAGCTTTCCTTGACTATGTTGGATGGTTTTTTAATTTATTTGTTTTGTTTTTCCTAGCCGCCTGATGGCATTAAAACGAATGGGAATTGTGAAAGATTATGAGGTATGATTATATTTGTTTTAGAAAATTGTTTTTACTTCCTCTCATGGAGGCTACTTTGTAACATACTACTCTGTATTTATTTTTCTTGTTACAGAAAATCCGTACCTTTACGGTAGCAGTAGTAGGTGTTGGTGGAGTTGGCAGTGTGACTGCTGAAATGTTGACAAGATGTGGCATTGGTAAGGTAATATACATTTTCTTCATGTACTAATAAACAGATGAACTAGTCCTGTATATGATAGGTACTGGCAAGATGGATTTCTTGTTTGAGTCTGCACCAATGTTAGTCGGCTGAAGCAAACAAAAGAGTAATACTGACAAAAACATTGAAAATGATGAGTCTTCTGAGGTAACTTGTTCTCTGGTCAAGTAGACTAGCCTTACCTAGGGCCTAGTCCTGTATGTTGCAAATCACCCTCAGTTGGGTGCTGCACACTCTGTTGGATCAGGTTCCTTCTGTATTGCTTTTAGTTCAGCCATAGAAGGCAGTGGAGGAGGAAAAGCTATTAATAAAAATTGCAGGGGGTGGGGGTGCATAATGCAGAGAAGGAAGATTGAGCACTTCTGTTTCTCATAAAAATAAGAACAAGGGGACATTAAATTAAATTGAGAGGCAATGAATTTAAAACAAATAAGTGGACACAATTTTTCACACAATGCACAGTTAATACATAGAATTCATTGTCACATGATATAGAGGCCAAGAGCTTAGCAGCAGGATAAATTAGATTTATATGGGTAACGAGAACATCCAGAGTTAATATAGTACAGGGTTTTTTAAGTGTAGGAAGGGATCTAAACATTCATGCTTCAAGGCAAAAGCTAACCTCTATCTCTTTGGGGTGAGGAAGAAACCTTAGGAGGAGGTTATATCATAACTCATCCTAATAAGCAGGTTATATCATTTACATAAAATAGCTACAGACATAAAGGGTAACAAGAAAACATTCTTCAAATACATTCGAAGGAAGAGCAAGGACAAGGCAGGCGCATTACTCAATGAGGGGGAAAAAACAATAACAAAAAATGTGCAAATGGCCAAAGTGCTAAATGACTTTTTTGTTTCGGTGTTCACCAAAAAGCTTAGTTGCGATTTGACGTCTAATTTAGTAAATGTCAGTGAAAATGAGGCAGGATCAGAGACGAAAATGGGGAAAGAACAAGTTAAAAATTACTTAATCCAGGAAGATGTCTTCCCATCACCTGTGCCTGATAAAATACATCCTAGAATACTCAAGGAGTCGATTGAGGAGATATCTGAACCCTTAGTGATGACCTGAAAAAAGTCATGGAAGACAGGAGAGATTCTAGAGGACTGGAAAAGGGCAAATAGAGTGTCTCTATAAAAAGAGGAAATAAGGAGAACCCAGGGAATTACATGCCAGTCAGCTTAATTTCAGTACCCAGAAAGATAATGGAGCAAATAATTGAGCAATCAGTTTGCAAACACCTAGATGATGATAAGGTGATAAGTAACAGGCAGCATGGATTTGTCAAGAACAAATCATGTCAAACCAACCTAATAGCTTTCTTTGACAGGCTAATAAGCCTTGTGGATGGGGGGAAGTGGTGGCAGATGTGGTATATCTTGACTTTAGTAAGGCCTTTAATACTGTATCACATTACCTTCTCATAAACAAACTAGGGAAATACAACCTAGATGGAGCTACTGTAAGATGGGTGCATAACTGCTTGGAAAACCATACCCAGAGAGTAGTTAGTTATCAGTTGTTCGCAGTCAAGCTGGAAGGGTGTATTAAGTGGGGTCCCACAGGGATTACTTCTGAGTCTGGTTCTGTTCAGTATCGTCATCAGTGATTTAGATACAGTAATGGCCGAGAGAGTACACTTATAAAATTTGTGCACAATACCAAGCTGGGAGAGGTTTCAAGTGACTTGAAGGATAGGATTAAACATCAGAATGATCTGGACAAACTGGAGAAATGGTCTGAAGTAAATAGGATGAAATTCAGTAAGGACACATGCAAAGTACTCCACTTAGGAAGGAACAATCAGTTGCACACATACAAGGTGAGAAAGGAGTGCTTAGCAGTCACAAGCTAAATATGAGTCAACAGTGTAACACTGTTGCAAAAAAAAAAAAACAAAAAGTAAAACCATAATTCTGGATGATTAGAGTCTTGTAAGCGCAGAGAAGTAATTTCTCCGCTCTACCCACACTGGATTAGCCCTTAACTAGACAGTATTTGCCCAATTCTTGTGCCACATTCGGAAACGATGTCGGACACGGATTTGGTCAGGAGAAGTCCAGAGAAAGAGCAACACAAAATGAATAAGATGGCTAGCAAAACATGACCTATGATGGAAGATGACACAAACATTGGTTTGTCTGAGTTTGGAGAAGAGAGACTGAAAGGGGTAATGATAACAAGTTTTCAAGCTACATAAAAGGTTTCCTTACAAAAGCGAGGAGAAAAATTGTTCTCCTTAGCCTCTGAGGATAGGACAAGTAGGAATGGACTTAAATTGCAGCAAGGGCGGTTAGGTTGGACATTAAGAAAAACTTCCTAACTGTCAGGGTGGTTAAGCACTGGAATAAATTGCCTAGGGAGGTTGTGGAATCTATCATTGGAGATTTTTAAGAGCAGGTTAGACGAACACATGCTAGGGATGATCTAGATCAGTGGTTCTCAACCAGGGATCTGGGGGGCTATGAGCAGGTTTCTGGGGGTCTGCTAAGCACGACCAGTGTTAGATTCACTAGGGCCCAGGGCAGAAAGTCTAAGCCCTGCCACACAGGGATGAAGCTTGGGACCTTGAACCCTGCCACCCAGGGGTGAAGCAGACGCAGAAGCAACTCAGCTTTGCAGGGTGCCCTGTGAAGTGGGGCCCCCAGCAACTGCCCTGCTTGCTACTCCTTAACGCCAGCCCTGGCATTTATATGCAGAAAAACAAGTATTGTGGCATAGGTGGGCCGTGGAGTTTTTATAGCATGTTGTGAGGGGCCTCAGGGAAAAAAAAAGGTTTAGAACTCCTTGTCTAAATAATACTTAGTCCTGCCATGAGTGCAGGGGACTAGACTAGATGACCTCTCAAGGTCCCTTTCAATCCTATGATTCTATGATTTCTTCTGAAGCAGCTGGTAATGGCCTCTGTCTAAGACAGGATACTTGACTCTTTGGTCTACTGACCTGATACGAATTGACATATCAGATGTTCTTCTGTATTAGCTAGTCATTGAAAATGAGTAATTGTTATCTACATGCTAGATTTGCAACTCAAAAATACAAACAGAAATTAGCTTGAAATAATCACATGTAGGAACGTCAAAAGAAAAGTCACTAAAGTTAGTGTCTGTTGATGTGGATAATCTCCTGAATGTTCTGCTTGTTTTAGATAAATGTGTTCTGTTAACCATCGTTCTGATGACTTGATCTAAACAGTTTGGTTTTCTCAGGTCTTAGTGACCAGTAGTTTAGGGCCCAGTCCTGCAGTCCATACACCTCAATAATGGTTTGCACTTGAGTAGACTCAGTAAAATGGATGGAACTACTCAGATGTATTTATAGGATCAGGTACTGTCACAGTTTGCTGTTTATAATACCAACATGGTGTTCATCAGCAGAGACCCATTGAAAATTCATATATATTATTATAATCTTCATTGTAGCTGCTACTGTTTGATTATGACAAGGTGGAGCTGGCGAACATGAACAGGCTCTTCTTCCAACCTCATCAAGCTGGACTAAGTAAAGTGCAGGCAGCGGAGCATACTTTGAGGTATATAGTAGGTATCAGATATGTTTAACATGGGATGCTATTTCAAACTTAGATATTTCACTCTACAGAAAAAACCCACAACAAAGTTGCATGTTCATATGGAATTCAAGGACTGAGCTTCACTAGAATTTTTCCTGGTATAAACTTGGGTAGATGTAGGAGTTTTTATTTATTTGTTAATGACATTTTTACACTGGAAAAGCCTTAGTGCAGATGCAGTTAGACCAGCAAAAAGTGATTTTTGCCAGTAAAGTTTTTCATTCAGAGAACTGGCATAAGCACATTTTTGCCAGTAGTGGCTGTGTCTGTGGTAGAAGGCTTTGCCAGAATAGCTGTAATAGCTAATCTTTTGTAAGCTAAAGTCTGTTTCTAAAAATTCCAGCAGTGCTTGTGACTTGGATGAGTGAGAGAGTTCTTTGAGGTTGCTACTGCATTCATTATCACTATTGACTGATTTTATTTTCTTTATAAGGAATATTAATCCCGATGTTCAGTTTGAAGTACATAACTACAATATCACAACAGTGGATAACTTCCAACATTTCATGGACAGAATAAGGTAAAAAAAATTTAGAAAAGCACACGACTTCTTTTGATGTTTGTTGGTAAATAAAGTCTAAAATACTCTATTGGCTTCATAATTTTTTTAAACAGGCCTCCAACTGGAAGACAATCACATTTTATGTAAAATATATGAATATAAAGACACTTTTCTGTTTCCTAGTCCTGTTATCCAAGTAGATCTTGGTAAATAGCATTTACTTTTGTCTCACTTTAAATTAAATTTGTTCCTTGTTTATATTAGTGTATTTTTAGCTTTCCCGCCAAATTGAAGATTCTGTATGTTGTCATACTGCTTTAAAAAGACATCAAATTGCGCAATCCTTTCTTTTGAGTAGCTTGACTCTCATTTCCAATGTAATTAATATCTCACAAATTAGTTCTGAAATGACTGCAGATATAAATGTGTATGGGTAGGGTTTTGTGGCCTGCCTTGTGCAGGAGGTCAGACTAGATGATCATATTGGTCCCTTCTGACCTATGAGTCTATGAGTCTATGTTATGCAAAGAGAAACCATTAGGGGAAATAAAAATTTATACTACACTTCTTTAAATTTGTAAGAGGTGCAAATTATACCCAGTGATATTTCCTTTAGTCTGAAATATCCTCTTATCTGAATCTCTTATGATTCCTCAGATGACCCCATTTTTAAGGACTTCCTTTTTTACTTAATTCTATGGATGTCCCTTTACATTGTGGATAAACAGGGTTTTGTTTGAGACTGTGAGTGTTAAATAGGATCCAGACTGTTTTGTTAGATAGGAATATATGTCCCATCAATTTATGTAATGAAAAGAATGAAATGTCTTGACTACAATTTTAATGTGTTTTGCAAACCGTCCTCATGTAAACTGTGGTATTTACTTTAGTTATGGTGGGTTAGAAGAAGGGAAACCTGTTGATCTTGTACTGAGCTGCGTGGACAACTTTGAAGCTCGTATGGCAATTAACACTGTAAGTACAGCATCTGAGGCCTGTGCATATTCTTGTAGGTTTGCTAATACATTCTTCCATTATTATTTACAGAAGTTATGTGCACCATAAAGAAGGCAAAACCTTATTAAGGAATCTGTTAATATATGTGAAAATAAGGAAATGTGGGGAGGAAATGAGCTTTTCATTCAGTTCTTAGAACATAAAGAGTAGACATAAAACAGATTACATGTGATAGTAAGTAATGGTTAGTAACGGAAAAGTGTATTTTTGTTAAATTTTATTTGTATTGAGTCATCTTGTAAACCCTGTCTAAATTCACTAATGACTTTCTTTGTATAACTATCTTATGGAAAATTTGATAAGAATCGTTCTATTTTGATGTACATTTTTAAGGCAGTATACAGTTTTTACTATGTGATTTTCCTTCACAGTTGTAACAAATGCAGTGTATTGTCCAAAACAAACATTTTTGTTGCCATCCACCTGCTAGCTTGATCAGCATGTGTATATATGACACACATAAATGTATAAACATAATAAATCCATTCTTGTGTGTGCATGTATGTAAAATAAATAAAGGGAGAAAACAGTAAAGAAATTGAATAGAAAATCCTAATAAACCATATTAGACTCCTGGGCCCTGATCTGGCAACTGTGAGTTGGAGCCCTGTACTTGCGCAGACCCCCACTGATTTTTTTTATGGTGCTCCAGACAAGTGCAGAGATCTGCCTTCCTGAATCCAATACCCATATTTGGCCTTCGATTTTTATTGTTGTCAGAATTACTAAAAAAAAAGACACAGAAATTGTTTACAGCCAGACCTCTTTTAATCTGACAGTTCTTTTGTCTTCTGGCTTTAACCTTCTAATAACCTTTTGCAACAAACTTCTAGTGTTAATTTATAGTAACTCTTGTGTATGTTTGTGCTTTCAAGGCCTGCAATGAGCTGGGACAAACATGGATGGAATCTGGAGTGAGTGAAAATGCAGTCTCAGGACATATACAACTTATCATACCTGGTGAATCTGCTTGTTTTGCGGTATGCAATCCTTGGCTAAGGGGTCCTTTTCAGAAATCTAGGATTCACTATATTTCTAGTTTGTGCTTTTTAAAACAGAATATGTGGTGTGAAACTGGTATTTCAAGGCTACACAGCCACAGCTTGTTTTAGTTCAGAGCAATTCTGGTTATTGCCTTTGTGTGGTCTGAGGTTTTTATTAATTTTTTTTAATGAGATTGCTTTTTTTCTGCTCCCAGTGTGCTCCCCCACTTGTAGTTGCTGCCAATATTGATGAAAAAACATTAAAACGAGAGGGAGTTTGTGCCGCCAGCCTTCCTACTACTATGGGAGTAGTTGCAGGGATTCTTGTACAAAATGTTCTGAAGTAAGTTGTTTGAATGAACTTCTGTGACTAAACTTACAGTATCTTGTTATAAAGAATACAACAGGCTTCTTTCTGATCATTAGAGCTTCACGTCTTCAGGACTTTATAAGCTTATGAGATTGGTGATCTTTCTTTCCCAGTGACAGATCTGCCTCTCTATTTATACAGACTCATGTACAAAGGCATTTGCTTAAAGGAGTTGATACCAAGATATGTGATAGGAGGGTACATCTACACTGCAAAACAATACCCTATGGCAGCAAGTCTCAGAGCCTGGGTCAACTGATTCGGGTACTGTGGGGCTAAAAATAGCAGTGTAGATGTTCCTGCTTGGGCTGGAATCCATACTCTGAAACCTGAGGGGAGCGGTTTAGAGCCCAGGCTCCAGCCTAAGCAGAAAAGTCTACACTGCTATTTTTTAGCTCTTTAGCGTGAGCCCGAGTTAGTTGACTCAGGCTCTGAGACTTGCTGCCACAGGTTTGTTTTTTCCCCTAGTGTAGACCAGGGGTCGGCAACCTTTCAGAGGTGGTGTGCCGAGTCTTCATTTATTCACTCTAGTTTAAGGTTTCGCATGCCGGTAATACATTTTAACATTTTTAGAAGGTCTCTTTCTATAAGTCTATAATATATAATTAAACTATTGTTGTATGTAAAGTAAATAAGGTTTTAAAAATGTTTAAGAAGCTTCATTTAAAATTAAATTAAAATGCAGAGCCCCCCAGACCGATGGCCAGGACCCCGGCAGTGTGGGTGCCACTGAAAATGAGCTTGTGTGCCGCCTTCGGCACGCATGTCATAGTTTGCCTACCCTTGGTGTAGACGTATCCTGAGTCACTGAACTTTTTGTTTTGGAGCTACCATTTTCTACAGATTGTTTCAAGTGGTCTTTCACGATACTTGGGTTTTTTTATTCATCTTGAATTACGAAGTCTTGAAGAATGTCAAAGCAGAATAACTTATTTTTCCTTTGCACAAAGCATAGGAAGAGAGTTAGTCCTGCATAGTTTCTGTTCAGTGATGCAAAACAGCTATAAATATTTTTACTGTATAGTAAAATTTTCTACAATATCACAAACTCCAGCTGTTCAAAGAACTGTATTCATGAGAAAATTTGAACAATTGTGTGTGCATAAACTTGTTTTCCTTTCCTTATTTTTAAGTTTGGAAAATAGGATTTTTGTCTCTTGAGTTCGTCTGTTAAAATCTTATTTTAGACAAACTTATTCTGGGGATAATTGTCTAGATGCTGTTAGCTGCAGATGCCGAATTAAAAACAATCCAGATCTTGTGAAGTAAAACAGAGGGTTGTTTTGCCTTCAGCTACAGAGGTGTGCCATTGACTTTAGTGTATGTTGTGTGAATTTACATAGAGGCAGAATTTGGTTCTCTAGTAATAAATATAAGAAATTAACTGTTTTTAATGTGTGATTTCCAAGAGGTCAGCCTGGCCTAATTTTGTCCCCACTGAAGATTTTTCTTCAGTGGTAGGAGAGTTAAGCCAATGTTAATTGCTTTTGAAAATTCCACCCTGACTGAATGGTATTGGACACAAGTAGGGTGGAGGGGAAGGTTGCACCATGAGACATTCTAAATGAGGGAGCGGCAGCCTTTGGCATGCGGCCCATCAGGGAAATCCACTGACGGGCTGGAATGGTTTGTTTACCTGCAGTGTCCGCTGGCCGCAGTTCACCATTCCAGGCCAATGAGGGCTGCAGGAAGTGGCGCAGGCCAACGGCTGTGCTGGCCACTGCTTCCCACAGCCCCCATTGTCTTGGAACGGTGAACCACGGCCAGTGGGAGCTGCGATCGGCCGAACCTGCCGACACTGCAGGTAAACAAACTGTCCCGGCCCGCCAGCGGTTTTCCCTGACGGACTGCGTGCCAAAGGTTGCCGATCTCTGTTCTAAACTTACGATTTCCTGGGTTTGCAATCAAGTATCAAATTTCATCCGGGATCCATCTCTCATATTTATATCTATACAAAAATAGGGCCAAATTCTCATGCAGTATAATTCACAATAGCTCCATTATCTGATAAAGCTATGCTGATTTACACCAAGTGAGGATCTACTACATAATTTCTGAAGTTGGTATAGGTAATTTAAAATCAAATGCCAGTAATTTAGGGTAACAATACAGTATCACGCCTGAGGGTATACAAAATATAACATCTGGAAAAAGCATTTAGGTAACTCACTCTGGAGCTGCGAACAAGAAAAGACTTTCATTTCACTGCAGTTCTCATTCTGTTTTTCCAGATTTTTATTAAATTTTGGTACTGTGAGTTACTATCTTGGTTACAATGCGATGCAGGATTTCTTTCCAACTATGGCCATGAAACCAAACCCACACTGCAATGACAAAAATTGCAGGAAACAGCAGGAAGAATACAAGGTAAAAATCCATCTGTTAATGCATGCTGAAGGTCTATGGTAAATAAAGCAGATCATTCTGTACTAAAGCAGTGTTGACAGGCTGTTTCCTGATGGTTGCACAAACTTTAAAGTTAGATGATTTGAAATATTTTCAGAAGTATTTGTTGGTCATCTTAAAGTAAAAGGTAAGCAAAGTGACTTATGAAACTTGTTTTTTCCTGGGCAAAGCGATAAAACAACCTAATAAAATATTTGTCGCTTAGTACTCAATCCTGCAACCTCTTACGTATGTGCTTAACAGTGTGTAAAGATGACATTTAATGGATTTCTTTAAAAAATTATGCTTTGCTTTCTGATGAATAAAGAAGATTTGAACTTTTTTTTTATTATTTTTTATATTGTATTAAAAATATCAAGAGTGTCACCTTTGCTCTTCCCTGCTTTTGCTCTAAGATTTGTGGAAGGTTTAATGATGATGTATATTGTGAGTTCTCTTAGCCTCTTAATTAAAGAGTGTGTGTTTAATATTAATCTTATTTTCCCCAAAATTTTCATTAGTCATTGATGTTGAATTGGGGGAAGAAATCCTTTCAGGCCTTCTTTATACATAGTAAAGGAGCATGCTGGCCTCTTAAACCCAGGGTTGTGAGTTCAATCCTTGAGGGAGCCATTTAAGGATCTGCAGCAAAAATCTCTCTGGGGATTGGTCCTGCCTTGAGCAGGGGGTTGGACTAGATGATCTCCTGAGGTCCCTTCCAACCCTGATATTCTATGGCTCTATGCCCTTTTTTAATCCTTTGCAGGTCACCCTTAAATGTTTCCTAAAAGGCCATAAACAGACTCACACAAATATTTAGACTGTCTTAACTCTCCTCAGTCTTGCAACAAAAATAACCACAAATTCATGTTTGTGTTTTGTTTTTTCATGTTGTCTCTTCAGGAAAAAAAGGCTGCACAACCAAAACAAGTAGTAGTTGAACAGGAAGAAGAAATAGTTCATGAAGACAATGATTGGGGTAAGCAATTGTCTCAAACTTGAACGGACACCACCAACAAATCAAGGAATTTAACTAATCTTTATTAAACACTATCGGTTACTCACATTTTTTCACTTCTAATAAATCTGATAATTAAACTAAACCAGTTTCACGTTTTGGTTCTCATACATTAAATTTTCACCTGTTCAATCTCAACACTACAGAAGTATGTTTAAATAAAATGAAGAAAATATTTTATCTGAACTTCTTTAATCTTGTGAAAATATTCATTAGATTTTACAGGAACTTTTATACAGAACTCAAGTTTGGGTCTAAGTTTATCTGCATGTCTCTTTAAAGAGCTTGTCAACGAATATTCATTATAATCAGGTTTCTGTAACATAAGGGGTTATATATATAAAATTCCTTGTAAGGGCATTAACAACTGAGAAAATGCTTGGCTGAAACTGTCAGCACACTTGTCTAAAAAATTTAATTCATATACTCTAAAAATAGTTACTCTCTGAATATTGTATTTTTAATAAAATGAAAATATAAGCGTACTATCAGGAAAAAATGTCCCTACAATGAATGACTTAGACTATGAAAGAGTACCCATAGGGGAGCTGAAAGGCCCATCCCTGGAGCCATTTAAAACATGTTGAAGGGAATCTGACTTAAAAGGTCTCTTACTGCATGTACTGTTAAAGTATTTTTTTTATTTTAATAAGCTCTGGTTGCTGCAGTTTTCATCTAATGGCAATAACTTTGATCCTCTGATTACAGTTTTTTATTTAAATTATTAGTTGACATTTTGACACTTAGGTATTGAGCTGGTATCGGAGGTTTCAGAAGAGGAACTGAAGGCTGCTTCTGGTCCACTTCCTGATCTTCCAAATGGAATAACAGTAGCATATACCATACCAAACAAGGTAATGTTAAATCATCCTTTTTATAGATTTATTTAATGACAGTATTAGAAGGTTCTATATTACGTGAAACTAGTCATAGAGGAAAATACTATAAAGCAGTTGTCTGCTGTATCCTTTGGAATGTACTAAAAAGCATTCAGTTATTACATAAACTGATGAAAATACATGAGTTATCAACTTATTACCATTTGTCCATAGTAAAACCCCATCTGTAACAATTCTAGTAAAATTGCACGCCTGTACATTCAATCTGAGTGTATCTTACAGACTCAAGCAATAATAATTTGATTGTACAATAAAATTATTTTAAACAATTCATTAGCTTGAAGCTTCTGAGGGCAACAGGAATTAATGAATTTCAGTTTCTCTATTTGTGTTGAGGTTTAAGCACGCTGAGGAATTCCCCGATTGTTTAGGCAGGCAAAACCATTTTTACAAATTTATAGAATCATAGAATGTCAGGGTTGGCAGAGACCTCAGGAGGTCATCTAGTCTAATCTCCTGCTCAAAGCAGGACCAATCCCCAACTACAAATTTACTTTTATTACCATAAAGCTGAAGCACAGTCTCCGGGAAATCTGACTTCCATACTTATGCATGAAAAACTTATTTTCTTAAATCCTAATCAGAATGGAGTTTACCAGTGGATTTTGGGTCAGACATATAAAACTGTAAATGGCTATGGAATAGCATATGTTGTAATGTTCGGGCCTGATCTTGCAAGAACTGTGTATTCTGAACTCCTTAGGTCTATTATATCCTGTTTTATTCAGAGCAAAAAAACTAAATATCCCCCCCCGCTCCCTCCTTTTGGTAATAGGAAGAGAATGTTGTAGCTGGGGAAACAACAGTGGCAGAGTCTGAGGAAAGTCTAGAAGAACTCATGGCCAAGATGAAGAACATGTAGGCAAATGGAATATTGAATTTAACATTTGGGATCTTGCACTAGAGCTGAATCGAGAAATATCACAAGAAAAAGTCCTGTAAGAAATTCCTTTCTTAAAACTTGAACTTTTGGTAAAACAGAACTATAAAAACTTGGAGATGCCATCTCATAACTGTATTCTGCTGTCTATCTATATACTGCGTTAAAATACAAAGTTGTACTGCTGTAAGTTTATTTCTCCTCATGCTAGGGTCCAAATCTCTAGGGAAAATTAAAGATAATAGACAAACTGACACAAAAAAGGTAAGCATTGCACATGATGTGGAATGATATTCCACATGTTGGCAATATGGGGGAAATTAAAGGTGGAGTAACCTTATCTGGATGGAGTGGTCCAGGGGATTGATAATGGAGTCTTTAACATGTATATTGCTTCAAATGTAAACCAGATTCGTGGCAGTTGTAAGCATCCAGCTGGCTACTGTTCAATGGGCTATGTTGTCTAAGTTTGTAGTGTGGCTGTACCTGTTTTGTGGGTAAATGGACGGCTTCAATCTTTTCATAGGCCATAAATTTCACTAAATTCATAAATTTTAAAGGATTGAGTGATTTGTCAGTTTGTGTCACATCCCTATTCTTTCATAAACAAGTATTTATGTATGCATTGCTTTGTGTTTGACAGTGGTGTGAGTATGCAGTTGTAAGGCACAAGTGTTTTGATATGAATTCTTTGTTACTGTGTCAACGACTGAGTTGACCAAAACAGCTCCTAGCATGCCATCACTGCAGCTGATGAGCATTTTTACTATGTAAACATGACTATGACTTATCACTGAAAAAAATTAACTGCACAGGAAACGTCAGTCTTCTCAAAAACACCTAAAAACCATTCTTTGTTTACTTTTAAAAGCTAGTTATAATTCTAAAATCCATTTAGAATTATTTGGCTAGCATTTAGTTCAGGGGTTCTCAAAGTTATTACATGGGCGGGTTGCAAGCTGTCAGCCTCCACCCCAAACCCCGCTTTGCCTCCAGCATTTATAATAGTGTTTAAATATATTTAAGTATTTTTAATTTGTAAGCGGGGGGGTTGCACTCAGAGGCTTGCTGTGTGAAAGGGGTCACCAGTACAAAAGTTTGAGAACCCCTGATTTAGCTACTACTTTACATGGCTGACAGCTTTATAAAAAGGGAGCTATTTACAATTTTATCCTATGTAGTTTTACAAAAATAGTAATTAATACATATATAAAATTATTAGAGATGATGTTAGAGTATGCAAAATAGTTCTTGACTGACTATAGTTAGCAAAGCAACTTTTACACTTGCCCATTCCAAATTGTAAAGTGAGGTGGTGGAGTCTAGACCTAACTTTGCAGATGACTATGTACCAGTGTTTAAAACTAATTTAAAAAAAAAAGCCCTGTGGCTGATGATGTTTTTCACCTTTGCAATTAAAGCATATTGGAATTTAGAAGTCTAAAAAGAACCATGGTATTTCTCTGACTGAGAAATCTAAGAGGAATGTCTGATTTTTTTTGTAACTCAGTGAACAAATACACTTCAATGCTGTATATTTTTGCTAACTTTGTTCATTTATGTGGTAAGCTACAATATACTATCAACTTAAATTTTTAACAGTGAATTTTACTAATGAGACCTTGCTATGGGTCTGTACCGTTAAATCTCTGCTGATACACTGGAAGACACTATCAGTTTTGATGTGGAGTTCTACTGTGTTCATTAAGTTACATAGAATTTGGCTTATACCAAATATACAAACGCTTCAATTTCATCTACGAACAGGACTTGGTAGGATATGTTTTCTACAGAAGGAAAATCAAGAGAGCTATTACACTTGTTTCGGACACCATTACAAAGAAGTCAAACATCTATCTGTTCGAAATTTAGAAGATTACAATTTTTGTCTAGATAAAAACAGCTTTTCCTATGCTGCAAGAACCTCATCGTTTGTGCAGTCAGTTAGAAGTTTCTTCAACTAAGTGCTCAATGTCAGTTTTGATTTTGTACATTTTTAATTGCAGCAGTATAAAACTAATCATTCCCAAGTTACATTCTTATTTAAATATTTCTTTTTCTATTCAGAAAAAAATGCTGAAGGAAGGTGAGGGTGCAGAATTGACTTAATGGCTCACCGTAAAAGTGGGGAAAAGGGGAAGATAAATAGTATCCCTTTGAGATAAACAGCCTTGGCACTTTAACACTAGCTGAATAAATGGATTTGTTCACGAATGAAGTTTCCTCATAGATCTGACACTGAACTCTAACGTATGAAAAGGAGCGTTATTTTTAAATTAGTGAATTTATTAAATTTATTGTTTGTAAACAAACAGACTTAATTGATCATTGTAACTAACTGGGAGAAATGCTCCATTGTAAGTTTAATACAAATCAGTTTACTGCTATTCACTGATGCTGTTCTGTTCTTTCTTCTGGTTAATACAAGTATGCTTGTATACTGGAGTTTAATGAGCAGTTTCTCTCTACTAAAATTGAGAGGTGTACACCAGTTCCCAATTAATTTATAATATTTTTCTCTCAGGTTACTCAGTGAAAAAGCATATTCCTACTAAAAAAGTGGATATAACTCATACCAATTAAAAAGCTTTCACTAAAGAGGACAAAGATATCAGTCAGAGCTTGTCTACGGCATCAGTTCATGCATGACAAGCTGGGGTGTAAATTTACAGTGGATTAGCATGGTGCACACTCAGAGGCTGTGTGGACTGCTACCATGCACTAAAAGTTCTATAGTGCACTTCAATCTATTTCAAAACAGAGTTTAAATCAAAGCACACAATAGAAATTTGTGTGTGTGGTATCAGGGTCCCAATGGCCAGTTAGTGTGAAGGCTGGTGGGCTGCAGATTTACACCCAGGCTTGCCATGCACAAACTGACCACATAGACAAGCCCCCTCTCAATAACCATGATCTAAAAACTCAAAAGCATGTCTTACTCAGAACCCTTTTCCTTCTTTTGGTGGAAACACAATATACAGGGACACAGTAATTTTGAGACCTAAACAACAAACTGCTCCTGAAAAGACAGAAAGATACAAACACCATAACAGTGTGGACACTGAAGGAACTGACGTGGAATAACAATTAGTAGCTGTTTTATTGATTATATCCTGCAGCTCACAGGTCCTCTACTAAAAAGAGGTATAGAGAAAAAACAAAACGGATGTTTTCTGGCATTACAGCTACTGTCTGAACAAGTAACTAACAGAACACACTCAGCAGTCTCTCACTAAATGCCTGTGTGTAACACAGAAGTAACTCTGTACCACATGGTCCACAAAAAAATTAGCATGAACGGAAATATTTTCAACCAAAATGTAAAACTTTGTTCATATTTTCATTCATCAAACATTTTGTCTCCTAAAAATCATTTTTTTTTTAAAATCTGAAGCATGCTCAGATTTATTTTAAGTACTTAACCATCAAGCATTCTTCACTAGCATTTGTTTTTGTGCCAGTTTGCATCACCTTTGTCCATGGTCTAGAAAAACATTTGGAGATAATGTACTTCTTAAACTGAAAGTGTCTCCACTTGACGAGGACCGGGAAGCTGTTTTTCCTCCGATCAACAAAGTCTCTGCTTCTTTGATTTCCATGGCTCTCTTGTACAGCTTGGCAGCTTTCTCGAAATCTCCTCCTTCATAGCTTTGGGAGAGAAACCAAAATTTAACAAAACCCACCAACTCACTCCTGTACTGAAGTCTTCAAAAATCTTTGTTAAGGCTGAGTTAAGATTGCCTGGTGTTAGCTTGTGCCCTTCCAGGACATCGAGTTCAGCTAAAATTTCTGAAAACAAGGAAATACAAAAGGCAAGGTAAAAAGACCATACAATCTTAACTCTGCCCTAATGGAGTTGGCACTAGCCACTAGGAATTATTGGCATGCACTCCAGCTGCATTCACTGTGTTAAGTGTAACTGTATTGCATAGTGGACAAATAAATTAGAGTTGTGATTGTGATAGGACAAGACTTGGATCCAAGTCCCTTTATGTTGTCAAAGGAAAGAGGTGCATATGTACCTCAAGGTTCTAGTCTGCATCATTTCAGACTGTCACCCTACTATAATTAAATGCAGTTACCAACACTGTTTACATTTCAGCCCCCAACTTGCCTAATAAAGCATTTTCTATTGATATTCTTCACATGTGTTAATTTTTTAATGGAAGCAGTTTCCTATATTAGGTGATGGGAGAAAAATCTGTTCTTACCTCAACACAGCTAAGTTTTTTAGTGTTTCTCCCACACGAGGATGCATATGACCAAAACTGTCTTCATAAATCTTTAATGCACATTCATACAGAGGTAAGGCTTCAATGTGCTTTTTCTTTTTGGGTGGGAGAAGGAAAACAAGATGAAAACCAGTTGTTTAAATGGGTATTATACATACTATTTGGTTGCTACAAACTGTACAGGCACATCCTAGACTTAAGTTTCTTTGCTAAACCAAAACAGTATTTTGTTTTTAAGAATTGCTGTTTACATAAGAGTGAGACACCCAGTTCCCATCAATTTTATGATAACTGGGGTCAGAGTTCCTTAGGTGGGTTCAAAAGTCTCATCCTAGATGAATTGGTTATAAACTACCAAATGCATTCCCGGGTTTTAGCAAATGAGCTGTAACCTCTTACTGAAAGTCAGGTTTACAGATCCCAAGCAACATAACAGAACAATATATGATATATGAAGTAGAAGTGTTTACTGTTATTGATACTAAGGAAACAAATGGATGGTAAGATCCTGGTAAATGTTTCTCTCTCTCTGACCTATGTTAGGTATGGAGTAGAAAGTCTACAACTGCAGTCTTTTTAGAGCTTAAAAGACTAGGCAATTGATCAGTGTGCATGAAGGAGTGCCAGAATTTCAGTAGGTAATGCTCCCTCAGTCAGTACTAAACCAGTGCTTTAGATGTAGTTTTAAACCAAAGGCTATGATTTATATGATTTATTAAAAATCCCATGGTCTTTTTTTACAAGATTAAAGGGATTAACTTAACCTTTCACCCCGGCTAAATTCCAATCAGTACAATCACATTATGTTCTTTCAGATTGTAAAAATGTACATGAGATTGAATTCCCTCAGGTGTCCTTTTATATGCTGTTAAATTTCATATATAAAATTGCTGAAATATATAAGACAGGAAAAACCTACCATCTGACAATAAAGAACAGCCAGGTTTACCAAGGCAGTAGCTACGCTAGGGTGCTTTGGACCAAATGATTTTTGTCGAATTTCAACGGCCAACTCATACAGAGGCACTGCCTTGTCAAGCTTTCCCTAGAAAAAAAACCAATGTTAAAACCAGACGTGGTTATAGCAGGCCTATATGCATATCATTTTTTTGTGAATAAAGAGCTTAGAAAAGTTGTAATTGCTTTCAGGACAAGAAAGTTCACTTAAACCTTGCAGGATTGGACCCTTAATGAATATCTACAATAAACCATTCCTGTTGATCATTATTAATGGCCTGAGTGCCTTCAACTCCCATTTAAGTCCTTCCAGGTACTACCTCTAGCTTTGATTATTTCTCAAGCATGTTCCTTCCACTAGTATCTACAAGAGAGAGCGTTTAAAAGGTTTGTTTCATTCTTCTCCATCAAAAAATTTTCTCCATCCCCTACAGCTGTATCCCCCACCCTTACTACACATGCAGAGGTGAGAGTTGATTTTCAGCAAATAGTTCTAGTGGACCTTAATTTTACAGGAGGGAAAGGGAAACTTACCAGCAAATTTTGTTCCACTCCAGATTTGTATCTGCTCCCTTCCTTCTATCTGCTTCATTGGATGTACTGAGTTAGTGATTTTTTTTTTTAACTTGGGGCATGTATTTGGGATTCTATTTCTGGAATATGGATGTTTGACATTTAACATGAAATGGAAATTCAGGAACATGTCTAAGGTAGTTTTGGATGTGTAAAGTCTGCAGTTTTCTCTGTTTCTTCACACACACCAGCTATGATTTTATATCAAGAGGTAACTGTCTACAGTCAAGTATCTAATTATTCTTTATGTACCTCCAACTCTAGTCTCTTCCCTTCCACTAATTCATTTATGTTCATCCAAGCGCAGCAGTGTTTTTTTTCTGGCAGAGTCAACTGCAGCAGTCTGAAATGGGAAAAGCTCATGTGATCTCAAGCCATTTCAGAATGCTGCTGGAGGTGTTAGCAGTAAAAGCACTATTGCAAAAGCACAGGAACAGTCTGGCCAGGAAATAAGTTTACACGATTCTTCCTGTAGTAAAATGAGGCCCTGAAACATAAATTCCTGTGTCAGAGGCACAGTCTGAGGCCTGAAGCCTGAACCAAAGTACTCCCAGGCATTGCTAAGCAAAAGCTGGGCTGTGAGCCAGAGGCAGGCCTCACTCACAGAAGTTGGTGAGAAGAGGGTTGCTAGAAGCAGGTGCATCTTAAAGACAAGGTCAAAAGGACAGCATGATAGATAGTTCTGTTTGAAACAACATGATCAAAGGAGGAGACATTACCCTTTGGACTGTACTTCAATACATCAGTAGGGATGAGTAATCTGTCCTGTAACTGTATAAAAGGAGGTCCAGGAGTGCGCATCTTTGTCTGGCCTCGGGCAGTGGAAAGTCCCCCCACTGACTGAGCCAGTCAATTGCTACGGGGTAAAAATTCGTAGTGTGTCTTGCAGAGTCTATGGGAAACCATTACTGTGCTTTGTTTGACAATAAACCTGGTGTCATAAACAGATAGTTAAGGGTTAATGCCTCTTTTACCTGTAAAGGGTTAAGAAGTTCACCTAGCCTAGCTGACACCTGATCAAAGGAACCAATGGGGGAAACAAGATGTTTCAAAAGGATGGAGGGAAGTGTCCTTTGTTTAGTCAGTTTCAGTTTCAGCCAGAGTGAAAAAGATCAAGGAACCAGCCTCTTATCAGAGTAGTAAGTTTTAGAAAGGAATAAATAGGTTTATGTTTATTTTCTTTTGTGACTCGTCTTGGTGCCATTAAGGGAATTATCAAATTGGGTATTCTTGTGTGTATTAAGATTTTTGCCCAGGGGAACATCTTGTGTTTTCAATCTATTGTCTGTGAGATTAGCGGATATGCTGTCCCCCCGAGGTTTTTTTTTTTTTTTTACCTTTCTTTTCTTTAATTAAAAGCCTTCTTTTAAGAACCTGATTGATTTTTTCCCCGTTTTTTTTTTTTTTAGATCCAAGGGAATTGGATCTGGACTCACCAGGGATTTGGGGGGGGAAGGGAGGGAGAAGGAATAATTCTTCCTTGTTTTTGAGATCCACGGGAATTGGTGGAGGAGTCTCTCAAGGCTACCCAGGGAGGGGAAGGTTTTTGGGGGAAAGGGAGTGATCCAGGTACTCAGAAATTCTGGATGTGGCAGCGAGACCAGATCTAAGCTGATAATTAAGCTTAGAAGTGTCCATGCAGGTCCCCACATCCGTACGCTACAGTTCAGAGTGGGGGTGAGACCTATGACACCTGGCCAGGTGCCTTCATACCTTACCAGAATCTGTGGTCTTTGGGGGTTCTCTCAGGGTCTGCTGTGTCAGCGATCTGCACAGAGCCGGAGCAGCCACCGAGAGAACAGGCACAAAGCTGACTTATTATCGAACAAGAGCTGAGCACCACACCGGTAGCTACTGACAACACTTCCCATTTAGAAGAATGGCAAAATGCAAGAGTGCAGAAAGAGACACTCAGCTACCATCACTCTATTCTGAATTTGAACTCTTAGTGTAACAGCTGGAAACTTTAGAGTTCATGTTCTGCCTAGCCGCAAGGTGAGGACAGATTACAATATTCCTACAGAGAGGGATTCCCCTTCATATAGGGCCAGTCAATTGACAGTTAATATTTATAAGATATTTTGAAAATATAAATTATCATCATCACAGAGTGTTCTACACCAGAGTGATTGCTTATTTTTCACTGAACTGAAATGAAGTAGAAATGGCTCAAGATAACCACACAGAGAGCTGCTGCCAGTTCTATTATAAATACTTAGATGGCTGACAGGGTTCATATGTAAAAATTAGGAGAAATTATTCTCAGGTGCTAAAGATATGGTGTCTGCATCTGGGTTGATGGGAACAAATGCTTGCAAAGGATGCTGCATACAGTATGCAGAGGAACTCAAAATAGGAAAGTAGAGAAGAGATTCCCTGGCAACAGCCATAATTGTGTCTTCTAACTGAGTTGTTTCCTTTACAGTAAATATACTGGCTGAATATATTTGACTGAATGAAGTTAAAGGAAAAGCTTGTAGGTGCCCAATCTTTAGGAAAATGTCCCACAAAGCTCCTAGGGGGCACAAAAACAGAGACAGCTTTAATTTATCTACTTCAATTTTTTTTGTGCATTTCTGGAGAATGCTGATATCCAAACTCTTTTTGATACTCTGCCTCTTTTGGGATGGAAAGAGCAAGACATTATTTTTAAATGATGTATAAAACACACAGACACACTTACCAGCTTTTTGTAGAGTACTGCAAGGTGTTTCACAGTGTAAGCCAGTGAGGGATGATCAGGAGCTAGTGCTCGCCTCCTAATTTCTAAAGCTCTTTCATACAGTTCCTCAGCCTTATCGTAGTGTTTCTTTTCATTGTACAAAGCTGCCAGATTGTTCAAAGACTGTGCACAGTCTGAGTGGTCTGGTCCCAGGACCCTCTCCCTCATTTCTAGGGAGCGCTTCAGAAAAAGTTCAGCTGTCCTACAAACAAATTCACACAACAATATTCCAAAGATTAAATGTGTGCATTCCATGAAAGCTACTTTTCTACCTGCCATTGTATTCTAACAGACATTTCAGCTGCCGCGAGTGAAACAAATACAGCAGAGCAACTCAATTAAACAGGCTTAGTGAGTAACTGTATATCCAAACACGAAAGACAGACAATAGGTAACAGTACACTGTCTAATTGAAAGAATGTAATTATAGAGTTAACCAGAGCACCAAATGCAATCTCAGAACACTAATACCAATTTCATAAAAGCTAGCACTTTAGGTCAGTTGGGTCAAATTTTTTTCTTATATTATCTTGTGAGTATTCCTTTTGAGTCTGATCTGCACCCTTTTTATACAAGTAACCCGTACTCATGTAAGTAATCCCACTAGCTTCAATGTAACTCCTCCCAGGAGTAAACATTCATGAAACAAGTAGCAGGATCAGGTAAAACAATTCTGGAACTATGTAAAAATTCAGAAAAAGACGGTTACTCACCTTTGTAACTGTTGTTCTTCGAGATGTGTTGCTCATATCCATTCCAGTTAGGTGTGCCCGTGCCGCGTGCACGTTCGTCAGAAGACTTTTTACCCTAGCAACACTCGGTGGGTTGACTGGGCGCCCCCTTGAGTGGCGCCGCTATGGCACCAGATATATACCCCAGCCAACCCAGCCACCCTTCAGTTCCTTCTTGCCGGCTACTCCTACAGTGGTGAAGGAGGGTGGATTTGGAATGGATATGAGCAACACATCTCGAAGAACAACAGTTATAAAGGTGAGTAACCGTCTTTTCTTCTTCGATTGATTGCTCATATCCATTCCAGTTAGGTGATTCCCAAGCCTTACCTAGGCAGTGGGGTCAGAGTGAGATGTGGCAGAGTGCAAAACTGCTGAGCCAAAGGCTGCATCATCTCTAGATTGTTGGACCAGAGCATAGTGCGAAGCAAAGGTGTGGACCGAGGACCAGGTAGCTGCGCCACATATCTCCTGGATTGGTACATGGGCCAGGAAGGTGGCTGATGAAGCCTGAGCTCTGGTAGAATGTGCAGTGAGATAGCCCGAGGGAACATAAGCCAGGTCATAGCACGTGCGGATGCACGCCGTCACTCAAGAGGAGATCCTCTGGGAGGAGACAGGTAGGCCTTTCATCCGGTCTAGCCACAGCCAAAGAGTTGTGGGCCCGATTTGCGAGGCTTCGTCCCAATCGAGCGTTATAAAAGCGAGTGCCACATCTCCTAAGACATAGAGTTGTAACTGCCTTTCCTTTTCCTCACATTTACGCCGGAATGGCAGGTGGTAGAAGGTGAACGTTTGCAAATATGAGGCTCCAACAAGTGAAGTGGGCAACAAAGATGGCCAAATGAATTCATGTTCAGTTGTTGGTCCATATATAGGGGAAGATTATGCCCATTGGGGGAAAAATGAACCCAACGACACCTTAGGGGAGTGAAATACCGGATACAATATGATGGATCAAAATTTAGCTACACGAGTCGGAAACTGGCTCTTGGAGTCTCATGGATAGTTCTTGAAGGGTGATAGTCACACGCTCTCTAGTGCTGCAGAGCCGGTTGTCAGCCAAATAGGGTTGAGGATTCATTAGGAAAAAGCGGGTAGAGAATATAGGTATAGTGAGGATGTGTTATTTTGCCCTTATACCGTAAACTCGCATTGATGATGCTAGCGCCATTATCTCGAAAGATGCCGGTGTACAGATGCATGTGTGGTTCATCTCAAAAAAGATATACTGGCACTTAGAAAAGGTTCAGAAAAGGGCGCTAAAATGATTTAGGGGTTCAGAACGGGTCCCATATGAGGAGTGAGTTAGAGAGAGGCCCTTAGGCCTCTTGGCTAAGCTTGGGAAAGAAGAGCTAAGGGGAAGCTAGGAATGCTGGTATTAAAATGTATATCTCGGAATAGAGTGATGTGGAGAAAGTGGATAAGGAAAGTCAGTACTTGTTCCCTTAATCAAGAACTAGGGGTCACTAAATGAATTAATATGCACGCAGGTTAAAACAAGATACAAGGGAGTTCTGCATTGCAGCGCACAGTCACTTGTGGAACTCCTTGTACCCAGGAGTTCGTGAAAGTTTTAGCGGACTATTAACAGCGTTTAAAGAACATGGATGAATTTTCATGGTGTTAAGTCCATTAATGGCTATTGCCAGGCATGGGTAAGTATTTCCCCTAGCCTCTGTCAGAGGATGGAGATGGATGGAGGAGAGATCACTTGATCATTGCCTTTAAATCCACTCCCTTTGGGGCACTGCATTGGCCACTCTTGGCAGACAGGATACTGGGCTAGGATGGGACCTTTCAAGTTATCACCCGATATGGCCGTTTCTCTATAATATTTTCCAGCATGTATCCTGGAGTATGCACTTATATTCATCAGTTCGTGCGCCTTCACGTTTTTTTTCTTAGGCGCCTGTCACCTTTGTTCCAGCAGACAGTAATATGGTTGGAGGTAAAGGTTACGACCGTGTTTCAATATAGTTTACATAGTTCAGAGGCTGTCTGTCTTAATGTTAGCAAGGATATAGGTTTTTTTTTATGGGTCTTAAAATGAGCATTGCTCCTGCAGACAGGGCGAATTAGAGAGACATGAACGGTGGCGTTGTGTGTGTGTGCTTGTACCTAGTCATTCTTCTGATTCTTGTATTGGCCGCTGTCGAGGTGTACAAGTCAGAAGTAAGATTGTGGAAATGCAAACACTGCAAGCTCAATCTGCTCTGAAATAAATTTGCTTTTGCTTCATACATCATTACCAACAATAAAGATTCCAGACCAGAAGGACTGGCCATTTTGTGGATTTATGAGGCAGATTGGATACAGCTTGCTCTTCTGCGGCTTCCTTGGGCTCTGCCGGTGAGATAATAAAACATGTTTTATCAGATAAATAACAAATAGTAGATATGGTTTAGAGATTTAGCCAGGGAGGGGATATGCAGCAACCAGTGTCTTCTCTGTCCACTCTGCACTGAACATAAGAAAAGATGTAAGCAATTTCCATTTCTGATTTTACACGTAGGTAAGAACACAGCCTTCAAAGGAAATGTGTTACAGCTTATAGTTTTTAGAAAATGATACCTTAATCAGAGATGGAGATAAATCGCAGAGAAATTTGCTTTGCTCCCCAAAGGTGGCTTTAGAACAGGAGCAGCAAGGGAGTTTTGTGAAGGAGTTGCTCCAGGTGAAGAAGGGGCACTGTGTGACCCTTAGAGTGAGTTTATTTTGTTTCCTTGGAGTTTTACAGTGTGGTCAGTTTTAGTAGGCTGTGCTCTGAGCCAGTGGCCTGCTAGGCCTAGGCTATGCTTCCGAACTAGCTCCTGCCTGCTATCCTTTCATCCGTTGACAAAGGGTGGTGGGGCCAATTTAGGAAAAACAGAGTTTAAAAAATCTCCCCTAAGCAACAGAGGAGCTAGTGAATAGGGGAAGTGTTAGAAAGGAATGCGAGAGGCACTTCACCTAACAAAATACATGAAACTTAAAAACAATATAGCCTCCCTCCCAACCAACAAAAAACCGCCTGCAAGAGTGAAAATGCATGTAGAAGTCGAGCAGTGGAATGGACTATCCAGTCTATTGCACTGAATGCTGTATGTATGATGATCTGACCTCATGAATAGTGGCATATCTGGTACTTCACTGCGATGGAACCTTATGGCCATCGGACAGAGTATGGGCTAGTGAGACCAACTGACTGAACTGGAGAAGCTAATGGAGACAGAGGGACACAGCTGATCATCATCCGTGTCTCCTCACACACCCCCAACCCGTGTCTGATAGCCACTGTGCTGTCGAGGATAGATGAAAAATTTGTGGCGAAGAAGCCATCAAAGCTTGGAGGAAGGAAAAAATAGTTGGACCCTCCTTCCAGAGATTTGTCCGATGGTATCTTTTCACATTGGAGGGATACCCCTCTGGGAGAAGGGAACCAAAATATTAGCGAAGAGAACAGGTAACATTAATGAGGTTTTGATTGTTAGTAAACAGTTATTTGTGATGACTGGGAGAAACAGATGACTGTTGACATCTAGACAAACTTATGTTCTTAATGTGGAGGAGCCAGTGTTTGTGTACGTGCAACGTATTAATGACAGAGGCACAGGTAGAGAGAGGTCTGGTGGGAAAAAATTTTAGACTGTTGATAAGAGAATAAAATCCAGGCCTCCAAGTGGTGTCTCTGGAATGCTTCAAGTTCTAGCCACAGAGCCGCAGTTAGACAGGCAGAACTTCAGAGTCTCAATGCATGGATGTGAGAACGATGGTGCTAGGGAGAGAGGGATTGAGTTTTTATAGGAACTGTGACCTTTTGATAAGTGAGGGCGCACGCTAAAACCCAGTTCTGCATGAATAAGATGCAATACCAACCTTATGGGACTGTCTGTCTGACCAGTCAGTGCCTCTAGCACCTCATGGGTCTTTTCCATCAGTTCTTGGTTTAAAAATGCCTGACTTTTTAAAAGGGGAATTCTCTGATATTTTAGTATGAAAAGAAGATGAATAGAGTTAGTAAAGAGATGGTATGACTGAAGAGAAGACAGTTAATGAAACTAGTCCAATTCACAAATGTGACATGCCTTGAGCCATAGCACTAAATATTGACAAATGTTTTATAAGTGCTTGTACACAATGAAGAAATCTAAAATTACTAATACTTTTAACCTTGAACACCTCCGTATTTAAAAACAATGAGGCTACTGCGATAATATGAATTCCAGAAACTTTGGGGGAATGATGATGATTCAATGGACTCGCGTGTGAATACTCAGGAAATAGGTGTGGAGACTAGAACTGGTGTGAAAGTACCGAGAATAGTCGAAAGTGATTCATTTAGATTTTGTGACCTATATCAGTGCTACACATAATGCCCTATGGATTGAAATCCTCTCTAATAAGTGAATAATAGTACAGTAAATAGGAAATACGCTACTGACCACCTAATCAAGATGGTAACGGTGATTGAAATCGCTTCAGAGATGTAGAGAGCAGAAAGCTCGATAAGAGGGATTTCAACTATCCTCCGCGTCTTGGCAGTGCCCGCACGTCACCCCAGGATGATTGCCATTAATGACTTACTTTTGTGGGAGCTGGTCAGCAACTCATATGGCAATTCTTAGTCCCTATATAGGAGGCCTAGGGAGTGCTCGCTCGAAAGAGGGAATAGTAGCGTGAACCACTTAATAGTAGAGACCATAATGTTAACTAAATTAAACATCCTGTTAGGGGAGGTGCCACATAAGAGATAAGTGGGAAACCCTTACCACGTAGCATTGCACTCTTCAAAGAGGAAAGTTGCAACAAGAAAATCGAGGAGATAGCTTTGCGAAGACAGAGAGTAAAAAGAGGAAGTGCAGGTCAGGAGTGAAATGCCTGCAAGCTGCATGGATACTTCTTGGGCTCAAACCAATATGAATATTTTAAAAATTATTCTAATTTTTTTTATTTTGTTCAATAGACATGAGAGGACTATAAAATGTCTCCCCCATGGCTGAAACGCCAGAGTTACGAGCATAGTTAAGAGGCCAAGGTGCCTGTAAACAATTGAAAAGTGAAATCTTACTGTGTGAAATAGAAAGGACAAACTCTGCAATGCTGAAAGTTTAAAAATCTAATTATCGGCACAGTTGGCGCGAAAAAGAATATGAATAAGAGCATAGCTGAGGCTAATGAGAATTGAAAACCTGATAGCAATTTTGTATAAGTACATCAGATTGGAAGCCTGCAAACAATTGGTGGGGCCACTAGGATGATCAAGGCCGCGAAAGAGCACTGAAGGAAGACAAGGCTGTTTGCAGTGAAGCTAAATGAACTCTTTGCTGGTCTTTACTTCCCAGAGGATTAAGGAGATTCCCACAGACTGAGCTTGGTCTATATATAAGGCGGTGACAAATCCTGAGGTAGTCTTGTCTCCAGACTGAAGTGCGTGCAGTAGAGGAGTTTTGGAACATTAAAACAGTAATAAGTCACCAGGTCAGATGGTATTCACCAAGAGTTCTCTCAAAGAACTCATAGTATAAATACCTAACTACTTAAAAATAAAAACAAAATTACTGTACGGTAGGGCGCTAGCAGCATATTCAACCTGTTTAGCCCGCCAGGAGCCACGCTGTCGATCGAGTAGATGTGAGAGCCATTGCAGTGCCAGGTGGGGCCGAAGATTGCCTGGGTCTGCGTCATGATGTTCCAGGTGGAGAGGGCAGGGTAATTGGTTGGCTATTGGAAGGGTTGAGCAGTGATGCGTGTACCGTCATGCTGTCTGGCACAATCATAATTAGGTGCGCCTAGTACCCTGGCAGAGTTTTATCAGGACCTTGTGAACAGCACGAACGAGGGAAGCATAGAGCAGCCGGTGTTCCAATGCATGAGGAATGCAAAACCGAGATCTTGATCCCGGCGAAAAGCTGCCTGGAAGGCGAAACGCTTGGCATTTCTGTTCGTGGAGTCGAGCGCTGCGAACAGGTCTATGTGGGGAAAGCCCCACTTCTGGGAGATCCGATCCATGCAGTATGCTTAAAGCCCGTCACTTAAATCAGCCTCTTACAAATGACTGGGCAGGATAGCTAATTGTGATTGACTTTTTTTTATTAAAGGCTACCTTAAGTGATCCTCAATCTGTACAGGCTGGCAAGCCTAACTTTCCGTACAAGGGCAAAAAATTGCGTTGAAACCTCCTATGTAAAGATCAGAATTAGACACAAGAGGAACGCCATGAGTGTGTGTAGAAGAGTCACACTGCTTCTGTAAGGGAATTCTTTGTGGTGCATCAGATGAGGACTAGAGGATTCAGCATATAGTTTCTTGGTTTTTTAGGCCAAAGGGGAGGACCGTGAACTGGAAGTGCTGGTGGTTGGCTACAAAGCGAAGGTACCTCCTGTGTGGAGGAAAAATGGCGATGTGAAAGTACACGTCCTTCATATCGAGGGCAGCATACCAGTCTCCAGGATCCAAGGACGGGATAATGGTCCCTAGGGAGACCATGCAGAACTCCAACTTTATCATGAATTTGTTGAGGCCTCACAGGTCTAGGATGGGCCTAAGGCCTCCTTTCAACTTGGGGATCAGAAAGTACCGGGAGTAAAACCCTTTGCCCTTCTCGTTTTGCGGCACCTCCTCTATTGCTCCTATGGCGAGGAGCGTCTGCACCTCTTGCAGGAGGAACTGCTCGTGAGAGGGGTCCCTGAAGAGGGACCAGGTGGGAGGGTGGGAAGGCGGGGATGAAACAAATTGGAGGTGGTATCCTTGTTTCACAGTGCGTACGACCCATAGGTCTGAGGTCAATTGGGACCATGCCGGGAGGAAGTAGGAGAGGCGGTTGGAGAAGGGAGGAAAAGGATCCTGTCCTGAAACTGGTATGCCGTCCTCAGGCGTACCTTCAAAAGATAGACTTAGGCCCCGCTGGTGGTTTTGAGGAGCAGTGGTTTTGGGCCCCTTGGGGTCTGGACTGGCGTCTACGGCCACCCTGCCCACGCCGTCTACTAAAGTCTTGCCTGTGTCTGGGCACAAAGTACAAGTGGTGAGTCTGGGGATGGAAAGGTCTGCGTTGGGTCACAGGTGTATGCATGCCCAAGGAGCGCATGATGACCCTGTTGTCTTTCAAGCTTTGTAGCCTGGGGTCAGTCTTCTCCGAGAACAGACCCTTACCGTCGAAGGGTAAGTCCTGGATGGTATATTGTAATTCAGGAGGTAAGTTGGACATCTGTAGCCATGAGATGCGTCTCATAGTGATACCGGTGGCCAGAGTTCTGGCTGCTGAGTCGGCCGCATCAAGAGAAGCCTGGAGGGAGGTTCTGGCCACCTTCTTCCCCTCCACTAGGAATGCAGCGAATTCCTGTCGGGAGTCCGGGGGGAGTAGCTCTGTATATCTACCCACCTCTGCCCAGGTGTTGTAGCTATAACGGCTCAGTAGAGCCTGCTGATTTGCCACCCGGAGCTGTAGGGCGCCTGCCAAATACACCTTGAAGCCGAGTAGGTCCATTCGCCTAGCTTCCTTTGACTTTGGGGCTGGAGCCCGTTGGCCATGGTGCTCCCTCTCGTTGACCGATTGGACAACCAGGGAGGAGGGTGGACATATACTCGTACCCCCGAGAGGGTACCATGTATTTGCACTCGACTCCCTTTGCCGTAGGGGAGATGGAAGCTGGGGACTGCCATAAGGTGTCTGCATTAGCCTGGATGGTCCTGATAAAGGGCAAAGCCACCCTAGTGGGGGCATCTGCTGATAGGATGCTCACTACAGGGTCCTCGACCTCCGGGACCTCCTCCACCTGGAGGTTCATGTTGAGTGCCACTCTCCTGAGGAGGTCCCGATGGGCTCTTAGGTCTATTGGAGGCGGCCCCAAGGAGGAAGTCCCTGCCATTGCCTCATCTGGAGAGGAGGAAGATGAAATACCGGGGACGAGCAGGTCTTGTATGGCCTCTTGCTCCTGTGGCGGTTCCTGCTCCAGTGGCACCAGGGAACCTGGTGGGTGGAGTAGTGGTTCCTCCGTCCTGGGTGGAGGAGGACAACTAACTGTGGCCTCTGGTGCTCGGTGCTCTGATGAAGCAGAGCGGGCCGGAACTAACCGAGCACCGTGGGCCTGGTGGTACGCCCAAGGTGTCCAAAAGGACCACTGGTGAGGTCCTGGGTCCTGAGACCAGGGCTCTTGAAACACTCCGGTGGGCACATCGGAATCGCGGTCTTGGCCATAGTAGCTGTCCACGTGGGAGGACACCGACGTATGCCTGGATGGCCACGGAGGAGCGGAGAAGCCTTGTGCAGATGTTCCAACGGACCTGGCTCCCCTCGGTATCGGGGTATCCCGGTGCCGGGATGCATATCGGTACTGGGATCGAGAGCAGGATCTGCAACCAGATTGGTGCCAGGAGGTCAACCGAGATCTCGAATCCTGGCGTCGTGAATGGCTTCGGGAGGCACGGTGCCTGGAGCAGTGCCGCGGTAATGAGCCAGTGAACGAGAGTCCAACCGGTGCCGGGACTGCAAACGGCATCGAGAGTGGGAGCGCCATCTGGACCTGGAGCATCTGCGGGACCACGATCGTGAGCGGTGCCGGTCAGCTGCGCCGACAGAGGGTGATCTAATCAAGGTAGGCTTGCCTATGGATTGGATTACCCTCACCGGCAGCGCCGGGGGTAGAGGCAGTGCAGAGTCTGTCAGGGCGATCAGGTCCCTCGCCGCTGAGAATGCCTCTGGCGTGGACAGCATGGTGAGCTCTACCGTGGCACGCACCGGGGAGCTAACAGGCACTGGACTCGACGGACCGGAATCGACGGTGCCGATTTAGTCAGTGCTGCAGCGGGTGTCGGCGCCGGGCGGTCCGACTTAGGCGTACTCTCTGGCTGCGGTGCGGTCGGTGCCGAAGCAGCAGGAGTCTTGGCCTTTCTCAACCTCGGGGAGAGGGAGCGTCGTTGAGCTGACTTCGGTGCCGGCGACATTCGGTGCCGTGAGTCCTTGGGCGTACCGGTGCAGTCTGGTGCCACGGAGGCGCTTCTGCTCACCGACTGACCAGCGCTCGGTGCCAAACGTGGAGGGGTGAGGGCCGCCTCCATGAGGAGCTCTTAAGCCTGATGTCCCACTCCTTTCTTGTTCTCAGCTTGAAAGCCTTGCAAATGGGGCACTTAGCTGTCAAGTGCAATTCCCCGAGGCACTTCAAACAGGAGCCGTGCAGATCTCCTGTCGGCATCGGCTTGTGGCAGGCCGAGCACAGTTTGAAACCCGGTGAGCTGGGCATGGGCTCCGACACCGGGTGCCGGGGAAGGGGCTATCCCCGAACCCCGCTACGATTACTAAACTGAACTATGCCAGTAAGAAAAAATGCGTTAACTATATATAAATAATAAAGGATTATAACTATATAATACAATACACGATAACGGAACGAGAACTACGAGTACTAGGGAAGTGGAGGTCAGCTAAGCCGCGCTCACTGTTCCAACGACCGACACGGGCAGTAAGAGGAACTGAAGGGTGGCTGGGTCGCTGGGGTATATATCCGGTGCAATATGTCAGCGCCACTCCAGGATGCCCAGCCGCCCCACCGAGTGTTGCTAGGGTAAAAAGTCTTCCGACGAACGTGCACGCGGCGTGCGCACACCTAACTGGAATGGATATGAGCAATCACTCGAAGTAGCAGCAGTTAGAATTCCCTTTGCAAACAATTGTAAAGACTGTAAAAGAAATAGGTTTATAAAGAAGAGGCTCAGCTGCTATAATTTACACATTAAGATCTATCCTAAGGCTTTCTCTGAAGTAATTATTCAAGTGTCTATCCTATCAAATGGTTATGTATTTTATTACAGTATTGTGGTATTCCATCACACATTTACTATTTTCCCTCTGTGACAAAAAGAAAGTGATTCCCCAGTAGATTCCCTGCATGCGATATCCATTACAGCTAGGTAGTTTGTCATCCTGACACACACACATTCTATGTCACCCTATTCTTGAGACAGGTCAGTTTACTAAATTGGAAATATCCATTTCACATTAGATGGAGAGAAGGACTAATATATACACAAAAGATGGGTTCAAGCCTGAAGTCACCTAGTGGGAGCCAAAGGAGTGCTCCCTACATAACGGCTACAGATCAGGCTTACATCTATCAGTTATACAAACAAATTCGCTTCTATCACTGATTCTCTTCAGCTGCATCAATCTATCAAAAAAAGCCCCTTTAATGGTTGATTCAGAACTACAGCACAGTACTCTGTTTCAAAACGCAATAACAAACTTTCATCTTTACTAGAAGACAGTGTGCTATTTTCCTTACCAATTAAATTGGGAGGAAAGAGCTACAGGAAAAAGAGAGCATCTGAAAAAACTGCAGCTGAACTGACAGACTGTGGAGTATACAATAATCTCACATGGCAGATTTTACAGATATCAGTCATTTATCGTCAGTGACTTTGGCCTGACTGCATGACAGGAAAAAAAAACAAAAAAACAACAACATACATGCATCAACTGTTACAAGTCAATTCTCATTACTAGGATTTTGCACTAACTAGTGCCTATACATGTAAACACTCTAAAGCACAACATATTTTAACTTCTTTATTCTGCCACTAAGATCCTCACATTCAGATACAAATATATATATCTCTCTCTAAAAGGACTTAAAGACTTGAGGGGAAATTCTGTGTTGCACTTCTAAGAGGCACAGCAAAAAAAGGCGTTAAGGTGGCTTTAAGGCATTCTCCCATTTCAGGGCTGCTTCAGGTATCTGAGAGAATCTCAATGTAACTTACACAGCTCGGGGGCGGAGAGGGGGGCTACGTTAAAGAACATCTGCAGGTTTCCCTGTGGGCTGAGCTTGCAGGGCTGTGGCCCTGACGCATCACAGCCTCTGAACTGGGCCTTGTGAGGTGGTCCTTAGGAGACAGTTTCATAGATGACTTCTGCCTTTCTTGTGCTAGGGGAATTCTCTCCTGGCCAGTTATGTGGCTTTTGGTGCCTCTTTACGCTACTCTGGCCCTTTTGCACATCCTAAAGGAACCAGAGTAGGGACAAGGATCTCATCTATAATATATATGTACAATTCATTACTTTCCTTGAAGGACTGGCATTTTGAATGCTATAAAAGAAAAAAAAAAAACTTGCTGTTAGAATTTTATAAGAGAGTCTGATGTAAGAGAACCATGGCAGAGAGGACATAAAATATCCCTGTAGCTTGGTGCTGGTGCAAAGGCACCTAATTAGCCCCTGCTCAGCCAACCGCAATCAGGGGAAATAGATTGGGGCTGGGGAGAAGCCTAGTTCCGGGCCTTCAGAATTAGCTGCACCTGCGGTCCTGGGGATTCAAGGGCTATAAAGGCTGGCTGGTGGCCAGAAGAAGGTCAGTCTCCAGGCTGAGGGCAGACTTTGTTTAGGAGAGGAGATTATCAGGCCTGCAAGCTCTGTACATAGCATAACACTGGCAGTGGGAGAACACTGTGTAAATAAAGCCAGGGGTGCTGCATAACTAGCTTCTCTGAGCTTTACTGGGGCAACCAGTAGGCCCCAGGAAGAGGGGCGGGCAGAGGACTTGTCACAATCCCCTATATTTACAACTAGTGATAGTTAAATTTAATGTAGTAGTACATCAGTTCTAAAATAGGAAATGCAGTGATGGGTTAAATATCCAGATGCCCATGACACTCACTGTACAGCAGACTTCAGATACTATGAGTGAATTTCATAATAGAAAAATAAAAGAAATTGGAAATTGCACTGTTTAGTATTTGAGAGCATTTGGACTTATCACTGGGAATTTTTCATGTGGTTCCATATAATGTGTGTCATTAGATATAAGAAAAAGAGAGAGGGAATCTATGACTGTGTGACATAAACATTACTTACTCAAGATTATTCTGCAGATAATAGAGAACTCCAAGCTCATTGAGGGTTCGAGCATTATCTGGTGTGTCTTTGCCTAACGTGAGCTCTTCCAGCTGCAAGGCTCGTTGACGTAGAAGAGCAAATCCAAACTAAAGCAAAGCACAAGGTAATGAAAGTCCATCAGCATCAAAAGTTTAATATCTACAACTGAAATTCACTCCAGTGCAGAAGGACAGCACAAGGCCTTTGCGCCAAATAGACCCCATGTAAGCCCTATTTTGAGAATTAATGGTTGCATAGGCCTTTTGTTGGTCTCTGCATGGGGGTGAATTACACCCAGTATGCCTCCATGAAATCACAGGACTGGAAGGGACATGGAGAGATCATCTAGTCAAGGCAGGACTAAGTATTATCTAGACCATTTCTGACAGGTGTTTGTCTAACCTGCTCATAAAAATCTCCTATGATGGAGATTCCACAACCTCCCTAGGCAATTTATTCCAGTACTTAACCACCCTGACAGTTATGGGAAGTTTTGCCTAATGTTCAACCTAAACCTCCCTTTGCTGCAATTTAAGCCCATTGCTGCTTCTCCTATCCTCAGAGGTTAAGAAGAAACAATTTTCTCCCTCCTCCTTGTAAAACCTTTTATGTACTTGAAAACTGTTATGTCCCTCTCAGTCTTCTCTTCTCCAGACTAAACAAACCCAATTTTTTCAATCTTCCCTCATAGGTCATGTGTTTCTAGACTTTAATCATTTTTTGTTGCTCTTCTCTGGACTTTTCTCCAATTTGTCCACATCTTTCCTGAAATTGTGGTGCCAGAACTGGACACAATACTCCAGTTGAGGCCTAATCAGCGGGAGTAGAGTGGAAGAATTACTTCTCGTGTCTTGCTTACAACACTCCTGCTAATACATCCCAGAATGATGTTTTGCTTTTTTTTGCAACAGCGTTACACTGTTGACTCATATTTAGTTCATGGTCCACTTTGACCCCCAGTTCCCTTTCCGCAGTATTTCTTCCTAGGCAGTCATTTCCCATTTTGTATGTGTATAACTGATTGTACCTTCCTAAGGGGAGTACTTTGCATTTGTCCTTACTGAAATTCATCCTATTTGCTTCATGTCATTTCTCCAGTTTGTCCAGATCATTTTGAATTTTAATCCTATCCTCCAAAGCACTTGCAACCCCTCCCAGCTTGCTATCATCCGCAGATTTTATAAGTGTACTCTCTATGCCATTATCTAAATCACTGAAGTGCCATAAAAAGGAAGCACACTCTTAGGGCTTCATCCTTAAACCACTATCAAGTATACTGCTTACTGGCATTGTCACCATTGTGACATTGTTATCTATGGTAGTAGGCACTATGCACAGTAGTGTTGTAGAATTAGGTCCTCAGTTACCTCCTACAGAGTAATTTCTCTAGTTTCCTTTCAACAACATATAGTCTCAGCATGAAATTTGAATCCCCAAAGTCTGATATTTGGAGGATTTCTATATCCACTTATTTATTTTCCATCGCTCACCACTATATTCCAGTTGTACTTATCCACCTTTATTTCCAGTGAGGTTGAAAGAGCAGACACCAATGCTGCTCCTAAAGTTGTTAAGATGGCAAACTTTCAATTATCAAAAGCACTTAAGCATCAGATTTTTAGAACACCTCCTCAAAGACACTTCATCATCCATTCAACAAAGCCACAGCTAGCCCCCATTTTGATTAAGTATCAAATCTTTACCAAATTGCCTTTCCGCCTTGCTGCTTTTTGTCGCATTTTAAAGGATTTTTTCCTCAGCTGTTCAGCTTGTTCATATCTGAAAACAGTTATTTAAAATGTTAGAACACCATACATGGCAACAGTATACATTTTGGGTTAGATTTTCAAAATGCCACCTAAGTGACTTAAGAGCACAAATCCCCCTGAAAGTCACCTATCAAGTTTCAGAGCGGTAGCCATGTTAGCCTGTATCAGCAAAAACAACGAGGAGTCCTAGTGGCACTTACGGCTTGGCTACACTGGAGAGTTGCAGCGCTGGTGGTGGGTTTACAGCGCTGCACCTTACTCACCATCCACACTTGCAAGGCACATACAGTGCTGCATCTCCCTGGCTGCAGCGCTGGCTGTACTCCTGCTCTGCCTGGGGTATAATGACCGCAGCGCTGGTGTGGTAAACGTCTGTCTCAAATCTGGACTTAGAGTTCAACATCTGAGTGTTTACTGTGAACCTCCCCCAAGCTTATACCCAGCTTGGATCTTATCTCGCTGCCACCAGACAGGAATACAGCGCCTGCCTCGCTCTGGTCCCCCCAGACTTTCCCTGGAGAAACCCCCCAAGACCAAGAACCCCGGTCTCCCTATCCTCATCCCCCAGCTTCCCCCCCCTTTCCTTGGTGAGCCTGGGCGATGCCTATACTTAACCCTTGCACTGCAAAACCAAGGAGCTATTTACCTCCCCCAGAAGCCATGCATTCAAAGCATAGTTCACAGCTAAACACCAGGAGATTCCCCCCTCCCTGTCTCGTAGCAGTAACTAGAGAAAACGCTCAAAACACAAAAGAGAACAGGTTGATTCTTTCTCTCTTTTCCTCGTAGCCCCTGTTCCCGCCCTGGGACAATAGGAAAGTCAACACAGAATGTAATGCTTCCCTCCCCCCTCTCTGTCTTCCCATTGAGGAAGACAGATACTGTACAGAAAATTTCTATCCCTTTGCCTCACTAGGAAAAGAAACTCCCACAAGTTTTAAACAAGAACTTTTATTAAAAAAGAAAAAAATACAAAACAATATACTGCATTAAGAGCCATCAATACAGGCTCTGCTTAGTAAGAACAATCTGAAATAACCAGTTCTGATTTAAAAGTATAGCCCAATCAACCAGTCCAGCACAGGTAACAACACCCAATAAAACAACACAAAGCATACTGAACAGCCTATTTGCCTTGTTGCCTTTGTACTCACACTTTGTAGAGACATTTAAGAAATGAAATAGGAGTTAGCAGGAAATGCTGTTTCCCTCGATAGCCGGGAGAAACAACAAAGACACAGGTTACACATACCCGCCCCTGACTTTTAAAAAATCCGTTCTCTGATTGGTCCTCTGGTCAGGTGTTATGGTTCCTTTGTTCACCCTTTAACAGGTAAAAGAAAATTAACCCTTACCTATCTACTTATTGACAAGCTGTGTGCAGCGCTGCTCTGCCAGTGTGGCCACCAAAAGCGCTGTAATTGGCCACCAGAGGTATTCGGAGGTACCAGAATGCCTGTTCAGCCACTCCCAACAGCGCTACAAATGCTGCAAATGTGGCCACACTGCAGCGCTGGTAGCTGTCAGTGTGGCCACACTGCAGGGCTTTCCCTACACAGCTGTACGAAGACAGCTGTAACTCCCAGCGCTGCACAGCTGCAAGTGTAGCCATACCCTCAGAGACTAATACATTTATATGGGCCTAAGTTTTCATGGGCTAGAACCCACTTCATCAGATGCATGAAGTGGAAAATACAGGAGCAGGTATAAATACATGAAAGGATCACGCATTTTGTCAAAGATGGAAGTATGCAAAATGCTTATGATTGCGTTAGGGGTATTAACAGGTTAGCAAGATTATTCTGTTACCCCTCCCTCTTATCAGGTGTTGGAATCCTGTATAGAAATGCTGACTAGTTGTAGACAGCATGTCTTAATGCCACCCCAAATGTAAACAGATGCAAGCTGCTTTCTGCATAGAGAGAATTGGCGAGTAATACAAAAACTCTAAGGCCAATGCTAGAAACTTCCTAGTTTGAAGGAGAAACTTAGGCTGAACTATTATGTTATTGCCACTGCCCTTAAAAGAAAATCCCCAAGAAAGAGGAGTGAGTTTGAACACAAATCTAGAGTGCGTTCTGCAACTGAGACGGTAAGGACTCAGAGTCTTGGTTTTCCATGATTTGGTTGGGGAGCAGTTTGCAGAGGAAGGAAGAGGAGAATTTTGGCAGTTTCCTCTAGAATTACATGCAAGTACAGGAGCTTGATCTGCAGAGTCAACAGTACAAACTGTACCAAGGAACTTTTTGAATGAGTGTTACACCGAAGTACATTTCCTGGGGGAGGACTCCTTCCCCTTCTCCCCTCAGCAGTATCACTAGCCTACTTGCAATGAGCATTGGGAAAGGATTTGCCTCATAAGAAGTGTCAGGATATCTTCAGTATATTGAAGTATGTGCTGGAGAAGAAGGATGTTCTTGTCCTTAAGGCATTGGATTAGGACTAAGGAGATCTGGGTTTTGTTCTTGGCTCCGCCAGAGACTTACTGTCACATTGGAAAGGTCACTTAATACATGTGCATTAAGTATTAAGGGTAAATCATTTTGCTCATATGTAAAACTTCCCTACTCCATAGACATGGTGTTAAAATAAAACAAGTAGGATTTGGATACATTTATCTTTTGGAAAACCCATAGAAATCTGCAACCGGACTTGTAAATTCTACCTACACATTTGCCTGGGGCTAGTAATTTGTTTTTGATAGAAAAGAAAAATCTCCTTAAGATATTTTTCCCTGTTATCATCAGTCACCAGGTAAAGATAAGTGAGTAGATGCTGCTGCTCTTAATAAATAAATAATAATTAATAATAAATAATGAGACCACCTACCTCCTGTGTTTGGGCTGGTAAGTATTCACAACTATTTTGCAAGGGTGACAACTGTACCAATAGAAGGGCATTTTTAAAAACAATTATTTGTTATAACTATATATTTGAATAATGCACAAATATGTTTACTAATCTTTTTCTAGACTCCTCTTCTTGAAACAAACACATAGTTCTCATTAATATTAATAGCAGTTCTGCACATGCATCAAAAGGAAGTTAAATCTATTAAAATGTGTAATGGTAGAAACAAATAGACAATGTAACAACCTCAAAAGACTTGCATGTTATGACAAATCCAGAAAATCACCACTACTATTAATCTTACTTGTTCTGTTTCTGGTATAACGTTGCAAGTGCATCCAGTTCACGAGCAACCCTGGGATGTTCAGCTCCATAAGCATTTTCAGAGATTTCCAGAGCCTGCTTATATAACTGCTCAGCATTTCCAAACTTTTTCCACTGCACATATACTCCTGCTAACTGATGGAGGGATTGTGCTACCCTGGGGTGATCTGGATCCAGTGCAGTCTCCCGAATTTCCAGAGAACGCTGCAGAGGAGCAACTGCCTGTAATAAAGAAGTTGAGAATGTGACTAGAGCAGGTAAGATAATGTACAAAAAACACTGCAACACAAAACATCTTATCAAGCACATGCTTAAATTTTTTGCTTGCTTGCTGTTACACGGTATTCCCTTTGGTTACTAGATGCACTTACCTGGCTGAGAAGGCCTAGATCTTTTAAGAATCGTCCCAGAGTTTCATAAAGATCAGCCAGACGGATCATACTTTCCTCTCCCTCACAGCTTTTCTCATATTGCTTTAGAGAGTCAAAATACTCTGCTGCCATTGAACTCTTATCTTTTCCAACAAGTTGCCAGTAACTCAGTAATTCTGCAAAATGCCCCCTGTTTTAACAAGAAAAGTAAGAAGTACTAAGAAATACAGAACACCAAATCTCCGTGCTCAGAACCAGTTGGATGGCAGGGTGCAAGGAAGGGGGAATATGCATGTCAGGAATTTTCCCTCATGCTGCAAGTGGCTGCAAAGCAGCTCTGTGAAGGCTACTGTAGTCCAGCAGTCAGAATGACTATGCAGCACCTTATTGGTCTCCCAACTGTGAAGCATGGAAGGACACAGGGTCTCTGCATGACAAGGGATTCACTGCCCTGCCCCTGGTGCACCTACACACTACCATGTTCAGAGCACCCACGAGCAGGGTTCACGCTACACCAGGATATACCGAGGTGCACAAAAGGGATCAGCTGCAATGGAACAGCACTGGTTCTCATGCCTTGGATGCTTTGCAACCAGCCAGCCAGGCAGCGTATCCCATAAGCGGTACCTCACTAGATCTTGCCATATAACTTTATACTTCGCTATTTCTCACTACCTTTTTGGTTAGTACCCTTCAGCCAGCTTTCAGTCCCTGCTATAGAGTTACATACTGGCCTCGTTAAATTCCTCCCCATATTTGTGCATTTTATCATTTCTATTATTTATTTTTTAAACAAAACAGTAAAGACACTTTATTTCATGCCTTTATCTTAACACTAAACCATTTCAGTATGTTTATACATACGAAGGCCCTGGCTACTCTCTTACCTTTTGTAAAGATTCTGAGATACAAAGAGGTTCAGGAGACACTTGTGTAGCTTCTGCTTGTTGCCCTGTTGTTGAAAAAGCCAAGGAAGTTCATCGGCACTTCTCCAAGTCACTCTGCCTTGACTAATGGAAGAAAAGCAACCAAAATAAAATCCCTTTCCATTCTTAACATTTAAAATTATAGGACTTGATTTGGAAAATAGTAATTCATACAACTACATGGACAAACAACCAGTTAGCCTCTTAGATCACCAATTACCTGACTTGTGTATGCAATTTCCCACCCTCTTTTTGTGAAAAGGAGGTCTATAATATGAAACTATTAACTACGACTTGAATCAAAGATCCAATGTCTGTCTGACTCTTTATAGATTACAAATTATTAACAGATCTACAAAACTCATGAAACCCAGGGTAATACAAAAACAAAATGTCCCCAAGTTATCCTTAGACTGGTCAGCACACCCTCATTTACTGACATGTTTTCATGCAAACAGATGTTTTAAAAAAGGGCAAACCCTGTACCCTGTGCATAGCCTGAATTTCTAGGCTGTGTGCCCAAATGGTCCATGAGAGCTGAGGAAGGTATTGTTTCCTCCACCACGCATTGCTCCTGTGTTCTCAAGCCTATAGTACCTGTGTTTCCTCTGTGTCCCCCCCTCCCTGGCAAATTAGTATGGCTATAAAGACTATAACATTTCTTGTGTTCTGAGGAGTTCTGAAATACCTTAGCTGCACGGTGAAGTAGTCTATTAGTTTTCCTCTGCAGGTAGAAATACTATTTTGACCTTCTTCCATGTATTCTAGTCTCACCGTTTCCCAAGCCTGAAAGAGAGAGTTATAGTCATCAATATATGTCTGTTACATACTAATAATGCATGGGGCTCCCTACAAGACACAAAAGGGAAACAAGGATCTTGTGCTGAGGAATTTTAAATCTTTTTTTTTTTTTTTTTTTGCTAAAGGGATCTTCAACTTGAAAGCAAATCAATTTTTAAAAAATGAGTTAAGAGAAGCTACAAAAGCCCAAGGCATTTAAGAAGAGGAAATATATCATATTGTGGGAGAGGGTGTGGGGAAAGGAGGAAGCCTGATATTTATTTTTCTCAGTAACAATAATTTCATTGGGTCTTTCATGTTCCCCTTGACCTTGGAAACTGTAACTCTTTTGGTTGCCACTAACATCATTGTTCTCAAATAGCCTCCCAGGCTTTGCAGGGAAAAGGGAAGATAATGGAGGTACAATTGATAATGTATATTTACTTTTTGTGAAACTAATGAAGTTATACATTGTTTATAGTATAGTTGAATGCCAACAAAGTACTAAATTAGGCTAAAGCTCTTAGATTTATCACTTGCTTAAAAATTATCCTCCTCCTTTCCCCTTCAATTCTGACTTGATTTTTAGTAGACAATATTTTCTAGGACCACTAGAGTTAACAATCAATGAGAAAGCAACTTTTGAATGCTGATGGAGAACAACATTGATCATCCTGGTAAGAATGCTCAAGGTAGCAGACACTGACATCAGATCAGAACTGAAGGGAGAAAGAGTGGGAGAGAAGACAAGCATATAAACAAAATTATGTAGTTTAAAGGCAATCTAGTTAACCACCAGAGCTAGAAATTAATGCATAACTGGCAACTTGGGAATCTCCCGCTTTAGTCCTTTAGACTAGCAGTGCTCTTTATCACTGGTCCCGGGCTTAATAAAGGACTGGTCCTGGACCTTGGAGCAATGAATGTTTTATTCCAAGCAGGGAAAAAAATACGAACACTTAGTACGGCTTTGCAACCATTCAAATAGTCAAGAATAATGCAGGCACAAAAAAACCCACAACACTTTGTAGACTAAGTCAATGACAATTACATAAAAAATTAAACAGATTTATATAGTAAGCTTGTGTGTCTAAGGTAAGGCAGCGGGCCATACTGCTTTGATTTACCTTGTTGTAAATCTAGAGAAACATAAGTGGATTCAAAGTTACTCTTGGAGTTACACCAATGTATTTAAGAGCAGAGTTTGGCGAAATATTTCTAATTTAGTGGAGTATTATTTGCATATGTCTAAATGTATGGAATCTTACCTGGAGGTGCTGAAACTTCAGCAAACCACAGCCATACGTCAGCATACACATCTTGTGCAGACTGTGTACTAGAGAGGCTAACGTGACACAGGATAGTTCGGGATAAAGTTCCATCAGCTCTGATTCACTCACTCCATTGTGGCTAACACTGATGACACAGAGAACCTGTGTAGCCAAAACATTAATGCTTTCATAAGTTTAACAACTGCTCAATGAGTAACTCAGGTATATTGAATCCCAAGACAAATACTGAATGCCAGGTTTTAAAACATAATATAAGCTTCCTTGATACATTTAGTACACAAAGTACATAGTACAGTTACCAAGGGTGGGGTGGAAAACATGCTTCACAAATTAATTCCACCTAAAGATCAAGTTATGGATGTACAATTCAGGCAAAATTCTGCTAAGTTACACTGGTGTCAATCTGGAGTCAATCTTATTGGCTTCAGTGGAATGACTGAATGATTTATACTGGAATAAATAAACGCAATACTGGGCCCAACATGGCTTATAAGACAGTGACTTCAGAAATCTTTCCAAAAATATACAAAACCATGTCTCTAGTGAACATTGTTACCCAAGCATTCTAGAAATATTTATGTAGTTTTACCTTTAATACAGTAACTGGTTTCAAAAATAGGGACGATTTAGATTGGAAACATTATAGAAAGGATAAATTATTCATCTTTGGGGTTCCCATATAAGACTGTTACACAAATTTGTCAATTTCCATTTTACTACAGCAAATTAAATACATATTTTATCCTTCAAAAGGTGTTTTGTTGAAGCAATAAGGGAACTTCAGAGATTAAAGTTGTTCGAGACGCTATTCAGTACAATATAAATATCATAATCTCATAAGAACTACATGAACCAAAATTGCCTGCAAATACAATTATAAGTATTACTTCTTTCACGTTCTGAGACAAATTTGTCCCTCATGTAACTTCAGTGAGATGGATTTGGCTATTAACTTTTTTTTCCTCTTAGAATAACCCAAACATTAGATACTAGCTCTTGAATTTTGTGGATCAATATCTTAACAGAAGGGCAACAAGATGGAGCACTACTTAAGTGCCTACTATAGACCACCAAATCATACTAGAGAACAGGATGACTGGCTCCTTAAGCACCTATCTATAAAGTATAGAGGAAAAAAAAGCTGTTATTATGGGGACTTCAATTTGAGTGACATATGGTGGAGGGCTCATGCTGCCAGTTCTAAAATGTCCTCAGAATTTCTAAAAAAGTTACAGATGATTATTTCCTAATTCAAGAAGTGTTTCATCCAACACGGGAGAATTTTGTATTAGACATTTTCTTGACTGAAAGGAATTGATCACAGAACTAAACATTTGTGGTTACTTGGTTTAAGTGAGCATAGCTTGATTATATATGTTAAGTGCAGAACCAGACACAGTCCAAACTAATGCTATATATATTTGGCACTTAAAAAAAGGCCAATTTCACACTACTGAAAAGTCCTCAAATATTTTGTTTTTATTTAATTCACAGAAACTCATCCAGAGGAAAGGGAACATGTTTCTTCCAACAGTTTCCATTGCATTGTTTGCTTACCTCTCTCATAAGGTGTTTGTCTTTATCGTTCAGCATGGACTCCTGAACTGATCTCAGAATAAGTCCGTACAGTGATACTGTATCTTGACACTGGAAACACTTTTGAAGGATTTCATCAATATTTCCTGCACTTCCAGCACTGGGCGAATGGACAAGATTAGCTTTTTTAATATGTTAAATTTGACAACCACGAAGTGCATTTAAGCTATTAAAGATCTTCATCTTGTGAAGTGCTATGTGCCCTCAACTCCTACTGGCTTCAGGAGGTGTGCAGCATCTTGCAGGATTAGAACCCAAATAATTTAACACCTGAACACAACTACCAACATATTCCATAAGAGTCTTCCTTTTGTAATAAAAAAAAAAAAAAAAGCAGCAATACCTTTACTTAAGCAGGCAACGGAATGAGAATAAGATTATATCACATAAAGAGACAGAAACATAAAACTAGATGCTGCTATTTTATTTATAGAATCATAGAACTTGAAGGGCCCTTGAGAGGTCATCTAGTCCAGTCCCCTGCACTCAAGGCAGGACTAAGTATTATCTAGACCATCTCTGACAGGTGTTTGTCCAACCTGCTCTTAAAAATCCCCAATGATGGAGATTCCACAACCTCTCTAGGCAATTTATTCCAGGTGCTTATCCACTCTGACAGTTAGGAAGTTTTTCCTAATGTCCAACCTAAACCTCTCTTGCTGGAATTTAAGCCTATTGCTTCTTCTCCTATCCTCAGAGTTTAAGAACAATTTTTCTCCCTCCTCCTTGTAACAACGTTTATGTACTTGAAAACTGTTAGCATGTCCCCTCTCAGTCTTCTGTTCTCCAGACTAAACAAACCCAGTTTTTTCAATCTTCCCTCACAGATCATGTTTTCTAGACCATTAATCATTTTTGTGGCTCCTCTCTGGACTTTCTCCAATTTGTCCACATCTTTCCTGAAAGGTGGCGATCAGAACTGGACACAACACTCCAGCTGAGGCCTAATAAGCATGGAGCAGAGTGGAAGAATTACTTCTCGTGTCTTGCTTGCAATACTCCTGGCTAATACATCCCAGAATGATGTTTGCTTTTTTTGCAACAGCATTACACTGTTGACTCATATTTAGCTTGTGATCCACTATGACCCCCAGATCTCTTTCCACAGTACTTCTTCCTAGGCAGTCATTTCCCATTTTGAATGTGTGCAACTGATTGTTCCTTCCTAAGTGGAGTACTTTGCATCTGTCCTTATTGAATTTCATCCTATTTACTTCAGACCAGTTCTCCAGTTTGTCCAGATCATTTTGAATTTTAGTCCTATCCTCCAAAGCACTTGCAACTCCTCCCAGCTTGTAACCGCTCCCAAATTAATACTGTTATTTGCAGGGGCAGCTTCAGGCCCAGGCACGCCAAGCATGTGCTTGGGGCAGCATGCTGCGGGGGGGCGCTCTGCCGGTCACCAGGAGGTTGCCTTCAGAGGCATGCCTGCGGAGGGTCCTCTGGTCCCACGGCTCCGGTGGACCTCCCGCAGGTGTGCCTGCGGGAGCCACGGGACGGGCGACCAACAGAGCTCCACCCGCAGCATGCCGCCGTGCTCGGGGCGGCGAAATGTCTAGAGCCACCCCTGGTTATTTGATAACGTGTGTCTCCAGTAGCAACTAAGCAACTAAAAATAAAATATTTAAATAATAAAGAACAAGCAGCAATTGTGAGCCACCAATCACAAATGTCCTCCTTTGGAGTCTCTAAAGTGAGACTGATGGTCTTTTAAAAAGATATGTGCTGGATCAGCCACAAGTTGCTGTACTCAGTTATGTTCTTTGACACAGTAGTGAGGATGAATCCTCTCTACCTGCAGGAATTACAGGGTGAAATCTTATGTCCTGTATTACGCAGGAGGTCAGACTGGAGGATCATAGTGGTGCTCCCCTGGTCTTAAAATCTTATGGATTCATCTACATGGCCTCAAAGTTTGGACTATGTAGATGTGAAGTGTTCCACTGTAACTGTCCCATGTGGACACTGCTAGCGCAAACTAAAAGGTACTTCGTTCACATTAACATAGACCTGTTTGAAGAGGAATACGTTAATGTGCACTAGCTACCTTTCAGTTCATACTAGCAGCAGCATTCTCATGGTGCACACTGAAGTTTACACTCCCATAGTCCACACTGCAGTGCAGTGTAGACACAGTCTAGGATGCAAAGCATCAGGCACATCCACCCACAGACAAAGCACCTCTCAATATAAAAGGAATACTTCCCAATTAATATTTAAAAAGGGAATAAAGGGACTGACAGCTACAAAAAGAAGAGTGAAGCAAAAAGATGGAGAGAGACCTGGATTTGGTTCCTGGATTCAGAACAGGGAGAGGATAATATACTATATTCAGATTCAGTGGGTACCTAAATATTTAGCATCAAAATGGGATAGACCATTAATTCTGTGTAGTGCTGCTTTCTTTTCTTTCTATAGAAAAATGGGGAAGATAATTTTCTATTTTCTTCTTCTAAAGCTGTTTCATTTCAACAAAGAATAATTCTTTTTCACTTGAACGTTTTCTGATATGCTGACAAAACAATTTGTATTTTTAAAATCCACAGACTCGCACAATAATGTCAGGCCATCTCAACTTACCAAGCAATCATTTTGCCCAAAAGAGTGACATACAAAGCATTGCAAGTTGTGGCAGAACGACAGTGTTTCTCAAGTTTCTTCTCCTAAGAAAAGTGTTTAAAGAAACATTATAAGCCAATGTAATATTAAGCACTCTGAGGAGTTAAGGATTTGACACTAAAATACAGATTGTGGATGTTAAAAAAGCACATCATGACTAGTGTGAAAAACACTGTCTGTTTTTCCGTGATGTGGGATATATGTAAGTGGAGGCTTCCTTTCAAGTTAAGGATCAAATACGGCTAGATCATCTCAAGAGATGATCTGCACCTTGTTAGAGTCAGGCTCCATGGATAGGATTCAAAATGGCTTCCTTGCACATGTCCAAGCATTTTTACTGCAAATACATATTATACTAAAACAGGAGGACATATCTGCAGAAAGATGGGTAAAAGTATAGTTCCTTTACTAGTAATTTATACTATTCCATCCATAGGTGCCAACTTTCTCTGGCACCAGTGGGTGCCCGTGCCCCCCAGCCCTCTTCCCTGCTCCTGGCCCTGCCCCAACTCCACCCTTTCCCTGCCCCTGGCCCTGCTCACATCCCAATCCCATCCCCAAAGTCCCCGCCCTAACTCTGCCCACTCCCTGCCCCTATTGGATCCCTTCCCCAAATCCCTGGCCCAACCCCGCCTCTTCCCACAGTGTGCTGTGTTCCCCCTCCTCCCCCCACTCCCTGCCCCGTGAATCAGCTGTTTTGTGGCGCAAGCGCTGGGAGGAAGCGGGGAGAAGCATGGCGTGGCAGCACGCTCATGGAGGAGGCAGAGGTAAGCTGGGACAGGGCAGAGAACTGCCGGTGGGTGCTGAGCACCCACAAGTTTTTTCCCGTGGGAGCTCAAGCCCCAGGGCACCCACAGAGTTGGCGCCTATGATTCCATCTGAATTTGGTGCTATCAGCCTCTAGATAAAAATATTTACACCAATTCTGTGTAAAATGGCTATGAGTTAACTAAAAAAAAACAACACATTTTCCTGGCTATTGAAACATTAACAAAAATAAGCTTTTGTCAGCTCGTTTTACTCTTCCACATCTTTATAAAAATTTATACTAGACTCTAGAGTGAAATACTTTCAGCAGAATTACAACAGACATACCTGTTCTTTGGTCAGTTTAACATCTGCACAGCTACATTCTGCACTAATGAGACGTTTCACATCTTTAGAATTCAATGGCTCAAGATGAAGAGTTGGCCACAACCTTTTAGTGGGAGAGAACAAAATTACACTAAAATCCAGCAAAACAGTATGCCAAAGAAAAGAGACCTAACTACTTGAAGGGGAAAAAAAGCAGATACTAGTGCAGAAATCTGAAACTACATTCTTCTGCTATGAAAGGATTTTAATACTACAAAGTCACATTTGTATCTTTAAACTTGCCCTAAGACGGCTGACTACATCAAAGTACTGGAAGTCTGCAAGTGCACATGCCTACATTTAAGATGCATTATAATATGTTCAGTGGGGAAAATCCAAATCCAAAATTCCCACCGACTTCAGTGGGTAAAAAATAAGATTCAGATTTTATTCTGCAACGTGTATATATATGTATAATAAGTATATTCAAACCCAGGCTACTTTGAAACCTCCCCAAAGAACAACATACCTCCATGCCTGAGGACATGTTTCCACATTCACAGATACAATCACCCTTACATTCACTGGCAGGGGATCTATCAGCCATTTCATATGTTTTTCAGCTTGCTTAAAAACAAGTTTCAGAACATTAATTAAAAACAAAAGCCACAAATCACTATTATCTCACTAACTGTTCAGCCCAGTGAAAACAATCTTCATTGCTTCCATTCTCTTAAAATTGTTCAGGACCACATTTCTTATATAGAGCCAAACTCCCCTTTTTATGTGCACTAGCATGGTGACAACTTAAGTAAAGCAGTTAGCATAGTATCATGTAGACTCTCATCATCTACAGATTGAATACGTGACCTGACCCACAAATCAGTCCATAATTTTGGATCCACCCCCAGCAGATAATGCAATGAGACAGATCAAAAGGCAACGTGCTCTGGCAAATTCCAGAAATACCAAGTTTTATAGATAAATCAAATGACAATTTAATTCATCTAGTAAAACTGCAAAATATTTTCTACTTATTTTCTCTCTCATAGTAAATTTATTGTTTTACTGTCTCACTGTCACTACTAGCCTGATACATCACTCCAAGTTTATTTTGCACTTGTAAAGGCCAACTAGGTCGGAAATGTACCTGTATTTGGTCTATAGAGTCAATAATTATGATAATGCTGCCTTGGTGACGAGCAGAAAGTTTTTCCAACCAACGAGGAAATTCTTCCAAGAGCTTAGCTGGATCCAGTGTTAAAGGTGACACTAACCAAGAATGCTGCATGAGCTGCAAAATTATAAACATGCATAAAAATATTGCATCTTAAGAAATGCTTAAGGGAGTTGGACAGAAAGACACAGGTGGACAGAAGATAAAATCATTCACTCCTGGGGAGCTGATTTCAAACAAGTTCATACAAAGTTGTTTTCCCTTCGCTGCATATAAGGAGCAAGACATTTTTTTAAAAGGAGAAAGTTTTTTGAAGTTCTTAAATATTTAATTTTAGATGGACAACGTGACGTTAAAAATCTCATGGGACCATCTGAGGAATAAGTGTGGAAAATGTATAAATAAAAATGTGTAGGCTTTTAACAACACAGGAAAGAGTTGAATTAATCTTTCTGAAGGGCTCAGTCCTGTGCAGCCCTGAGTGATTTCTTCTAAAGATAAAGAGAGCTCAAAACCTGGCAGAATCAGACCTCTCATTTATTCCACACATATCAGACATGTACTTCTAAAACAAATTAACATAGAAGAACAATAGTCTAACTACAGTGTGGTGTCAACTGGCAAATGCAGCTTCAGGTTTCTCAATGCACAGACAAAACAGATGCCACCTGCTTCTTTTCTTGGCCACATGGCAGGAAACAGTAAAAGAAGCTTATGTGGCTTTCTTTATAAACCATCAATATTTTTCATCTGAATCATAATTGATGACAATGTATTATGAAAAGCCTCAGAGAGGATATTTTAATTTATTTCTGATATATGATCAACTCAACAAAATGGGGGCAATCACCATCTGTATCACCCTGATTTGGTACAGCAAGGCCATAAGAACTTTAAATAGATTCATACACACACGCGCGCGCACACACACACACAATGAATAATGCTATATGTGCTAAACAATAACTAGAGTACCTTTAAAGTAAGCCGTTTAATTATTAGTGCAGATTCTGAACTGGCAGACATCGGCCTCCCAACAAAGTGATAGAGAATTAGTGTGTTTGGTGAATGCTTCTGTTGCTGTTGAATCCTAATGGGACAAAAAAAAAAAACACCAAAACACACACACACACATTCCCAATAGCCCATATTTTTGCAAATATATTCTAATTTCCAATAAATATTATTGTAGATTTGTCAAATATAATTATACATTTTAGCTTGGCATGTGCAGTATATACATAATAAAATAAGTCAGACAATTAGTCATCCATAATTAAATATTTTACCTCAGAATTTTCACTTTTGATCTCCATTGGACTAGAGGGATTTTCAGATACTCACTACATTCACAGAACACAAAGATAAAACATCAAAAAGAGGAGATCCTTGGGGGGAGGAGACGGTAATGAATTCCCCGATGGCATCTGCATTCAGGTGTTACTAATCTGAATCCTGTCAGTTTATTTTATGGCAGCAGGTTCTGTTGTAAATCATGAGAGACTGCAAGATGCATTTCTGCAATATGTTTCCGGATTTGGATCCTCCCTCCCATTTACCTCAGCAGGGTGACTCAGTGGAGGTGACACTTTCTCTTGGAGCCACCACCACCCTCATTCTCAGAACAGTGTACAGACCCCTGTGAAGGAGTTGAGGTTTGGGGTTCTCCGTGGCACTGTCCCCTGTGGGTTGTAACTGGTGCCTAGAGGGGAACAACTATTCAAGTGTTACTAAAAACAGAACTAGACTTTACAGGATGCTTTTCGAACTTCAGTATTTTTCTAATGCTGGTTTCTCCTGCTACCAATCCAGTGTTGTGCTGTTCTTGTTTGAAGTGTAATTTTAAAAAAGATTCACCATTTTTAAAAATACCATTTTGACAGGAGAAGAGATTTGCCAGAGCCTGGTCCTCCAGACACAAGAAGAGGTGGGATGGGTGCTGGTGCTGCCACTAGATCATTTAGACGTTCATAATACTGCAAACACAACAATTTAAGTTACAATGGCTCCAGTATTAAAAAAATACATATACGAATTAATTAATATACTGATTAACGCATCCTCCAAATATTTAAGCACACACTCAACTTTAAGAATGTTTAGTTCCATTAAAGTCAAAGGGACTGAGAGTAAAACAAAATATACGGATACAGAAACAAAGTGGTTTTGCTGTTGCTTTTTTAATGGGGAAGAAAGAATGGAAAGTGCTAGAATCACTAAAAACTACTATTTAATACCTCTTCCATAAAACGTTTTAAAGCAGAAAATAATTTTTAAAAATTAGTTTGGGATGAATTTGCAGTACTAATAAATGTGACTGAGTAGTGGCACTGGTACAGTAAGACTACTACAAGAAGGCATGCAATTCCCCCTGCACCTCTTTTAATGTACTGCAGTCTTGGAGTGCCAGACCCCAGTGGTGTTCCAGACTTGTGTCTCACGAGAATGTATTATCAACTGGACTAAATTATTATGCTGTGGTTTTATGAGGTAAGCAAATGTTCATTATGTACTAGAGTGAGACAAAAAATCATTTTGACGCGTGACAAGGCAAATTCGAATGTAGACCTCCGAGAACAGTGGTTAGTGCATTAGGTTTAATTCCCTGCTGCATCACAGACTTCTGTGTGACCCTGGGCAAGTCACTTAGCCTCTCTGTGCCTCAGTTACCCATCTCTAAAAAGAGGATAATGGCACTGCCACACAGAGTGTCGTGAGGATAAATACAGGCACTCAGACACTATGTTGAAGGGGCGGGGGCGCATAAAAGACTAAGATAGATAGCCAAGGACAAAAGGATAGTGCTCTAATGTTCCATGTCACTTGATCATATGGAACTGGCTATTTTTAGAAGCTGCAAATTCTTATAGAGCCAGAAGTACAGAATACTATGAATGAAGAATAGCAGAGCACAGTCCTTACAATTCTAAGGAAAGGAATTCTCTCTGTGTTTACTTTTTAATTTCCATTTCTAAAGAAAGTTAATCAAATTTACTGGAAAAAACAGCATTCAAACTTGTCTCTGTTCCAGCTTTCATCTCTATTGGAGGCAGCACAGCAGACGGTGTCAGGTTTGCCAATAATGTATGGGACACAACATCTGTCAGTGGGAGATGGACAGTTTTCCAGGACTAACTCCTCACATTTGATCCCTATCATTACATTTTTGCATTGCAAAACCTCATGGAAGAGATTCTCTCCCGTTACGGCCTAGCCCCTGAGTGCTGCTGTGGCAGTGTAGAGGAGCCATAAAAGTCCCTGAGCCCGGGTTCCCTCGGTACAGGTACTGCATTAATTCAATCCTTTTTAGGTGTATCTGGTTTTGACACTCCTAGTTTTACAAGGGCTTACAGGTGAGGCACCCCAGGAAGTACTGAGCATTTCAGTACTCCTTTATTTTTAATGTTACTATGTCTTTCTCTCACACAGCTGTCGGCTCACTTAGGTTGTAACTAACAAAGAAATTATACTACTTTAACTATTCCCATATGTTGTTAAAGTGGTGTAACCCCCTAGTGTGACGGCATTTATAGGTGAATGGTAGCGCTTATTCGTGTAAAGGGTGGAGGAACAGCTACGCTGGTATAAGGCACCTTTTTGCTGCTATAACTCGAAGTTACATTGATTTAACTACTTCAGTAGAAAATTTATACCCTTAACTGAAATAGTTCAATCAATACAAAAATTGTGGCTAGACCAGGGCTTACACAGGACTGCTCGCGAGTCCTGGAACGGGGTGCGATCACAGTGCATGGTACAACAGCCATTTTGAGAAGCTCCAGGTTGAAGAGCAGTTCAAAGACAGTCCAGGGAGGACTGCTGTAATTTAGAGCAGTCCCCTCAACTTCCTAAATTACAGCATGGGCCATTTTGGTTCCCAATCAGCCCAAAATCCCAGGGACAAAATGATGGCTTATAGCCACCTTTGCCCTGCTTTCTCAGAGCTGTGCTTGTGCGTGCTGCATCTCCAAGAGGCGCAAGCATACATTGTCAGCCAGTTCCTCTAGGAAGCATAGCACAGCATGAAAGCACACCGACCTATTCAAAAAGCAACATAACTCCCCACCAGAGGCACTTTTCACAGATTCCTCTAGATCGGGGTAGGCAACCTATGATACGCGTGCCAAAGGCGGCATGCGAGCTGATTTTCAGTGGCACTCTCACTGCCCGGGTCCTGGCCACCGATCCGGCGGGCTCTGCATTTTAATTTAATTTTAAATGAAACTTCCTAAAAATTTTAAAAACCTTATTTACTTTACTTACAACAACAGATTAGTTATATATTATAGACTTATGAAAAGAGATCTTCTAAAAACATTAAAATGTATTACTGGCATGCGAAACCTTAAATCAGAGTGAATAAATGAAGACTCGGTATACCACTTCTGAAAGGCTGCCGACCCCTGCTCTAGATATATTAATTCAATCCTTTCTAGGTGTATCTGTTTTTGACATTCCTAGTTTTACAAGGGCTTACAGGTGAGGCAGCCCAGGAAGTACTGAGCATTTCAGTACTCCTTTATTTTTAATGTTACTATGTCTTTCTCTCACACAGACTCAGATACATTAAAATTGTGGGACTATACGATAGTCTTTTCATTATCCAATTCCAACAGACCTCATTCTCTGTACTGAGACAGGGCTTTCGTTTGCTTCAAAGAGCTGTTTGAGGCCTTTCATTTAGGCTTCAAAGTATGGTGTGTTACCCACCTTCTAAGAGAACCTCTTATTTCTAGACGGCATGCTATCACGGCAACATTTCCTCCAATGGAGAAACAAGGACCATTTCTTCATCAAGGACACTTTAAGACAGACATAACTGGCATTGTTCCAGAAACAAAATATGTCATCTCTCGAACACATATGGTCTACTCTAGCCTAAGGTGTGAAAGCCCCAAGGTTGTTCTCAAACATAGGTCCTTCCATACAACAGCATCACTGCTGCACATGAAACAGACGCAGTTACTTCCCTTAATCAACAGACATTTCTATCTGCTTACCTTCTCAAATCCTAGTTCACACGTCGAGTTAGAAGCCTGCTGGAAAGCTTCCATCTGTTCTTGTTCATCATGTGCATCCCACAGTACATCTCCAAAAACTTCCTCCTCGGGTGCAGTGGATTCCTCTTTATTACCCAAATCCTTGCCTTCTACTTCTGTGCTTTCACAGCCAAATATATCCTGTGTAAGAAACAAATCACATGGAAATATTGTAACTTACTCCTTAAAAGTATATGCTATCATTGCCCTTACTTACTCCTTAAAAGTATACGCTATCATTCTTTCAACTAGGCAGTGGGCACCACTTGCATGTCATTTTGAATTTACATTTGTGGCATGAAATGTATTCCATGTAATATGGGCTGCATACCATACTGACACACACTGGACAGGACAGTTTTTATGCACTATATCCATTCCCGCTTTAGGCAACAACGCTGGGGTAGATGAGTGAATTCTATTCATGTCAATGGATCTGTGCCCATTTACGCCAGCAGAGAATGTGACCAAATGAGTCCTAGTGACACTTTATACTGAGATTTCAAGAAGCTGCTTTCAGTTTTCCCATGATGGAGGTTGCCTACAGTAGCATAGTTCTTAAACTATTTTATTCGGTTGTGGCTTTCTTTACTTCCAGGTATTAACAATGCTGAAACATATGGAGGTCTTTGAATTTTGACAAAACATCACTCATTTGTAGTGAATATAAACAGATTATTAAATAGACTGTGGATTTACTACAGCGCTTGCAGAATATTGGCAATATGGCAATTTTGTAAAGCCCCGGATGGCACTGCCCCAGAGTCTATCATTCGAATTGTAAGCAGGAATGTGCAAAGTAGCTTCTCATGTGGAATACATGCATCATGTACTCTACCTGTTTAATGATCTTTTCCACACAATTATAAGTTTCATACGCTCCTTCTTCCACTCCTCCCATGTGATCAATGAGCTGAAAAAGTTAATGACAAAGTATGAGGCAACTCTGGGATTGACTGTTAAACACAGATGCAGTTACTGAGGCATGTAGATATGAAATATATCCAAAGCTTATATTCTTTCCAGACCAACATTCGCCACCTTTCAAAATGAAAAATACTTTGGAGACTTACCCTCTGGCACTGTAAGACACAATTTAATTTAAAATTGAGATGCTTCCACCTCAAAGATACCTTGAGTGGAAAGGAAGGCTTCACAATGAGCTAGGACCCAGGAGGATTCCCCTCTTGGCTCATAGAAGTTAAGAGACGACATATGGAGAATGATTTACTAAGGCAGCTGCGTTTCATTGCTAATGCAGGTGCCTGTAAGAAGAGGTCAGCTTCCAAGGGAAGATGGCTGCCAGGAGAGTGTACTCAAGCAAAGCCTGGAATGCCTTGTATGCTTTAGAGGATTGTTTGTTGTCCATTTCCTTATTTGAGTAGTCAACCCACAGGCAGTAGGAGGAGGGGACTTTGAATCAGAGTTCCTTTGTTTTGAGGATATACAAAAAAACACTACAGGAAAATGCATCATTAATGATGTGGTTAGACTATTTCTCTAACTGGAAAGTCCTGTACAATGTAATAGGGATTTAGCATATAATAATTTAATAGTATTCTATGGGAATTACAGTATAGTATAGAATTTAAACAGAGGATGCCCCTTATATATACACACCTTTTTTTTTTAAATCATTCCAAAGAATTCTATAGGAGGGTTGTTTTTTCCCAGAAGATTATCTAAAATAATATAGAACAGTTCTTTTCTATTAAATCTTATAGGATTTTTTCCATAAGGATTCTGTAAGAAATTTAGAGACAAATTCTGCTCATTTGCACCCCTCTGTACAGCTGAGAATAAAACTTTGTTCAAGTTTCTGTACAGGCACAGTGCTCAAATTTTTACATCTACACTTTCATAAAATTCAACACCATACACCTGTTCACAAAAAGATGTCATAACAAAGGATGTGTTACGCAATTTCTTGTCATATCTGAAGTTACAAGTTTTATGCTACAAAATAAGAGGACAACAAATCTCTGAAACATAACAACCTTCTACATGTTGTACCTTTGCTTTGTTCACATAACAAACTTGCTCAGTTAACTGCTGCACAGGGTCTGAACTGACTTTGCCATCTTCTATTCTGCGGTAAATCAGCCGGGGCTTTCCTTCAGGATTTTTCAATAAGGCTTCTTCACAGTCCTCCAGCAAACAGCTAGATTGGAAATCAGCAATTTTGAACTATATTACACTGTTGCAGTTCACAGTTCAATTAACATAAGCTCTAAGGATGGGTTTCAGTGCAAAATCTAATTGAGAGAGCATGCCTTTTACCACGGAGGCAACCAGACACTTAAACAGAGGATATCCAAAGTCTGGGCCAAGAAAATGGAGAAAAGTTCTCTTGCTGCTAATTGGACTGTAGATATTAAGATTCTTTCAGTAGCAGATTTACACATTATTGCTTTTTTAATTCAAAAGTCTATTTTCTACAAACCCTCTCATACTGGTACTCAGATTAAAAAGTACTAGTTCTGCATTAGCTTTTCATACACATGAGAACAGAGTCACAAGTCATTATTAACAAATGTATTGACACACTGTCATCAATTATTTGAATGTCCTATCCTGCTCCCTAAAGTCAAAGGAAAAACTCCCTTTGTCCTTATTAGAAATAGGGTCAGGATCTTAGTTAAGGCTCATGAAAATGGACAAATTATGCTCCCATTTTGAATCTGGACAGTGCACTGTACTTGTAAGAAGGAATATGTATATTTATTCCGGAAAGTTCTGCCTTGTGAATCTATTATGCTACATACAGAGCCAGCCTCAAGGGAGACAAACTAGCAGATAAGTGTAATCTTCCTCACATGAGGCATTATAATTTTAATCTCACTTTTTGTACAAAAAAAACTATTTAAATTAATATTATTGTCAGCAGGGCCGGCTCCAGTGTTTTTGCCACCTCAAGCGGCTGGCGGGGTGGAGGAGGGGGAGCCGTGATCAGTGGCACTTCAGCGGCAGCTCTCCCGCCACGGCTTTATTATTCTTTGGTGGCAATTCAGAGGCAGGTCCTTCCCTTCGAGAGGGACTGAGGGACCTGCTGCCAAATTGCTGCCAAAGAGCCAGATGTGCTGCCGCTCTCCGTTGGCCGCCCCAAGCACCTGCTTGCTGCACTGGTGCCTGGAGCTGGCCCTCGTTGTCAAGAAGCTCTCCATTCTTCTTTGAGATGTATTGTCCACATGGATTCCACTCTTGGTGCACATGTGGCCCATGCACGCAAGATTGGATTCTTTTGGCCAGCAATGTCAGCAGGGCCTGAAACGCTCTCAATATCTTTGCATTGCCCCGCACTTCTCCAAGGACATGAAGGGCAGAGCAGACCCAATTTTCCCTCAGTTCTTTTTTACCACCTGTGCCAGCGAGATGGAACCCCTGTAGTGTCTCTGTGAGCCTGCTTCTTTGCACACACTGCTAGCATTAGATAGTCAGCAGTATTATCAATTAGCAAGTTGTTAATTAGCCTTTTGCCCATTAGCAAAAAAACCCTTTTTTAGTCAGATATTTAGTCTATAGGCTAGACGTCCCACACCCAAACAGGGGTGCTAGCAAAACGGCAAAAGGAAAATCGCCAGGATTCAAAACCTAACCCCTTGTGTGACAGTTCAATGGCACAGAACAACAGACACTGTAGGTACCTTTTTTGGTTTAGGAGAGAGACACATTCCTGACTGATGTTCCATATGTTGCTCTTTCTCTAAGCAGACTCAAAAAGCTAGAGAAGCCTCATCCCAATTTCCTGACCAAAGCTGACAGAGTTCTATATGAATCAATTTATTCATCTCCCAGTTTTCTTCCTCAATCCTTGCTCAACTCCAAAGGCAGCTAAACTTCAGACACTTAATGGAGTAATGTCATAGTTCATTAAAAGGCCAAAATTAAGACTATTCCTGGCCCCTTGCTGATAAAAAATTATGGGTCAGACAATATCCTGACAGAGATCATCAAAACGGCTGTCCAACTGTATAAGGACATATTGAAAATGATGACTCTATGCCCATTATTTAGTATTTTCACTTCTAATCCCTCTTTTCTTCCTCCTTCATGGTATACAGCCAAAAAGAAAAAAAGTCCAAGCTGCAAAATAGAAACAATCACAACTGAATTGTAACATTATCTTCAATTCAATACTTTTGGTTTAGGAAATTATTTTTCTTCTAGTAAGACGACCAATTATCCACTGTCGAAGTGAAAAGCACTGCATTACTAGCTGTGATAAAACATCATGGATTTAGTCAATTACATCACGACAGGCAAGGGCAGGACACTGCACTGAAGAGCAAGGAAATTAACTGAGAAGTGACTTAGGGAGACAAAAAGAATATGCGTCCAAATAAAGCAGAGCTAATATAGGCAGGTGAATAGACAGATAAGCAAATAAAAAATGCAGCGGATGTTCACACATGCCATCTCTAATTTCTACGATTCTATCACTGTAAACAGCAAAAAGCTGTTCTTGGAAAGCAAGAAATTTGCACATTATGATGGCTCTTTTATGTTTTATTTTAATAGAATCTAGAGCCACAGGAACAGGGAAACCTCAGAAAGAAGCTGCTTTCTCTTAACTGTCTGTGCTAGAAAATCTAAAGTCTGAAAGAAGATTTGTTAGAAGAAACTAGCTTAAAAAATGCTGTACGTGGAACGCTGCATACATGTTAATAAGCTACATGTTGTACATAAATTATCAGTTTCTCTTTGCTTTGTCACTCTGCAAAACTATTAACTTACCTTGGCAAAGTTAAATGTATGAACAAAATAACTAAGGAACTTTTCTCAATTTCCCATTTTCTCACAGCCTGGAAATGATTTCCATTTTCTACTGGAAAATGAACAACTTGAAAGAAGTACCCCATTGTTTCACATATTCTTTGAAGTTTTGGTGAGTAGTTCTGAAAGGAAATTTAAATAAACTGACCTTTATTATTAATTACGTATTTCAATAAGGACCTATTAGTAAACCCAATTTCTTTTCAATATAAACTTTCTTCCACTGAAATCCTTAACAAAACTTCCACTGATTTCAATGGATCAAGATCCGACTCCTAAACCTTTTAAGAACTACCACAGAGTTTCAATGAACAAGTATCAAAGGAGAAAAATAGAGAATCTTAAATTAATGATTAACTAACATAACTTTTGCACTGTTCTCACCCTAATGAAGATGTCCACTTCAGGCTGAGTCTCATCTGTATTAATGAGATAGCACCTTACTGTGTTACTCCACAGAGAGTGGGAAAACAGTGGCGTGACCTGCAATAAACTGGCAATCGCAGCATCCCAGTCACCTGCAAACAATATACAAAGACACAGGTCTCCTTATCTTGTTACATCATATAACAGTTTGCATCAATGCTCTCCTAACACACCCTGAGGAAATAATAAACTTCATTTTATAGAGTATCTTTCATACTAATATATCACAAAATACTTCAGATTTAATTAAAAGTTAGATTTAAATAATATGCAAAATTATAAAACATAGCAAAACATAACAGCTGAATGTTAAATATATTCACATTACATATCTATTATCATGTTTCTTTTAAAATAAGTGTTTGTGAAATTTAGCCAAGCTGATGGCTGCTGTACAAAAAAATTAAATCTCTAACAGGAGTAATAAAGATGCCTGTGTAATTAGATGCCTAACTAAGCAATTTTTAGTAAAATACTGCTGCTTCAAAATTTATTGTAAATATACTAAGCTAACAAATGTTGGTGGACTAATAGGTAGCATAATTCTTTACATAAAATGCATTGTTCTCCATGTGTACGCTGTATGTCAATTCAGCTTCTCATAGAAAGCTTTAAGCTAATTCTTTTTTTAGCTTCTCATTTTGTAGACTAACATTACCTATGTTCTGATTAGTTTCAAGGAAGCTGCTTGACATGGGAAAGTCTTAACACTTTAGCATTTCTGAAAGACAATATGTGTAATTTTGTATTTTTATGAGATCTCTAATAGCTCACTATAATCTTGTAAATTCCTGCAAATGTATTTTGAAATATGAAACACCATTTTTCTGATAAGCTGACTACTGAATTACTAATGGTCTCTTGAAAATGTCAAAAAAGTGACCTTTCACTAGTAGTGAAGTGGTGTCACAAAACGACATATGGAGAGAAACTCAAAATTAAGGATGATAAATTACTTGTCTGAGTAACTAATCTGAACTGAGTCTGCATCACAGGCTAGTATTGAGATTAAGGTAGTGAGTCAAGCCAAGTTAGAAAGTGTTGTTACTAATTACAAAATACTGGATTTGATAGAGAAATCAGTGATAATCTTTCCCATAGCACAAATGTAATTCAGCATGCATAGGTCTTGATCATGCAATTGGATCTGTGTGGATGAACCCTCAAAGTCATGTAGAGTTCCATTTAAGTCAATGGGACTCTGCCCAGAAGGGTCTTCCCATGCAAATTCAGCTGAAGGAGAGGGCCCACAGTTTGTGGGGGCCATGCATGTGTCCTATGTGGTGAAGGATCTGAGAATTTGAAAAACAAGGCAAAAATTGGACAAGATACCAGGACTCTGTCAGACTAAAACAAATCACATTTAAAATAATTTTTTCTTGATTATGTCATTCAAAGCAGGGTCATCTAAAGCCTTTTTTTGAGCCCCCATTCAATAAATTGGTATTTGGTATATTTACTATGAAGCACTGAGATTCACTGTCATTACCTAAGAATACTGCTGCGCATATTGTAAGCAGCAAAAATATTAAACACAATTAGGTGTGTTTTAGCTCTATTTCCATTTTATTTTTTTACAAAAAACAGTCATTCAAAGCAAAATATGGAGTGACAGACACGGTAAATCCCTTAACGGAACATAAGAATGGATGCAAAAGACCTCCATGGTAAACAGTACTTGTACGTAAACAGCCCTTTGTTAAACCCGCTTAGCAGACAAACACCAGTTGCTTACCTCTGTTTATGTTTGCAAACGGTCCTTCCACATCTATGGAACTATGAGCAAACTCAGGCCCTCTGAAAGACTGCTGAAGTTGCATCATACTACCCATTGATGGCTCACTTCCCAACACTCCACCAGTCCAATATTCAGATTGGGCTCCAGTAGCTTAAAAGTAAATACAAACTGATTTTCACTAATTGAAATACATTGTCAAACCTAAACACTTCAGTTAAAATTTGTTAACAAATGCCACTAATTGAAATTCTTCTCCCTTAGCAGATTCGCTCACTGCTTTGGCTAATGTAGTTTTAAATCAGAACTCCCTCACAGTTACAGAGAAGCCATGCTATTAAAGAAATAGGTAACAGAGCATGTTAGTACATAGGTCTCTCAAAACTGAGGACCTCATCGTTGGTTTCATATGTTGTAATAGGTCACCTATAAGGAAGAGTTTCATAGTTTTACTGCAGTCATTTGTGCACTTCAGAAAGTCACCACACTGTTGACAGTCTCTGTTTAAGAAAGACCCAGAATCAGAGAGCAGAAAATTGTTGCAGGTCAGGAGTGAAATACATTTCTTTATTGACTTCTCATATTATCCTTGGATTACACCATTGCCTACTAATCTATCACTTTCAAGACCACTAAATTCAACTCTTTGAATAAGAAAATAAATGAGAATTAGTTAAGAAAGATTTTTAAAAAAGAGGGATGAGGAAGTATAAAACACAAATAAGAAGGAACATAAAAGAAGAAAGGAGAAAATATACACAGGGTAGAGGTAGGAATCATAGGCCCATTAAAATCAATGCTGTCACTAGAATTTAGCACATGGATAAGTGCTTTGCAGAATCAGAGCCATATATATCACACAAAACATTTCTAGTTCTGAAGGTTATTCAGCCACTTCAGCTGTGATTTGTGTCACATCTTGTTAGCAAAGCAGGGTCAGATGTAACAGCACTGGACACTGGACCTCAAGGGAAAACCCAAGTGTTGCAGAAAGTGAGGCTGGTGATCCCTAGTCTGTATCTAACCAATACCCTGGCATGGCACTAATGGGCACTGTGCTGATGCAGATACCATGTTTTGGATCAGATGTAAAACCAGGAGACTGAATGCCTACAACCACTAAATATCCAGTGTTGTTAAAGACTAAGGCTGTTCAAAACTGGTCCCCTTATCAAATTCCAATTTGATATTCTGCCTAAGTTTCCAATGAATTTTGTTCATTTTCTGTTCCGATGGGTTATATGGGGCTGATATGCCAAACTGGAACATAACCTCTAGACTTGTGAAAAGGAGATCAGATAGCAGGAAACTCACAATGAAAATACAAGAGAAGCAGAAAGGCTCAGGGAAGGTAGAAAATCAAGGTGTCTTTTAGAATATGGGGCACTATAAAAATAAATGGAATCACCAAAAATGGCTAATTAGTGTAGGGCCTCCACGGAGTTCAAGAAACACAATTTAAATTGTAAACTGTTTTTATCCTCCACACAATATTTCCTTGTGCTTTTGAAACTTGCATTATAAAACCTCAAAATCTATAGTGCATATATATTTTTCTTTTGCTATGCTTCATAGAATTTAATCTTTTTTATTTGCTTGCTAAAAGTAGCAGATGGAATTCTTACCAGTAACTTCTGTGCAATTGTCATCTGAATCAGATTCTTCAGGATCAAATACTTGGATCCCTTGGGCTTGCAGTCTCTGAAGTTTTGTCTCCAGTTCTCGTTTGGCCCTCAATAAATCCTGAATCTCATTTTCCTTAGTTTCTCTGAAAATCTAGAAAAAGAGTTTTTTTTAAAGTATAAAGACAGCTCTTATTATTTTATCACAAGTCTTGTGAAATTTGATGTTTGATCTATAGCCCCAGCTCCTGAATTCATGTGATCAGCTGTCATTAAAAAAAAGTGAGATTTGAGCCCTCATTGTGGTAGAGAAAGACTTGAAAATGTGACCCAAATGAACATAAGAATGGCCATACTGGCTCAGACCAAAGGCTTATCTAGCACAGTATCCACTGCTGAGAGTGGCCAATACCAGGTGCCTAAAAGGGAATGAACAGAACAGGTAATCATCAAGTGATCCATCCCTGTCACCCATTCCCAGCTTATGGCAAACTGAGGCTAGGGACACCACCCCTGCCCATCCTGGCTAATAACCACTGATAGCTCTATCCTCCATGAATTGATTTAGCTCTTTTTTGAATCCTGTTATAGTCTTGGCCTTCACAATATCCGAAGTGCAACCCATTCTCTCTAAACCAGAAGGCGAATAAAGGAATCCAACATTTATTATTTTTAAATCATGATTTTTAAATCAATGCCATGATTTTGGAGTTAGTGACTCAGGATTTTTGAATGTTTGGTACTAAAATAAGCTCATAAGTAATATGCATGGTTTTTAAACTTAGTTTTAATAAAAGCCAGCTTTTTCAGCAACAAAACTATAATTTGTTCTCAAAGATTTCCCTATTATTTTTTGAATGGACGTACATTGTTTTACTATGGATTGTTGTATTGACAGCTATACATCTTTAATTTAAATAGTTTAAAATACAGAGACCAGATATCTGGAATTGTCTTTTATATACAATATTACTATCACAAGCTAAAAGTGATTAGCAAGCTTGGTCTTTGAGCAGAACTAAGTACTTAAGATCCCAAGAGAATAAAAGAGATCGGTACACTTAATTACCAATACAATTTAAAACAAAACTCTTTGAAAGCAATTCTTGCTGTACTTATCTACCAAAACATTTCCTCTGCTACAGTTAATGACATTGGTAAGCCCTAAAACAGCGCAGAGAAGTGCTTTTGCTGTATAATTTTGGGTGCTAGGAGTGGGATCAGCTGCAGGAGGGGAAAACCAAAAGCATCAGCTTAGCAATTAATAAGCCTTTCAAGCCACCCTAAGGCAAAAAAATATTAAAGCTTTTACCTTCACTTGGCTCTTGTATTTTAGTAGCACAAAGAGATGTGCCAATAGTTGGCACGGGGTTATTTTTGTAATGAAAACTAAAAATGTTGAACATTAAATTAAATATACATTACTGAGAAATAACAAAAATCAGTGTTTGAGCCTACAGTTTATTTTTCTTTAAAACACCATGTAACATAACTTCTGATCTGCATGTTCCTTGCCCCTTCTGGTTGTGAAACTGGAAAGAGCTGATGAAATGGCACAGAAGGTGCTAAGATGCTAAGCAATGATAAATTTTATCCTTTCTGTTTTCAAAAGCATTATTTTCTACTAAGACTAAATGTTTTTAAAAAACATTTCTACAGGTAAATTTTGGTATGATTAATTTGGAGTAAATAGTGGATTAAGGCCCCAGTCCTGCAATGAGTTTTGTATTGGCAGACATCTGCATCTATGCAGAACCTACCCACAAAGAGTTCACTGAAGGATCACAGCCAAAGGGATTACTTTAGATCTTCTTGGTCAATTTCTTGGGGAATAAAGTGAAGATGCTTACCTTGAATTGTCTCTTGACTTTGTCCCGGTCATGTTCAAATGTAGCAGCTCTCTCCATGGCTTGATATTTGGCTTCTAAAGCACTTTCTTTCTCTCTAAGTATTTTCTGGTAAGTTTTCTGAAGAGCCTGAAAATATTTAATGGATTATTTCTCTGAGAGAAAAATATTTTTGCTATAAAGTTTTAGCATATTTTTCAGCTACTGAGTTTAGATGGCAAATTCAAGTGTTGCTCCAATTGTTGCCCTTTTGCAACTCTTAATTCAAGGAAGATGTTTTTGTTTGTTTTGTTTGTTTGTTTAGATTTAAACATTGCATTGCAGTGTTGGAACACAAATCAGTGCAATCCTATCATGAATGACAAACGAAATATTTAAAATTTTTATTAAATCGAAGGTTAAAATTATATAATATACAAATTGAGACTAGAGTGTCTGTACATCTGGGTATAGTGCTTAGATTCAGGGGTTCTCGCAACAAATTTTTGGGTGGCCTCAGAGGGCGGCTACCAACTCTTGCTGGAGGCTGCTCTGACAATTCTTCCTAAAATACTTAATTAACTTTAGGAAAAATAAATAAATATGCACATGTACATGTCCAAATCATTGTAATTTATTTATGTAGGGGTTTTTTGCAGACTCAGTAATTAAAAATAATGTACAGTTGTCTATTAATTACTGGACCTAAACAGAATAGAAACACAAATAAGATGCTTTGCATTTTTGTTTTTTTTTGGTTGCTTTTTTTTTTAGACTTGCTAACTAGTAAGTCTGCTGTGAAAAGTGACATTTTGTATATTTGTTAATATCACTTTTCACAGCAGACTTGCTAACTATCTGGGAGACTGTGAAACCTGATATTGTTAATATCACATTTCACAGCCAACTTACTCAGCCCCTGCAAGCCGGGGGACAAATTAAGACCGGGATGGGGAGGTGGATAGGAGTCCAAGGAGTGATAGGGGAACAGATGGGAGATAGCAGGAGTTAAGGGAGATGGGGCAGGTGAGCCTAGAGCGAAAGTCTGGGGCCCTGGTGCACAGATGGGGACTGGAGGAGGCAGCGAGGGTCAGGGGTGATGTGCAGGGGATGAGCCTGGAGCCCTGCAGTTGAGGGATGGAGCTTGCTGTTGCATGTCCAGAGCCTGTTGCCCACTACCCCAGGGCTTAACCCTGAAACCCAAGCCCCATGGTCCCCAGAAAGATGGGGAATTCATGCTGGCCACCTGCTCCTACAGTGTTTGTGACTCCATAAGGGGACAGGGACCAGCTCCTGCTAGCAGCCCTTGGGGAAGATTACTCCTTGCCCCCCTTCATCACTCAAGAGGCTGTGGCCTAAGAAAAGTCCCTGGTGGCCGCATTTGAGAAATGCTGGCTTAGATTATCCACAAATACAAAAATTGTTTTTAAAGTCATAAGATACATATAGCACAAGCAGACCCCAGTGCTCTAATGCAGCCCCACTGACTTCATTTTTATTTCAGTGGGCTCTGAAGAAACCTGGAAAGAAAAGTGAAACTGACCAGTTCAAGCTGGAAGTATTGCAAATAATAAACAAACTGTCTAAATGGTGAAAAGTAAACTAGATGTTTTATTTTATTATACCAACCTACATTTTTATTAAAGACATCTAGATTAACACAGGTAAAGAAATTAAACACATTTTTAACTATTTCTTTTTTTAGTTTCTGATTTGTTCATGTAAAAAATGCCATCTTGGTCTGAAATATTTAGCCTGCAGTTCTGAATAGTGTTTCTATCAGGCTACATTTAAAAACTGGAATTTTATAAGGGTGCTACTCAGCAGCTCCACACAGAGTAGGAGGGAGAATACTGGAAGGTGGACAGCCCGTCCAGAAGACGCTGGGAAGGGGAGGAGATAAAAAGCACTGGACTCCTCTCCACCCAAAGACTAGTTGAGAGGAAGGAGGTCAGTGCTAAAGCCATAGCTGAGGGGTCTATTCCCCATAAGAAGGTGCATGATGAGTAGAAAGAGATCTTGGTTCTGTTCCCAGCTTTGACACTTATTTCCTGAATAACTTTAGACAAATCTCTCATCTTCTCTATGCCTCCATTTTCCCATCTGTAAAATGGATACACTCAACTTATTAAGTGCTTTGAGATGTAAGGATGAAAAGTGCTATATAGGAGCTAAGTATTATTATTTGTCTCAGGAGATGAGATCTTCACTCCCATCCCTTTCCCCATAAACCGTGGCAAGGGTCAGTACAGTTGCTAGTTACCTGGAGCTCTGCCCGGAGTCTCTTGTTCTCCAGGTCAAGCTTGGCTTCTTTCTTGACCATAGAGGCCACCTCATTGTTCTTGCTGACACGGAAGATCTCATATTCTTTCTTCAGACGCTCATACTCAGCCATGCACTCCAACTCCTGCACCGAGGCAGTGGATTTGAAGCTGGCCCCGATGAGGCCTCCAGGCCGCGAAGCACCCACCCGGCGGAAAGAGCTGCGCAGCAGGCGAGCCTTAGGCTTCACCTCCACTGGGATCTCACAGGCTTCGCCGCCACCTCCCCCATAGGCATCCTCGATCACCTCCCCTCCGGTGCCCGCTGGGCTCACCAGAGAGGAAGCTGTCCCCATCGTTGGGGGCCAGGTTGGGATGCTGCCCTCACTGCTGCTCTCCCTTCTCCATGGGTTTGGCAGCTGGAGTCACCCAGGAGGAGGGCACGGGTGCTAGGCATGTGTCACTGGCTCTGTCCCTCTAGCAGTTTATACCAGGGTCATCCCTGTGGTGCCTGTGCACCCGTGGAGTGGCCGGCAGTGGGGCTCCCCACATAGGTCAGGAGCTTGCCCAGGCTCTCCCCACCAGACCCTCCTAACTAGACTGGCTTCAAGCCCCCCCTCCCCCGAAGGGCAGCAATGACGGGCTGCCCCGCTGTCTCGGGCGGGTCCACAGGACAGCAGCAGCTCCCCAGGGTGGCATGAATAACACCTCTCGGCAGGGAGGAGCCAGCCGCAGCCTCCGGGAGTCTGTCCCCCCAGGCCAGGGTCTCAAGCAGCCGGAGCCCGCTGCGCTGCAAGGAGCGGGGCAGGACTCGGAGAAAAAGGAAGGAAGGAAGGAGCCACGTGGGCCGCCTCCAGCCCTCCCCGGATAGGGCAGTGGGGACTGGATTCGGGAGTCTGTAAGCCCGACGGGCTGCAGGGCGCCTCGTGCGGCCGCACCCCGCTCTGCGCTGCGCTGCTGGGCAGCCGGTTGGGAGCTCCGGGCCCGGGGCGGGGCTGGCGGCCCTGGGGGGAGAGAGTCGGAGGGAGCGTGTGGGGTTGACGGGCTGGCGGAAGAATGGGCGGGGGGAGGTCGGGGCCGAGCTGGTGTGGAGAGGCGGGGGCTGGAGAGGGACTCCTCGCTGATGGCGTGGGGGAAGGGAGAGGGACAGAGGCAGTGCGCACGTTCAGACGGAAGGGGCTGGTTTGTTCCCCGGAGCAGAGGGCCATGTCTCTAGATAAAAGTAACTGCGGGAGCTGAAATAGAAGTGTGGGGGAGGAGCGAAAAGAGGAGAGGGGAGGGAACCCTATTTCCCTAGAAGAGTTGAGGAGGCAAAGCAGCCACGTTTAGGTTGTAGAGGTTTCAGAAACAATTTGGAAGAACAAGGACGGGAAAGAAGGGAAACCCAAATAGGGAGCCGTGGTAAATAGAACAGTCTCTTTCCACCAGAAGTAATTAGTACAGTACTGCAGCTGGGGAAAACAGCATTGTACTTAGATTTATAAGCTCATTGGGGCAGGAACCGGGGTTGGGTTCTGGTCAGTGGCTCGGACTGTTAGGCACTGCATGTGCTGTTCCCCTGGTATTATCCAGACCAGTGAACTGCTAGGTCACTCCAATCTTTGACTCTGAGAGCCAGCCTTACTCTGCTCTGAGACCCCCCCCCCCCCGCCAAGTCCAGAGCTGTTCATGCACAGCCTCTGGCAGGTAAACTGCTTGGATTGTGTAACTGAATGACAGTAGACAATATCTCCGGTCCCAAACACAAACCTTGGAACATCCGTCTTGCAGAGTCCAGTTATGCCCATTGGCTGCTGCAAGCTTATATGAGTTTGTCAGTTTAACAAAGAAATTGATATGTACCAGGCTTGTTAACCCAAGGGGAGTCTCTGACATACTAAAAACCAAACACACTACTTCAGGTAGAAAATTTTTTATTAACTATGAAAGATAGATTTTAAGTGATTATAAATCAAAGCATAACAAGTTGGATTTGGTCAAATGAAATAAAAGTAAAACACATTCTAAGTTGATCATATCACTTTCAATGCCCTTACAAACTTAGATGCTATCTGGTTGCCCTTCAGCCAGGCTCTCCCCTTTGATCAGTGCTTCAGTCACGTGGTGGTGATGTCTGTAGATGGAGGTGGAAGAGAGAGGAAGAGCACGGCAAATGTCTCTCCCTTTTATCTTGTTATTTCTTCCCTCTTGACTTTGCCCTCTCCCACTTCAGAGTCAGGTGAGCATTACCTCATCTCAGTCCCAAACTGATCAAAGGAAGGGGGGTGACTCCCTTAAGAGTCCAACAGATCCTTTGTTGTTGCCTAGGCCAGTGTCCTTTGTTCCAATGACACTGGGCTGGGTTTGTCCGATCCATGACCTTATGAGGTGTGAACTGCCCCCCGGCTTTTGGGATGTTTTTTGCCTGGGCTTGCTTTAAACCATGAGGACACATTTTCAGCCTCATAATGAAATTACAAGCTATAACATTACTATAACAACAGTGCTGAGTACATCATGTGCCTTCCGAAGACACCCGACATGACAAACTTTGCATTAGATACCACACAATCATATTATAAGGATGAAAGTGGGGGTGGAGGGTATTCCCACAAGGTACAGAACGTCCCACAAAAAAACCCCAGTAATTTTTGTGTGCTCTGAAAAACCTCTCCATTTTCAGGGGATCTCAGCCCTTGCCATCCATTGAATCAGTTACTGTTATCATTTCCCAAACAGCACAAATCTAAGTGCCCATCTGTTAAGGATGATTAGTCAGTTTCTATGTTCTAGCAAAAATATTTACAATTGTCCTTCCAAAATATGACCCCTCAGAGGACTGCCACTTGTCCTGAAATTCACATACAATTTAGAGCACCAAAGTTATTTAGGCTTTTACAATGATAGGTCCCAAGTCTGCAAGCACTTATGCACGAGTAGTTCTAATTCAATGGGACTGTTCGTGTGCATGAATGCTTACAGGATTGGGGCATTATGCAGTGTAGGATATCATCCTGTAGCTCTGTAACAGAATCCACTCCTGTGAGCTTCCCAGCCCACTTAGTGCCTGTAGAAGTCATTGGGATTTGATGGTACTGAGCATTTCACAAGAGGCAATCAATGCCTAATAGGAACAGTCCATGACATTATGACATGATGGACAACATCTACATAAGGCACTCCTACTTCAATGTACATAAGGCATATCTACATAAGGCATATCTACATAAGGCATATCTTCCTCTTGTCTTCATGTCTCTTTTTATAGCTTTCAGATCTACTCCTCGCAGGTTTCTTGGTTGTGAAGAAGCCAGGAAAATCCCTGCTCCCCTTAAAATTGGCTCTAAATATTTGATAACCTTCCTCCCCAGTAACATATGTCCTCTCTATCTTCTGGGGCTTAAATTCCATCAACTAAATACATTATAATGCACTATTTATATCTGTCTTTATCTGCAAGACTTATTTGGCTCCCCCACATTCTGGGATATTTACACAAAGAAACCAGTGAGACTCACAAGTATGTTGGTGTGTTCCCAAACCACAGAATCCATCGTACTGCAACAGTATGAAAGAAAACCAAAAAAAAAAAACAACCAACCATATCAAAGAAAAGATTGCCTGGCTTATACATTTGCTGTGTGAGCAATTAACCAACTTATAATGAGAGTAAAAGAAAAAGTACACTTCTACCCCGATATAACACTGTCCTCGGGAGCCAAAAAATATTACTGTATTATAGGTAAAACCGTGTTATATTGAACTTGCTTTGATCTGCTGGAGTGCGCAGCCCCACCTCCCCCAGAGCGCTGCTTTACCACATTATATCCAAATTCATGTTATATTGGGCTGTGTTATATCAGGGTAGTGGTATATTTTAGAGAAATCTGCTATGATCTCATTCCGAATGCCTACAAAATTGCTTCTGTCAGCAAGGAAAATTAGTGTATTGTACACAAATCAAAAAGGAAATGGGTTTATTTTCTTTCATAACTCTGGCTTGTGAATTGTGGGGCACTGGCATGTACCAAGATCCCATGCTGATGTTAAAAGATGTTGCATGTCTCTATGAAAAAGCAACTCATTCCTTGGCTGAATGATGGGCTGTGGTTGATTGTCCTATGCAAAACTTCAGTTAAAAAGCCCTTTGTGGCATACTGAATATGGGGTATGTGGAAGCACTACATGGTTCCTCACATTGACATCAATGGAAGATATGCATGCCTAGGCAGAGCAACATACAGATCAAGAATTCTAAAATGAAGCAGGGCTCTGAGTTTCCTCATTTGCATATTAATATACAGAATGCTCTTCTATTTCAGAGCCGCACATGTGTCTGAGTTCTGGGAACAAAGTCCAAGGTTTGGTCATGCTTTTGGTTGCACTAAATTCTTTTCTATATTCTGAGTTCTTTGCAAACCAGAATCGTGGCTTTCCTCACACAAAATCTCATTACCTGTAGATCTAGAGTAAAAAAGACGTTCTACATTATAATGGACTCTTGATCCATTGCTAATAATCCACTGATAGCAACAATTACACTGGAGGAATTGTTGATATTGCTTCTCTGATGCTGCCTCTGATTGGTTCCTCCCACCTCCACCCCCATATGTGTTACAGGAATTTAATATGGGGAGGAGAGGGTTTCTGAATAAGAAAATTACACTGCTTCCCTGTTGTTTCATGGGTTGTTTTTTTCTGATGTTTAAAGATTTTAGAATAGACTTCTCCAAAATTTAATTTATAAATCTTTAATAGTGAAGACTGGTTAAATATAGTATAATTCAGAAGGGTCATTGCATTGCTGCTGGAAACAGAGCCTCAAAGAATTTGAAGATTGGCTGTCTTAATTTTCAAAGATTATTAAGTGACCCTGGTAAATAATAGTTTAGCCTTGGACCAAATATCAGATCAAGTTCTCCAAAAATGGTGTTATATTACATTTCATTTTTCTTTTTCTTAAGCCTCAACAGGAGCAACTTGAGCAGCAATCTTGTTGGGAATAAAACAATCAGACATATTCTGATAATGTCATTCACAAACCAGTATGGGTTAGAATCCTTGAGCAATCCAACTACGAGTCCAGTTTATTGAGTTCATTCGGACAACTCACATGCATAGATAATTGTGCTTGTAGAATCAGGACCCATATTTGTAAAGCCCCTCCAGGGCTGCTGTTCCATGCTTTGGGCTGGAAGAGCAACTCCTACCCCTTGTCACCTCCATGTGAGGATCCTCACTCACTGGATCCATGTAATTGCAAATCCAGTGGTTCCCCTCCACCAGCTCCACCAATATCTCTATCCTTCTACCTACTCCATTCTGAATCAATAAAGAGTCCACATCTCTGTGTGTCCTTTCCCCTGAGCAGCCACTCTGTCCATATTTTCCTCCTATGCAGATTATTATTAATTATTTGTATTACCATAGCACCTAGGAACCTAGTCATGGACCAGGACACCTTTGTCCTAGCTATCACCCTGCTTCTATGGCATGGAGGGTTCTCCACAAAAGGTGAATTTCACCCTGAAAGAATATTATTTGTCAGAGACTCTACAGGCTTTAAGCATGTCATCATATTACGCCAGTGTTGCCGGAGAACATTACACTGAAAGCCTATCACAGTTTTTCCAGAACTTATTCATTCACAGTGGAGACACAATGGGGCCAAATTCATCTTTAGTACAACTCCATCTGAACGTCACTGGGGTGAATACATATCCAGTGTGTCAATTTTCTGCGCAAGTGACCTTATTTCTTAAAAAACAAAACTGCACTGAAATAATAAAATTACTGAATAATCTAAAGTTGAAAAAAATCTATTTGAAATCTATCATGATGTTACTTGTCTTCAGTGTATCCTGTAACATTTTAAAATGTATGTTCATATGCTTAATTTGATATTTAAGTTTTCACACTCTTGCCTTTATTCCATTTTAGGATATATTGTTGACCATGAGTCTGTAGACATGGATCTGTCCCCTAGAGATAACTGGAGCATCAAGAACTGCAGTACTGTATGGAGTTTTCTACAGATCTGTGCAATGCCTTTTTATTTGTGGAAAAGGAAGGTAACTGTATAATTCTGATTATAAACCAAGTGGCCTTCCCTCTCACACATTTTTGTGCTGTTTTATTGCCCTGAGATTCACCACAGCTCAGAATTGGCAGATGTTCATTTTACAAAAGAACACATATCCAATATCTAGCCACATACATATTCCAGTATAATTTAGTATAAAGAGGTACAGGAAATAGCAAGGAAATTTGCAGCTGGAGTGAGTGTTTCAGAACATAGGCTCCCACAGTTTGGCTGCATCTTATAAATATGAGTTTTGCTATGATTGGAATAAATTATTGAAAACAGGATGTTCTAAATGGAAAACAACCGAGCAGCTCAAAGCTATCTTCTTCCTTGTAAATTCAGACTTTAGAATAATTAAATACAACTGACAAAGGCAAAGCATTAGAAAAGCCCTTCATAAATCAATAGTAAGTTGTTTGTGGCTGTACTGTACCAAAACTGACAGTTTTTTTATGATTTCATGCATTATTCAAAAATACATGTCTAAGCACAGCTTTTTGTTGCATCTTGATTAAGAGAGTTCTAATGGGGATGTGTAGTGAAAGTAGTGCAATGTGGTAATTTAAAAAATGGTTGCTTTTATACTGGATTATACATGATTCTACATCACTCTTGTTAGTGGCTGTGAAGCTGTTAGTCTAAAAGTTAACCTGATTGTCATCCCCAGTATTCTGGCCCATGTAATGAGTAGAAGCCTGGAGAAGCAGAATGGTAGAGCAAGTTGTAGCTTGGTTAAATGATTTTAACCCTTTTCGTAGTCTCCTAAGAAAGCAGAATGCAGAATCTGGTATATAGTACAAAAAGAGGTGAGCTCTCAATTAATCAGCATCTCAGTTTTGTTGGATTCATTGTGTGGGTACTGGGCAGTGTTGCTAGCATGTGATATACAGGAGGTCAGACTAGCTGGTCTGGTAGTTCCTTCTGGCCTTAAACTCTATGATTTTATGTAAAATAATTCCTGATTCATAGCCTATTGAAGTTGATTGGCATTTGTCAGTTGACTTCAGTGGTTCTTTCAGTCAGGCCCTTCAAATGGCTGTCATACCATACAAGCTGGTACAGGGGACAAAAATAGCTCTGCAATTAGCCAGAATTCATCATTAGGCCAGAAGTTTATGGGTTTAACTTTCTGAGTAAAACTTTGGCATGAAGACTGTCAAGGTCTTTTCCTCACTTTGAACTTTAGTGTCCAAAAAGTGGGTACCTGCATGATCACTTTTAAGCTTAATTATTAGCTTAAATTTGGTACGCTGCCACCAGCCAAAATATAGTGTTTGGCACACTTCCTGTTCCCCCAAAACCTTCCCTGGGGA